>NW_015090893.1:10149030-10233202 GCF_001431845.1 Calidris pugnax
GGCGCCTCGGGGCGACCGCGGTCCCGTCGGCGGCCGTTCCTGGGCTGCCAGCGCCATCTAGCCGGGCACTGCCTCCGCCAGCCCCAAAACATCCCTCGCACCCAAAAAGGCCACTTTTTGACCTTAACAGCCAGCACAGCTCCCAAGCCGGGGGGCTCTCTGGAAGGCAGAAGCCGCCGGTACCGTGCATCACCCCGCTTCGTCCCTGCGGCTCCGCCACCGTCCCCTGTGCCGCATGGAAACGGCCACGCGTCGCCCCACAGCCCGTTTGCCAGATGCAGCTCAGCTCCAGAGTTGGTGGCCCTGGCAGAGATGCTTCCTTGCAGAGACAGGTTTCGTGTCCGTTTTTCTTTTCCTGTGGTTGTTGCCTCCCCGAGTGGCCACAGGCGCCCAGGGGCCACCAGACGGATGGGAGCTGTGGGTCTGTCTGGTTCAGTAGCTTGTTGTGACAAATGCCCAGAGAAGAGGGAAGGGCAAGAAATGTCAGAGTTGGCCTTTATTAGAAGGCCCCTTGCCTTCGCACAACGTTTTGCTCAACTGACATTGTCCGGCAGAGAAGTTGTACCCTCTATGAGAATAAGAAGAAGTGACTTTCAAATCATATCAAACAGGAGCCGCGCCATCCCGCACTGAGGACATCAAGTCGGTTGTTCATTGAGTTGGTGGGTGTCAGACTGGGCCCAGTGTGAGTATGAACTGAGTATTTCATAATCTTTTTGCAGACAAATATTGACGAGGATAATGTGGGAGGGAGGGAGAATTTCATGGAACGAAAGCTTAGGTTGACCCAGGCTGCAGAGGCTGCTAAGCTTGGAGAAGAGCCACAAAAGCTCTGTTAGATATTCCAAATACTAAATTGCTATTTCATAAACACTTGCCACAGAAATGAGAGCTACATTTAAAATAAAAAACAACCATGAGACCATTGTGCAGGTAGTGCCATCCCTTTCACCCCCTGCTCTCTACCACCCCTCCCAAGATGGGAGGTGGTACCTCAGCGACGGTAGGATTGCAGTGAGAGGGCTGTGGAAGTGCCTTTGACAGATGTGTACGTTGCCATTACTTTTCTTGTTTCATGACAATAAGGTCTTAACGTAGTAGAAGAGCAAGTGAACTGGCCTGTTAACTCCTTGGCCGGTTCCAAGGAGTATTTATCAGGGGTGCTGTTTCCAAGCTGAACATTAGCCACCAAAGACAGTTGCACCTAACATGCTTTCTTGCACCATTCCTCACCCTAAATGAAGGAGTCTGGGGCAAAGTTGATGTGGTCAACACCACTTTCCAAGGGTGTTAACACAATACCAAGGTGGAAGCAATACGTTACCCACCTTGTGGCTGAATATCTGCTCTGCCTGACTCCACTGTAAGCCAGGTAACCCCACCAGTACACTGCACAGCCCCAACTGTCAAACAGGACATTTCACCATTGCTTGTCACACAAGAGAGGCACCCCATCTCTTACACCTCACCGAAGACAGCTGAAGCTCATGCTAAGCCTGTGTGCACATAGTCAACAGCCCTGGATGAAAAGACTTTTCCAAAGTCCATCCTGACCCCTGGAAACTAAAGCTTTTGTAGAAGACTGAAAATTCATGTGTGCCCCCTGCTCCCCTTCTTGAAGAGCCCCATTGTCTGCAGGACAAAGTCCTCTGCTGAAAGAGTGGCTCTGAAGTTCTCACCAGCAGCTTCAGAAATAAAACGCGCTGGCTGTTTCTTTCCTAGCTGAGATGCCTGCTGACCTCTTCTCTCACGTAACAAAAAACTTTCACACTTCAACTTCTCTGGGTTTCTTAAAGTAACACTTGGAAACACAAACCAGTCAACACCTCAGGGAGCCAGGGCACTTGGCTGAGGCACTGCACTGCCGCTGTTAAGCCAGAGCTCCACAACAGGAGCCAGATGACTGAGCAATGGAGACTTGGGACAAATGCAGATAAGAGCTTCTTGCTGGGCAATACAACCCACGGATCCGTGGCACTTGGTGCTTCTCCCAGACACCTTCCAGGTCACTGTAAACAGGCTTTTCACCTCCTCTGCGCCTCTGATTCCTGTCCAACATTTTGCCTGTCCCTCTCCTCAGCCGCCTTCTCAAGAGAAGCCTGAAATGCTCCAGTAACACCACCAGTAGAGCTGCATCTGACATTTGCTGAACAGAGAGAGTATAACTAGAGATCTTGGGAAGTGAGTGTCCTGACATGTAGAACTTCCTTGCAGGAGAAAAGAGACTGAACTCCAGTTTCAGTGGACTGTGGTCAAGGCCTGTTGCCACAGAACTGGGCCTGCCATGACAGATTCCTTTGCGGTGTGGAAATCGCCATCCACGCTTAATTTGGGGGGAAACAGGAGGGAAAACCTCAATTGCTCTGGATTTCTGCTTCCCAGCATTTTCAGTGGACTGTGGTCAAGGCCTGTTGCCACAGAACTGGGCCTGCCATGACAGATTCCTTTGAGGTGTGGAAATTGCCATCCACACTTGATTTTGGGGGAAACAGGAGGGAAAACATCAATTGCTCTGGATTTCTGCTTCCCAGCATTTTCTGGGATGTTTCACATGCTGTGTTCCTAGTGTTTAAATGTATGATAAAGCCATATGCTCAGTGGGAACAGATTCCTTTGCACTTGGGATGTGCCTGTTCATGAGGGACAGCTGGGGATGCTCCGGCTCTCCCAGGTCGGTGTGGTGCTTTGTGGATCACACACTGCAACACAGGGAATGGTGGCCAGGTCAGGGAGCTGCCGTCAGCACACACACTCACAGAGCACACACCAGGAGCTGAATATTGATTCCCAGCAAGTATTGCATCACCAGACTCATTTTTGCTTTTCCCATTGTCCCATGAAGCCTGAAGCTCAAATCCCAGAATGCCCTTATCAGCATTTCTTGTTGCAGTGAAACTGCAGTTTTGTTCTGAAAAGGAGCTCTAGAATTGGTATAACTGGGTTCCACATCTGCTGTACCTTGGTGACTTCCCAGAAAATTGTCTTACTTGCACACAAAAGGATTGCGTTTTTAGTTGCAAATTAAACCTGAGTTCTGAAAGTGATTTTGGGTTCTTTCCATCACCACCAGGAATAAAGACCCTGCAACTGCAGCTTTGCTAATTGTTCTGTCAATTACTGCAAATTAATTTGCTCGTACTTATTTATCACTGCGCTATCAAAACTGCACTCAGAGGTATGCAACACACCAATAAAGGCAGCCTTTGCTGGGGAAACCTTGCAGCTTTATTTTGGTGAGCTCAAGAACTGCCCTCTCTGCTGAACCTGGAAGGCAGGCAAAGGAGGTGAAGGCCTAATCCAGCACCCACTGGACCAGTAGGACTCTGAGTCGGATCTGCCCTCTGACAGCTTAGGCTCTGATTGTGAAAAACAAAAATGTTTAAGAAAATTAATGGCAGAAAACAGAAATATAAGCAACCTCCCTTAGCCAAATGAGCTTCTTCCTTTTACTCTAATTATGCAAGCACTGCTAGGTGAAGTCAGGTGAACAGTATATAAACCCAGTTAATATAATAATGACACATGTGATTGTGTGTAATGTGGCAGGCAATTGTACACTAAACAGGAGCATTAGTGGTCACTGCACATGATAACTCACTGTGACACCTCTTATTTTCCACTGTATAGAAAGAAAGAAAACAGAATAATATACTTCCCCATGGCTCCCCGTATTTTACAAAAAGCTTGTCATTAAAGGAGTGTAATTTTCTATTCCATTCTCGACAGACGGTTCTTTTGCATAAAATATTCTCCTGCTCTCTGCCCCTTACTCCCCAGAGCCCAGCTCCCAAAAGACATTAGTCCCCTTTAGAACAACCTCCATAGGAACAAGGCGCTCCAATTCACCTAAAATTCAGGGATATCAAGTCTGACAGCTCCACACACTGAACTCCTGCTCTAAAATGCCCTCTGCTTTTCAGATTCCTGAGAACTAAACTCTTCATTGAGAAATTCTAGTTGTTTGCATATTAGGAAACAATCAGAATCTGTCAAGTACAATATCAATATAGATTTCTTTCCACTATAACATATGTATTTGTGTATAAATGATTCAGATATAAAATGTGTAAAGTCTCACAAATAAACATTTTATTATGTATAACTGTAACACTAAAGATATCATTCATCATCTTACAGTGAAGAACAGTTTCATAGAAAATATGTAGTCTTTTATGTTTTTATAGTGGTTGAAATATTTTGCACAAAATGCTTTTAATAAAAAATCACATTTTATCCCTGAAACAAAATTTGTCATTAAAAATTGTTAACTTAATTAACATAATCCATTTTCCTTGGCATTCCCTGTGTCTGTTTCTGCTGATACTGTTATTAAAGATTTGATCAGAATGATGTTTCAAATTATTTTAAAATTTGTTTTCCAAATGCCATATTTTCCTCCTGGAAAGTGCTATAAAGAAGGGAAGAGAAACCTGAAAAAGGATTCTGGAAAAGGACTGGGGTTTTTTTGGAATATGTTGCAGAAAATATTTTTTAAAGAGTTGGAGTGTAAAATAACTATAAATCCGGTACTGGAAAACAGACGACATACATCTTTTTATACTGTTTTCTTAAAATGGCTTCTTTAGTTTCAACCAGCTCTCTGCATTTCTGTAGCTGGGGAGGGCATGATTTGTTAGAACTTTTCGGATCATCTATCATTTCATATGCAATTACATTTTACAATAGCAAGGCTTAGCTAGATTATTGCTGCCAAGAAAACACAAACACATCCACACAATATATGTGTTTATTTTAGTGCGCATTATAGGTGTGCACATAGAAGAGCATTCCATGGGAAATGTGTTGCTATAATATATAACTATATAATCTACTATATATAAAGTAATGCTTACTCATAGATAATTGTATATAGAAATGATAGAGGCAAAAAACCTTCATCTCTGTGCAATTTTGTTAGCAAAGGCTTTGCAAATGGAAGTTCAATATAGGCACCCTGGCTGAAGCACAGCACACATCTGAACCACACAATTCTTATCTCACTGGTGGCTCTTGCAAGGAAGATATGAAAGTCTCATTCTTTCATAAGAGGCTGCGTGGAATTGAGGATTGTATGGTTCTGGGGAGACTTACTGTATAATATCAGAAATTGCTAGACATTTGAAGACAGAAATGTCTTTCTCCTTTGAGTATTGCATCCTAAGTGCCAGCCAGAAATGATTTATACATGCTCATCCTTATTATGGACTACACATAATAAGGGCATGATAGAAATCGTATCTGCATAGATTCAGGCAGTTCCAAGAGATCTGCTGCCAGTTTTGTTTGACAAGACACTCAATCAAGTGAAAAGGTTCAAAATATTTCAGGAGGAACCTTCTGCATTTTTAAGACCCAATATTTGTATCCACATAACAGAAATCTTAAATGAGAGTAGCATTAGTCTATATTCACCCTAAGTTGCATTTTGCAAAGAGGAAAATATTTTGAGCTTGGCTGCCAGCGTTTTAAAATAAACATTTTATTCATTTCATCATTTCAATAAGATCCAACACATTCCTGTTTCTTTTTTTCATCCTTGGAAGAATGCGAAAGAGGATAACAAATACTGTGCTGGAAAAGGAATCTCAGAACATGTTTTATATATTATTTTATTAATTGGGCAGAGTGCGTTCCATTATACTACTTAATGCCTCTACAGCTCTCTTCAAATCCTACCTGATCTTTGAAATGCAGGTCATTTTCCAAAGAAGCAGATGTGTAAAGAAAAACAGAGCACTTGAGAGAATTTTATACAGGGAGAAGTTACAGTGATGGGAATCGACATTCCTTAGAGCGCATCACATTTTCCATGGAATGTTCCACTGCTCTCATCAAGGCCCATCCAAACTTGAGCAATCCCAGTACAGTCAATAAAAGTACTCACATAAGTAATGCTTCACAGGGCTTGCTTCTGATGGGCGAGGAGGGAGGGCAGGTCTCGTCCTAAAAAAGACAAAAGAAACTCAGCCTGAGGGATTGGCTTTGCTGTCTCTCATAGGGTTAAACCTCCCCTCCACCTCCCCGCATCTTCTAAGACAATGTTGTGATGTAGAAACTGAGTCATGTGTAGGCCAAGAGGCTGTGCCATAGCAGAGCACCGAGAAGTAAAACATTCACTCTTCCAGCACTTACTGCACTGACAGCTTGATAAAATGGTTCAAGGCATAATGTTCAAACAGAGGGAGAAAAAAAATTAAAAATGTAATAATAAAGTTAAATGTAACTGTTTTAAAGTATAATTCTTTGGAGAGCTCAGTTTTATGTTGGGCCGGCATTTGAAGTAGCACTAGTCATTATTAACGGGAAGCACAGATAGAGGAGATTTAAATCACTAAAGTAATAAAATCTGAACGAGGGCTAGCACCTTGAAAGGCTCTTGGAGAGAAGATTGCATACAAATGCAATTAAAACGATGCTTATAAAATACTAAGATGTTAATTGGGTTTAGTCCCAGAAGCCCCAGCAGTACAGTATGTCAGAAGTTAGCTGGTTTGAAGTTTAAAAAGAGTGGTTTAATTTGTACACCTTGTCCTAATTACGAAGCTTTCTGCAGCCTGTGTATCGGCATGGTTTATTGTAGCTTAGAGCTTTGTAAAACAAACACACACCAGTTAATTGGGTTATTGCAATGGAAAATTGGGCTGCAGAACTGAAACCTTCCTTGCTAGTGTTTTTTTACAGCTTGTAATGAACGCTCCAGCAATGTCAGGATAGACTGATTTGTAAGGTGTGCAGTTTACAACTTGGTTATACCGCTGGTCCGAAAAATAGGTGATACAGTGAAAACAAAGACTAGCACGATATAATGTTGCTGAGCTGGTGGGTTGAAGCCCCAGCTGGCTTATTTATATCTTGCAATCCCCCCAAATACTCCAGCAGGTCTGAACTCTACATTCCCACATTCGAGAAAGGACCGTAATAAGGCAGGGAGAGAATACCATGGTTGTTCGCGGAGCCCGTGGAGGCTGTGAGCACCTGCTGGGGGTCTTGCGAGGTCATGTGTTTTTCCTCATAATCAGTAAATAAATACTTAGAATAAGAACAGAGTAATACAAAGAAAGGGGCAGAATGGGAGACGTTACTATTCAAGTGCTGCTCAGGACCACTCTCCCTGGAGTTCATTTGTGCCATGCAGCTGATATTTGTTTCTTTGTATGAAGGAACACTTTCCAAAAGAAAATCTGGCCTCTCCCCTCCTATCTTGCTTCATGGAGTTGGGAGTCTTGGAGCACACTCCAGCAAAGTCTTTATCCGGGTCGTGAAACCTCCCATATGCAGTTTGCTGTTATTTATTGTTAAACCGGCTCTGAGCCTGGCACCTCTCAAACTGGTACTACAGCAAATCAAAAGTTGCTCTGCTGAGGTCATTGGGTTCATCCTAATGGAAAGCAAACACCAGGAGAGGAGACCAAGACCCCTGCCATCAGCTCAGCCACAATCACAAGGACAGTGTGACCCTAACCTTCCCGTCCCTGCTCCAACTCTGCCATTTGAGGCCAGCCACCAGGAAACAGCTTGGAAAACGTTATGAACCCTTAGATTCTACAGAGTGTGACAAGTTGACATGAGTCTGATTTAGGTCCTTTATGTGGGGACTTCCTCCAACAAAGGGAATTTCTCCTCTGCTTCCCCAGGGAATAGCACTTTGTTGGTCACTCTGGGACAGGCTTCTGGGCAGTGAGCTGCCCAGGCTCGTATGGGCTTGGACCTGCCCTGCTGGTCAGATCTGTGTCTGTTAGGAGAAACACGGGAGCATGCATGCTGGGGAACCCTGGTGATACACTGGGAAAGTGGATTATCTAGTTTTCTGCATGTTTCTCAGAAGACTGCCTGCTTCCAGGCCCCAGGCAGTGACTACAACAGAATCATGCCCAAAGTCTCTAGCTAAAGTCCATGAATGGGGTAGTCAGGATCTAGAGACACTGTGCATTGAGGTACAAGTCAGAGTATAACAGAAATATAGTCTGTGACCAGTCCAACAGTCATCAGACTACAGGACAGAGGAAGGAAGGTCCCTTTGCACATCATTATCTCATTTGTATGTATTATTTACATCATTATGGGGACAGTTTGCTAGTCAGCCACTAACAGACCACTTTAATTAGTCTTCAGGTACTAAATCAGTTGCTGAGAGGAAGGAGTGGTCATGCAATCAAAAATGCTAACTTTTTGCAATCCAGGTGACACAACTAACATAAATAGATCACATACCATGGGTATAACCTTCTGCAGTCTTGCCACACATCAGCTAAATTCAAAATGTATAATAGTATGTACCTATGCAGATAAAGTTCTTACTACATATAGGAAATTAATACCAGTTTTACATCACTACCACTGGTTACATCAGATGGCAAATGCATGCTAAGGAAATTGATGTGATGATTGGTAATTTCAGGTTTTCAGGTCACCCTTTCTCACTTTCCCCACTAACAGCCTGTTCACGCAGCCAACTATCGCTTCCCTGTAAAGGTTTGCAAAGCATTTTCCAGTCTTGAGCAGTTGCCACCCCAATTGCTGCATTTACATGCTACTTAAGATACATCAGGGCATAATCTCACCTCATTGAGAAGGGGATTTACATATATAGCTTCCATTAGCATTTATAGGCAATACGCATATAACTCACAGCCCAACACAGAATGAAAATATAATTATCATAACCATTGCCACGTTGCATGAGGCTTGGGCCATTCTGAGGCATAGGTCTAATTAGCTCTAAGCTGCAGAAGATTTGAGTGCAGTAGTTTCTTTTTGACTTACTGCTCAGTGCTTGGTCTGAATATTCAAATGTATTGTTTCTTTTTAAAGTAGCTCCTTCATGGCTCACTGTCTCACGTCAAAACTCCCTTATCTTAGTGACTTTTTGTAAAAGTCCCTGCAGGCGCATTAAGATACATTTTTAGCCTGCTCTGTTGATCTCTCTGTTCTTGCTTCATTGTTTATAAATGCAAAAGACCAGCGCTGCACCGGTAACACTTTTATTTTTTATTCACCAGGATTAGCCAGCAGAGAAGTTATGTAACACTAAAAGGAGACTTACATCCACTATTTCCAGATAAATGCATTTTTTGTGTGCTGAATTCACTTCAAAAGTTTATGATATTTGCAAAAATGGCAACTCGAGTCCTTATCACATAGTTCTGCCAGCTTGCATTGTGTGCCATGTTCCCCAAAGTTGGGAACAGTCACTCTTGACGATGTTAGTTCTCTTTATTGAGATATGAAAATTATCACACCTTATCTTAGGGACGTAGCTGATATATCTAGAATACCCTTTATGGAGTGTTGATTTTAGGATGATAGATCCATAACAATCCTGAGGTAAAAGGCAGTGTCTGTAGGAGCACATATCACAGAGTAATTTCTTTTAAAGGATCTCTGAGAGACAAGTGCCTGTAAGTTTGTTTTTACAGGAGGACACATCTCAAGGTCCTTCTTTATTTCACTCTCCTCTACAGAATGAAGGGTTTGCTTGATACAAGGTGAATAAGAAATGAGCAAGATCTTCAAGGTTTAGGCCTTCCTCTACTAAGAGCCACCACACAATTCCCAGTGGCTGCTGGTATTCACCAGCTCAGCTCAAGTGGGCTGCACATTAAATGGTGCTCCCAGTGCCACTTGAACACTGAAGTGCATCTCCAACCACAAATACATCTGCAGACTCAAGAGCCTGCATACCAGCTTAACACCCAGGCTTGATGGGGGGATCTTTGCTACTCCTAAGGGTGCATCTTCACATTTCAGCCAGGTTGGTCAAACGGAAAGCCCCTGTCTAAAGGCACCTCCCACTTCAGCCCCCATCTACAGCCACATACCTCTGCTTCTACCTTCCTTGAGGGATGCAGTCACCATATGGTCACTGGGCAGCTCAAGCATCCGGTCAACTTGCAAAATATAGTATTGCTTTTCTGCTGGATCAGCCACTTGAATCGACCAATTCCATAAGGACACAATTTCCAGTCCTGATGTGAAGGGGACTTTTTGCATCCATCAGGAGTCAGTCTGCTTTTTGGGTGCAACATGAAACCTCACCCTTGGGCTGTCAGGACTGGGGAAAAAAAAAAAGTAGCAGGGAGGCAAAAAGGGGAGATGACCTGCACGTGCATGTACATGCACGTATATGTAATCATCATGTTGATTGAGGTTGTCATGGGAGATACAAGTGGATGAAAAAATATTAAGTTAATAGAATGGTACCAGGAACAGATTCGGTGTTACACACTGGATGCGTAACTCTATTCCATTCAACTGTTTAAGCATTCAGAAAGTCCATCTGTGTGGTGTTTGAGAATTTTTGAGCAAAACACTAAGCAATGTCTGGCTTGCTTATAGTTTTGCATCATTTTTTGACATCCGAGTCGAAATACTATTGAATTTTACTTCTACTTCCATGCAAACTCCTTGGCTAAGAGTTCTTCTCTTGGGGGAATTGAAGCATCTTGAGGGGGATGGTACAGCTGCATTCGCTTTCTTTAGAGTGATTCACGCTGGGGGGCTGCAAGATTTGAGGAAATCAGATCCAGTGAAGAGAGTGAGAAATGATGAAAACACTATTCTAAGCAGACTGTTGTCCACGCATAGAACGTGATTTTTTTACTAAAAACATAGGAGTGTCAAACAACAGTTCTCACTGTGGAACACAAGAAAATGAAAGATGCCCCATGATCTATTCCAAAACTCAGCCCTCCAAGGCCCAGCCAAGTCACTACCCACAGCTTCACCCACCAGCAACCCAGCTGAATGCCTGTGGCCTTGGTGAGGAAGAGCCTAGGAAATCTTCTCCGCTTCGTAGCATCTGGATGGTGAAGAGCCAAAGACTGAAAAATAGGTCTAAACCAGTATTGGGTTTTTCTTCATTCATCAATATGCAGCAACATATTTTGCTTCTTCCATCACCATTGTTTTGGAGGGAGCCACATGAAAAGGCGCATCAAATCTGATTTTAGAAATGAACTAGCTCCTAGAAGTTTCATCTCTTGGGAATTCAGTCATTCCAATAAAAACAGAGAACTTGCAACAAAACTCATCTCATTTTTTTCTTCACAGACCTCTCTGTTTTGACCAGAAAGTCAACAACAGTTGGAGGGAATGTGGTGAGGGAGGGCTGAATGGAAAATTTTCAGCTAGCAGCTTCCTGAGCTTTCCCCTTCTTATAAATGCACTGACAATTGGAAAACTGAAACCATCCCTCAGGTCACTGGGTGGCCTTTCTGCTGAGGTTGCCTTCCAAAAAAGGGTCCTGCTGGCCACGCTCCAGTCCTGCTCCTCTCTCAGTTTAAGTATTACCCTCAGGCCCACTGTCTGCCATGCAAGAGGCATGCTCCTAGGGCCAGGACCCATCTCTGGGGAGAAAGGAAACATCAGCATCTCCTTGTCCTTCCTGGGAGTGTTGGCAAACTCCATTGCATCAGCCATGTAACGAGCTAGTTTGAGCTCATAGAGAAAGCCGTGGCACCACTGCCATTTCAATCAACATCTGACTCCTTCAGAAAGGCATTGCAAGCTGCTTTGTTCCACTCGCTGTTCTGGAAGCAGGAGATAAGTGACACATTCCAACTTGCTGAGGGCTTTGGGAAAGTCATCTTGCTGGAGGAACTGTAGGAGAAGTCTCCCTGGGAATAGCAGCTCATATTTAACCTCCCCTAGATCATGTCAATGTGAGTCTGGAGAGAACAGGTCTTTCATTTTTCTTCCTCAGTAAGCTACCATATGTACCTTATCCCCCACTTAAGCTAAGAGATTGATGGCTAAATTGCTTAACCCTGGTGTTTTTAATTAATTAGGTCTACTTCATAGAAGGTTTAATACAGTAGTTTAATTTAGACTTTGCACAGTGCATGATATAAAACCCAGATTTATTACTATTTTTTATCAATTTTTATTTTTATATGATCCAGTCACTCATATAAAAAGACTACTGTATGTTATAGACTTTAAAAAGAGAATCCCTGTAGGTATTGTAAAGTATAGAGTCTATTATATGACAGTAGTGTGTTTATAGCTAAGTTTTGGTGTATTGTTCAGGAATCCATTCAAAGCTGGCATACAGAAAAGACACTTTATTCAGTAAAATAGTAAGGGAAAGTACCTGTTCTTTTTAAATATCATCTTACAGTGCTTTTACATAATACTGAAGTGTATGGGATAACCACTGCTTTAAGAAACTCAATATTAAAAAGAAAATTACATCGAATCTTTAAAGAATAAAAAAGGCACGTTTTGTTGATAGCTGTTTTGTAAAAGACCTGCAGAGCAGTAATCTGGTGAAATCCACTGCTACTCTTGGTTAATGAGCAATTTGTTAGTTAACAGATGTTGTTATTAACATGAGAGGTACCTGGTTTATAACAGCAATACTTAATCACAGTGTGGGGTGGCAGAATCATTTATAAGAGCCAATGCAGTGGCACAGTGGCAACTGTAAGTGCTGCCATGTGGGAACACAAGGTGAAGGGGTCACATATCTATTCTGGTGCATTTGTTTGTGCTCTGTTTTGGGGGATTCTGGTTGCATTTTGCAAAATTCCAGAAGAAGAGACTTTAGGAGAAAAGTAAGCAAAGACTGTGTGGAGACCATTTCGGTCAGGGAATCAGTTATATTCTCTTGATTTTAATCAGATATATTCTGTTGTGTAAATCTGGCCCCATGAACATGAGAAGAATAGAAGATCATAAGATGAGGCAGGAATGGAGGTCACACAAGGACCCTACCTAGCCAACAGACAAACTAACAGGTCCCTATTTCTATTATGTAACACTGCCAGAGACTTTGGGGATGTTTTATGAAAAGTTTTCAGAAGCCATTTTTTCCAGATGGCTGTTATGCTGAGAGTCACACAGTTCTGGCCCAAGTTTAATTCCCAGTATTTCAGCTGTTAATGGTATTTCAAGGTAAGCACCAAAAATCTTTATTTTCTTCCTTGAATTTTGGTCCAAAGAGCCCAGACAGTTCCTTCTTTTCTGAGGAAATTACACCAGCATATTGCTCCACCTTATTTTCCCAGAGTGCTAAAGAAATACAAGGGCACTTATGACTCTTATGAGGGAATCAGAAGAAATAGAGGAAAATGAAGACACTGAGGCACTCTCACAGTGCCCTCCTGCCCAGCTGCCAGCTCAAAGCATGATAACATGAAGTCTCTCAGGGCACGCCACAAGGAAAACCAAGTAAATTAAAATAGAAAATCAAACAAGAACCTTCTAAATATGAAAGTGACTTTCTAGATGAAGATTTATGTCTGGAAAGTCTGAGATTTTTTAGGCTAAGTTTAAACCTTTCAAGGTGCACAGCTACTCCAGAACACAAATAGTGACCATACTTCAGAAGAAAATAATGTCTTGACACTATGCCTGTAAGCCCAGATATAAAATGCTGCCTAGGAAGACTCTAGGAAAGGAAACTGGAATACTTCATGTCACCGGATTTAACACCATGACCACAGCAAATAGGAAGGAAGGATTCAACTCCCCTCGTTGCCCTTTGCTTCCAGTTCACCAGACATTTCCTCCTTCCTGTAAGCATTACCTGTCTGACCTGAGCAGACCTCCAGCCAGATAACCTTCATCCTTGAGTCAGTCCTTTCAGTCTTGCACAGGCTGTTCTAAAAGCAATGGCAGCTTAATGCAGGTTATTGATAAGCTAAAGACATCAGTGCTGGAATGATCAGTAAAGCACCCAGCAGCACTTCAGCAATAGCCGTGCTAAAGACTAGGAGAACCTGGAGAAGAGCTCAGTACAGCCCTCCTGGCTTCCTCAAGGAAAAATGACATTGCTGCCCAATGGTCAGTCCTTCCACCAAAGACAATGGATTCTAAGGATATGAAAGAGCTCCAGATCTTCAAGTTAGCAGCCCAAGAGTACCCCTCAGCAAAGCAAAGAAGGGGAGACAGAAGTGCAGGTTTTATTTCCAACTCTTTCCTAGGTAGCAAAAGCCCACAGTATCTTTCATGCAAACGCATGCAGGGCAGTTGACAATAAAGCCACAAAAATAATCTGGTTCCAAAGAAAGCTCTATTAGAAGAAAGAACAACTGCAGGTTAAAAAGTAAGTTTGCAGCTTAGATTCAAATCAGTGTATTGACTCAGCTTTACAGATCCCCAGCCCAAAATGAATTCCACACAATAACTAAGCAGTTGCCTTCCAAAGGTGTTAAGCCTATTTGTGTTTTGTTTGTTTTGGAACAGCCAATAAAACAGCTTTAGATGATGTCAAACAGTGCTTAGGCCCATACAGAGGGAGACAGCTGCTCAGATAAATACTCAAACCCCAAACCATGTTCTGTTTTGTAAGTCATCAAAAGCTCTTTGAAAATCCACTTGATACGTAGCTGGGAGCTAACGTGACTTCCTCACACCTGCCAAACCATTCCAGGCAGGTCAGAAGAAGGCAGTGAGCTTGCCCACCAGTTTGAACATGTGCTGTTATTTCTTTTCTCCTAGGAGAATTATAGAGCATTCACATATCTTTCTGAATGGCAGTCTCCATAAGACACTGCAGTCCCTGAGGTCAGATGCTACCACTGTGGTAGTGGCAGATAGTCATAAGCACATACAACATAACCTGCCTAAATGCATTTTCCATCATTTTACTTAAGACAATTGCTATTGCCAGCCAAGTCCTGCACACACTTTCTTCTCTACTTATTTATTCTTTTCTCTGTTGCTCCCTTTGACCTGTAATTAAAACTCCTCAGACTTGCAGCGCGCCTTTAGCCTTTAGTTTTCAGACAAATATATACTTCACCTTAAGTATAATACACGAAAAGCACCAGGTAGGCTCCAAAGAGGGAATCATTCCTATGTTTGTGGGATAAGAGATGCCTTCAGTCCTTATCCATGTCACGCTGGTGTCAGGGGCAATTTCATAAAAGTCAAGGAAATCATCAAAGGTAAGAGCTGACGGTGCTCTGTGATCCCACATTCAGCCCCAGTGACCATATGCAAACCCAGGTGGTTAAGAAACTGCTACTAATTCTATGTGCAGAGCAAAATGCAGGAGGTGCTCTAGAGCATAACAGCACTTACTTTTTAAATCCCAAGCCCTGGTTTAAAACCAGTCAGCAGCAGAAATAGTAACTCAGAGGGACATGTCCTGGTGTCCCATTTATCTTTGCTGTGAATCAGAAAAAGGGAGGTAGGGCAAGGAGCAGGTTGCTGAATGGGTGTTGTGTTTCAGACAGTCAGACAGGGCTGAGCCAGACTAATGTACCAACTATAGCAATATTCTCATGGGCACAGAAGAAGGAAAAGCTGCCAAGAGATGTTTGAGAAGAAATATCTGTGGGTGGGCTTCCTGCAAATGCTTGATTCCAACACACCAGCCTGAGTTCTTCATAGGAAGGCAAAGCTATGTTTCTGGGTATAACATACACAATTTTGATCCTAGAGTGCTCCGTGTTGCCGGTCAGGAGAGATGGTTGGTTAATGGAACTTTGTACAGATTCATGTCTCTGCCTTCACTTCAGGGGGCTTGAACAAATGCTTCAAAAAAATCAGAAGCAGCAAAGAGGAAAAAATAAAAGGAAAAGACCAGTGCATCCTTTGTCCAAAGTGGTCTCTATGCTATGACTTATCCAAAGTGTGGATCAGAACTGGTAGGATTCCTCAGAGTTACTGAAAACCAACACAGTTACTTCCTTCTGAAATGTTGATGAGGAGTTGAAACTTTCAGAGAAGGTGAAAATTAAGGCAGATTGTTTGATGGCAATAATGGTTTCTTCAATGCAACATGATCAGTTGCTTTTTATAAAGAGGAAAGGAGGGATAACATGGCCAACACCAATCAAACCATTTACAATGGCCAAAAGAGATGGAGCTGAGGCCTTCAAGTACTACAAAGAAGCCAAGTAGGGTAAGGAGAAAGATGACAAGAAGTTGGATACAAGTGCAAAATTATTTCCTTTCCATTCAACATAATAATAGACCTACAGCTGACCTTGAAACTTCCAAAAGGTGCCCTTGTATTGAGGCCTGGAAACAGTAGAAACAGCAGAGGGCTTCTGATCTCTAGGAACTTCACTCACTCACTGAACTTTTGAGCTGTCATTTCCAATAAACTTGGCTGCAGATGAACCAGAACTTTTTTTTTCTAAAGGAAAACTATTCATAGTTTGAAAAAAGAATTGCGGGGATTTTTTCCCTTTGTCGTTCCATTTGACGTCCAAAAAAACTACAATATCCTTGTGGAGTAGAAAGCGAAAGAGATGGAAGAGGAAAAGCGGTAAGAATAATGTTACAATGAAACCACAAGCAACAGAAGAGGAAATGTTAAAGACCCCAAACCCAAAGAGAAAAATCAAGCTAAGAGCACGTCTTTAAAGCAAGTGAGACCCGAATGTGCTTAGGGAAATTAAGCGATTCCCTATACGAGCTACTTTCTCATTTTAAAATGGGTTGATAATGATTAGCAACCAACATATTAAATGAATATCTCTTTCTACTATCAAAAGTTTTAACTTGTCTATACCAGACTTGACTCCTAAACCTAAGCAGTTCAGGAAGGTGACCTGAGATGACAGCAGAGGATGACACACTATTGACTACAGTGAAGAAGTAGGAGGAACGATTGTGCCTATCAATTATTAAACAGAGAGAAAGGAAGGACCCAGTGAATAACTAATACATGGAAGCCTCCATCTCTGTGCTCCATGCAGAACTTGGTAGCCTAGATTTATCAGAAGAGGAAGCCTTATGAGAAATAAAATTTAGTGTAAAATCATGAAATGATTTCTCTTTAATTAAATTGTTATTAAAAAATTATTTGCAGTCAATCTGATGTAAAGCAATGTAATTTTGGGGGTACTAAGTGGATATTCCCCACACCACCCAGAGTGGGGAATGCAGAGTTAGGTGGTAATTACATCAAGGACTAAATCCCTGAGTCACTGAAAACCTCCACAAAATGCTTGGTGGCACTCCTAATGCAGTCAGTTAAGAAAATCTTGGCTGATGAATGGGAAGAGAAACAGTACAGCAATAAATTCCTATGTCTACTCTGCAGTCAATAGATTTGTCTTGTACTATATACAAGCTGGGTGTTTTTCACCTTGTACAGAGAATCAATGCAAAATTTAGGCTACATTTAAGTTTGCATAAGCCAAAGCTTTCCAAAGCTTCCTGAGTGCTTCCTGACCGTTCCCATGAGTTCTGTACATGGCTTTTCGTTTTCTAGCAGAGAAGGATTGCAATTTTTAACTTGTTCCAATCCTGCTCCCACTTCCTGTCATTCTGTGCCTGCTCTGCATCTTGTATATTGACCTTTCTGATGAAGCAGAGATTTACAAGCACAACTACCTTGCTGAGGCCCTTTAGGTCCCAGAAATAGAAAGAACCTTGCCAGAGGTAGATGCATGCATGAGATGAGATAGCATATTCTACATCTGATAAAGCTTCCTTGGCTTAGCTGTCTGAAAATCATTCCCTGTGTCTATTTCTGTAACGCATATCGATCAAAAAAGTGCATGCTTCTTACTGGCTCTCAAAATACAAAGTTTTAGCTGGATATGATATGAACTGACATGTCATAAAATGGTGATGGACTACAAGAAAGCCAAGGAAAAAACCTCCCTTCAATGATCCCTCTTAAAACAGAATAAACAAAAAGTGGCACCAATCTATTTTCTTTAACTCCTAGAACTACTTTTAGGAATAGAAGTAGAATTTGCCTAATGGCTTTTATAACAAGGAAGTGAAAGAAAGACTTCCAGGCTTCATTACGATGGGATTAACTCAGAACAAGTCCTCTGACTCCAGTGGCATTACCTCAGCCTTACACCACTGCATCCAGAACTCCCTCTGCATCAGCAGAGCTGTAGCAGGTTTTCTTTGCTGCCTTAGATCCAGATCCCACCATAAATCTCAGGTTTCATTTGGCTGGGAAGGAGGAAGTTTTATTTCTTGAGTCTACCCTGAGTTGGCAGTGGTAGTTTTTTAAAAAGGCTGTTGATATTTGTATCCATCTTAGACTCACTGAAAACAATGGCTTTAGCGTGGGAAGGACCAGATCTGTTGCTAATTTGTTTTATGGGAGGCCTTTTAGCAGAGAATTTTGATCCAGAACTCACTGGAATTAGAAAAAGAAGAACAAGTGAAGACAGGGGACTTGAGATCAGAGGTTCTGCCTCTGACACATCCTTGGTTACCAGTAACATGGAGAGTCACCTTCAGCATTACAAGATTGAATGCAGAAGTTCCTGTCAACCTGCAAGGTGCTGAGAGCCTCCAGCTCCTTTTGCACTTGGTGGGGAGATGGCACTTGCATGATGGGCCTCTGCAAGTGCCAGGGAAGGCTGAGAGCCCCTTCCAGCTCCCACACAAGGAGGAGAGATCCTCAGTCACACCAGAGACCTGGTGGGCTGAGCACAGCCAGGCTGACGTTAAGTCGCTGGTGTAGAGATGCCTCACCAAACAGTTGGGGTTTTAATAGGCTAGATATTGTCTCAGCATTTGGTATTCATAGATAATAATAGAGATTAGGTTTACTTAATGTATTTGCTATTTAGGCAGATGATTCATGTTAAGCCATAGGCATTCAGTGGCAAACATCATTAGTTCACATTGTATGAGAGAAAGGCCCAGGAAGAGGAGGCACAATCTGGCCTCTATCATAAACAGCTGTGTTTCTAAATCACCAGTTTCGGGTTGTTTCCTGTAGTTGTTGGTATATACTGTACACTGAAAATTAGGCCTCAAAAACACTTATTAAAAATTTATACAGCTTATGACAGGCTCTTTCAGAAACATAACCCTTAACTAATTCATGTTCACTTACCCTGCAGTTTTCTATTTATAATACTTTACAATTTCTGTGTATTTGTATTATAAATTATTCAATGACATCAAGGTTTTTATTTTGATGAGAGAATTTTTGATGAATTTGACAGAGTAATTACTTCAAATCCTGTTCTGGATCGCTATGAAAATATTTAATTTTATTTACTCCAATAAATAATTAAAATGTGAGAGTAGCAAGCATACTCGCAGTGCCTTATAGCCTATGACTTGTTTGCTTCTCCCTAATTAAAATAGCAATGTTTATGTGTGTAGTGACTTAAAATAATAATAAATTACGAACTGGGGAGGGACATCTAAAGGAGGAGGAGAAAGACTCTTGTAGCAGCAAGCACATTCTTAAATACAGGAAAAAAATATTCTGAAGAAATAGGAAGTTATTGATCCTCCAGTGCTGTTAGATAGAGACATTCAGGATAGTTCCTGTACAAGGCAAGTACTCAACGAGGTACATGTTACTCAAATAAAGACTATTCCTTTTGTGGATTCAAGACACTCCCACCTGATTCAGCAATATTTTAAGCACACACTTAACTTGAACCCATGAGCAGTTCCATTTCAAGAACATTCATGCTCAGATTTAAATTAAGGTATTCAAGTATTGTTCTGGCAGCTGCCTAAATCTTCTGCTAAATCAAAGATTAAAATTACAGTGTCTCTCAACTCTCTGTGATTTAATACAAAACAAATACTCTTTGCCCCACTGAGGAAAGCTGAGGTTGCAATGGCCACTGGTGTGTGTGTGTAGGCTGCACGCTCTACCTCCTCCAAAGAATTTGCGTAGAGTCAAGTCTATTTCTAAGTCTTATATGTAATTTTACTGCTTTCAGATCAGGGGGCTTAAAGACAGAAAAACTGTATGTATAAAAATGAAGAAAGAAAGAAAAGCCCAAACCCTCAGATCCCTCTTAATTGTTTTACAGGTCACAAGCAGGCACGTATTAAAAGTTTTTAATTACATTGAAACCATCAAGCATGCAAGTGCATAGTCATTATCAAATAATAACAGGTTAATTACCTCATTAGTTGGTGCTTTTTTATATTAAAACTTGCTCATTATTGCCAGGTACAATGGCGATCTGGTTACCCACAGGCTGGTAATTGAGAAAAACTGGCGCTTCTTGACAAAATGCCTATTTGTATTTCGCAGGACTGGAGCAAAGTGGGGATGGGACATTGGTCAAACAGCTGCAAGAAAAAGCAGAAATAGTCTGCTTTTTTCTAAACTATTTGCATGGCTAAAAGAGGTAAATGACAGCTGATCCTAGTCAGGAGTAAAGGACAGAGCTTTTTGGTGCTTTAGTCACTGATAAGAAATTGGTAACAGTCGGCAAACCATGGCTGAATATCAGTGCCATCTGTTGGCAGTTTGACGGACTCTGTGCAAACGGATGGGGTGATATATCAGTCCCATTCCCCCTGGAGAGGTGTTCCTATTTCCTCCAAAACCCTAACAGCTTTGAAACAAATTGGCACTCTGGGTGGCAGCAGCAGCAGAGAGGATGTAATCGGAATATTCATTGGGTCAGGGAACTAAATGGCAAAGACTTTGGGAGCTACCTCTACACCCAGTTACTCCATAACCTCAACGGGCTCCATCTGTGTAACTGAGACACCAATTGCACCCCTACTTCATCCCGAGTGCCTTCCAGTGACACAAAGAGTTCACAGGAGGTTTTAACCCCAAGCACAGGACATGACATGCTGCAAAAGGCTCCGATGTGGTGGGGCAATACGGGAACTTCCTCCCTCCCAGCTCCTGCACCACGGGGACTCCTTCACTCCCAGCTCCTGCACCACAGGAGCTCACTCATTCCCAGCTCCCAAACAGCTCAGCCACTCTCTGTCCCTCGCAGCAACCACACAAACATGGACACACACGCACAAAACCACACACACCCACACACCCTGCGATTTCATCGTGAACTCTGATGTGACTGAAAATCACGGCCGGTAATAAATCCTCACTGCTGGTATGGGGCTGGATTGCATGTCGGTGGGTTAATCCAATCGCAGACCCTAATAACACGACTTTCAACTTGCTGCAAAAGCAATTTCTGTGCAATGTGCCATATTTTGATGGCAGCGCCTCAAGTCGCAACGAGTAATCCGTTCTGTCACAGGCTGTTGTAAACACTCGTGCTGCTCGGCATGTACCGTGCGCGATTCGTCTGAGCGGAGACCTAAAATCTTACACCTGACTGTTTCACTCACTATCAAGACTAAATAAAGCTTCAATGGCAGAGGAGCAAGCAGGGAACACAAACCAGTTGTGACTGGTGCTCAGAGCTGAACGTTTAGGAGCAGAAGACATGGGGGTTTGGGTTTTTTTTGCTTTTTGCGGAGACAGTGGAAGAAGCAGCATTAAGGGAGGGTCCAGCTCGAGGAGGCACTGGAGGCTGACCAAGCACTTCCAGGCAATGGGAGAGGAAGAATCAGAGCTCATCCTTTCTGGGACTAAAATCCCAGTGTTCGCTTGGCTACGGGTTTGGGTGCAACGTGATTCAGAGCTGGAAGATGTCTGGTAGCTAAAAGGAGCACGGAAGGCCTATCCATCTTCTATTCCTGGCCCTCTTATTGATTTGTTTGTAACCTCAGGAGAGTCTTGTCTGGGCAAAAATGTTCTCAGGTTGGAAGCCAAAAGTTAATTTAAGATAATGCAGCTGTTAAATAAGCATTTTGGTTTTCAGAGGCGATAATATCAAAGAACAGAAGAGGAATGCGATACAATGCACCTTTTCTGTAACATTTTACTTGCACTCATTCGAAGACATGACTCTATAGAACAGCAGCCTCCGTGACATGTAAAACAATGTTTGGCATCTGTTTTTCCCTTCATCTTTCCCCCTTCCTTTTTTTTTTATTTCCAGTGTGTGCACCTAACACTGAAGATTTTATTTCTCCTTTTTAATGGAGCGATTGTTATTGACTACCCGGTGCCTGTGTTCACAGGGTAGGAAAATAACCCAATAAAATCTACTGAACCTAAACATAAAGAACCCAAAACAACAACAGGAGCTCTCTGTGTCATGTGCACCTGGAGGAAAGCAGTGCTGGAATCTGTGCAGTCTACTGCGCATGGGGAAATACGATACGGTAGTGGGCCTGTCCATAGCCCACTAAACAAGGGACCTGGGGCAAACTACCCACTTCCCACCGCTGTTCTGGATTGTCCTATGCAAGGGATGCAGTGTATGAATGGCTGAGCTTATCCACAGATTTTCAAGTTCCCCGGTTCCCATTAGCTTTTAGAGGGTTTGACGGCCGTTTCCAAAAGGCCTCTGTCTTGGTCTAACTCTGCGACAATGTGAGAAACAAGTTTCAGCACCAAAGCCATATTAAAGCTTGGACTAGCTTGCAGGAAGACCAGGGAAGTAGCCATGGCATGAAGATTTGAAAGTTTAAGAAGTTTACGAAGCTTGAAAAACACAAAGTTTAAGAAATGTTCCCAAGCATCAAGCCCTGCCCAGCATGTTCCGAAACCAGTATCAATAAAACCCTGCCTGCAACAGGCCCACAAACTAATTTACACTGCATTTAAGCATCTTCTCTCCTTCTCCAGTATATTATTTCTATTTACAAATCATTAAATATTGACTGCAAAGGAAGCAGGTGTACAGGTTATAACTTCTATTTCAACACAGGGCCCTTGGTGTTCCTCCTTTGAGAATGAGGATATTAACTACACCAGGACACAAATGGTGCTGGAATTTTACCACCAAAAACAGTGAAGTAAACTTTAAAATGTGTAAAAAAGGGGAAGAAAAAGTCCTTCCTCCAGAAACTTCTTGGGTGGGAAGTGACATCAGTCATGCCACAAGGACAGGAGGAGCAAGCGCATTTTATTGGAAAATAAAGATGTGAGTAAATCTACTACGCTGAATATAAAATGCCTCTTTTGGATTTAATTAGCAGCCACTTTTTTAGGTGACCAGGAGTGAAACTTCTCTTTTAAGGGCACCGCTTTGTACCTGACTTTTCACACAGCAAAGCATATGGCAAAAAAGCAGGAAGTGGGGATTAAGGTACATTTTAATGGGCGGCATGTTCAGCCAGATGGCCTGTTCCCTGCTCCTCAAGATCTGTATGCTTTCCCCTCCACCCCCACCCCGCCCCCCGAGTTATTTTGATTGAATTCCTTACTCCAAATTAAAAAAAAAATAAAAGGTCCATATTTTATGCTATTTTAATGCATACTTCTCAGTCCACCTCACGCACCTCCCCATGCATAGGCTTTTTAAACAGGAATCATGGATAAAGATAAGCAAGAGTCTTTCTGGCTTTGAGGACAACAGCACCTCAAGTCTTAACAGTTTTTCCCAGTGAGTGCCCCTGCATTTCTTTCCTAATCTAAGCAGCAGCAGCAGCAACGGTACCATAATGCTGTTATATCCATGCTGAATAAATGAGAGCAGAGAAGGAGGGCAACAAGGGGCCAGAGCTGGTAAAGTGCAACACAAGAGTCCAACTGCCTCAGCCATGGAGCTCCCAGAAAGTTCAAAGCAGGGTAAAAATCTGGATGGATTTTTTTCTCCCAGCTCCCCTCACTGTTGAAGCTGCCTGCCTGATCCTCATTAGTGGTCCTCAACACCGTAGAGCTGTCCCAAAAGGTTGTTCCCACTTGACAAACTGGGCAGAACCAGGAGTTCCTATCTCCAAGCCATCACTGAAGACACCACTGAGTGATCAGAGAACCGTAAAGATGAGATAAAAGAAACATTGTTTGTTGAAAGGGGAGGAGGATAATGGCAATTAAACAGTCTGTTTGGATGCTCTTAAGAAAGTGCAGCTAGAGAAGAACTATAGTTCACATGGCTGCTATGTCAAGGCACTTAAAACTGTCCACCATTCCTTTTTCAAGCCAAGAATTAAATGTGGGATAAGAAGTTCTCCAGAACTGAATTAGCCATGGGCAGCAGAGAAGATTAATGAGAAACCTCAGAAGGAGGAAAAAAAAGGAGCATGCATTTGTTGGTGTGGTTTGGGGAGTCCTCTGAGTTATCTGGCTGACATACACACCACAGTGCCAATGATTAGACATTGGTACCACTGGACAGATTTCAGCAGCCAGGTGGATTGGTCCAGTTTCACTGAAGCATTGAACAGACGGGTACCCAGGTCACTGGAAAGCAAGGGCTGAAGGCACCATTCCTCCTGACATGCTGCACTGAAGCTGCTCTGGACCCTTCGGACAGATGGAGAGAAGCAGCCAGGGGAACTGAACATCTCCGTAGTGCCCAGGAGCAGGACTCCAAGAACAGCAAAGAATGAAATAGAGAAATACCCACATCCAGTAATGTAATCCAGCTAATGTTACATACACCTATGCCTCTATATGCACACACACACGCATATATACATGAAAAAACGTAAAGTAAGCAAGCAAGCCCATTTTAAGAGAAATACACTATTTTTATGGCATACAGAAAACAGTAATGATAATTACACTTCCTCAGTGGAAGCCTTCATGAATACAGTGTCAATTGCATGACATAAATGCAAGAATAAGGCTTCAAAATTCTGACAAATAGCTACTGGGGAAATTTGGATGCAACATCAAGGAGGGAGTAGTGGGGAACTTCCTGTGGCTGGAGCTGGACAGTGTGTAATGAGCAAAATTCATTATCTTAAACTTTTGGCTATGATGTGTAATTGTTAACCTCTGCCGTTAGTTCAAGGCTCCTTTCAGTAAAATATATGGGTTGCTATCAAAGCTGATTTGGATTAGGAGGCAAGCATGTGCCCTCACTTTTAGGTTATATTAATACACCAAAATCAATAACATGCCATAGCTTTCAGAAGTAGTAATAAAACACCCTAAAATATTCCCAGAATACTTCTATAAATTATTTGTTCAATGTACTTATGTTAAAAAGGTTGTCAGTTACAGTGCTCTAAAAGCCTCTAAAATTACAAGTCATCGTATTTGTATTTGATAAACCCCCCGCTGTTTAGGGTCAGAGAGGGCTCTAGAACGGGGGAAAAAAATCATTATTTTCCCTAATAAATAAATTACTTGCCTGTATTTCATGTATCACTAAAGCCTGCCAGTATTGAGGGCTTAAATAATAAATAGCAAATAGCTCCATTCATTTATTAATAATAATGCATCTTTTCTTCCTCTTACCATATTTGCGGGCAATGGATTGAATGGTAGTCAGGTGGAAGGACAAATAGTTGGGCCACTGGGAACATTTAAAATTTTCCAGTTTAAGGTGAACATGTCAGCACTGACAGTCCTTTTAGGTCCGTCTGTGTGCTGTGGTGCCTGGGCTGTGAACTGTCAGTGGCAGGAGCCTTTGGGCTTCAAAACTGTAAAATCCCTCAGAAACCTCATTAGTTAACGGAGTTTGTACGTGTGAGTATTTTTCAAATGAAAACCCATTTTCAATTAGTCACCACGATACCTGTTCAATGCTGTTCAACAAAGCATGGAAGTACCTCACTGCCCTTGGCAGGTTTACTGTTCATAATACTCTGGTGGGGCAGCCCAATCCCTGACTGTACAGGTGGCAAAGATAGACTTTGGGCAGGAAAGCCCAAAATGAAAGGCAGGGGAGGAGCGGGGAATGGGGGCTGAGGTCAATTCATCACACATCTCTGCTGCTTCTTCCTCCTCAAGGGGAGGACTCCTCATACTCTTCCCCTGCTCCACCATGAGGTGCCTCCCACGGGCTGCAGTTCTCCCCAAACTGCTCCAGCATGGGTCCCTTTGAGAATCCACCTGCTCTGGTGGATTCCAGAGCCACACACAAAGCCACACACAAAACCTCCATGGGCTGCAGGGGACAGCCTGCCTCACCATGGTCTTCACCACAGGCTGCAGGAGAACCTCTGCTCCAGCACCTCCTCTTCCTCCTTCTCCACTGACCTGGGTGTCTGCAGGGTTGTTTTGACTCGAGTTCACACTGGAGTTCCAGCCTGTCCAGTACAACAGCATAGAAGAAGGCAACGCTGTGGCCATCTGCCAGCCCAGGCACATCACCGTTGCTGTTATCAACATGTACCCAGGCACAGCAGAGTAAGGTGATAAGCAGCACAGCAGTACAGCAACCAGCAAGAGCAAAAAGCAGCCACCAATGAGCACAAGACTAATAGACAGTAAGGCAAGCCCCATGGCAAGCACAGGAGCCTGCCAAGTAATAGATAAACAGCAATAATAGCTATAAATTCGATCTAGCCGTTCCAATCAAATCTGTCATTATCTCGAACCCTTCAAGCCCCATGTTGGGCACCAAAAAGGACTGTCGAGGTTTAACCCCAGCCAGCAACTAGGATCGTGCAGCCTCTCGCTTACTCCCTCCAGTTGGGATGAGGGAGAGAATCAGAAAAGTGAGATCTCATTTACTCCCTCCAGTTAGGATGAGGGAGAGAATCAGAAGAGTAAAAGTGAGAAAAAAACTCATGGGTTGAGACAAAGACAGTTTAATAGGTAGAGCAAAAGCCACACACAAAAACAAGGAATTCATTCACTGCTTCCCATCAGCAGGTGAGTATCCCAGCCATCTCCAGCAAAGCAGGGCTCCATCATGCGTAATGGTCACTTGGGATGAGTATCCCAGCCATCTCCAGGAAAGCAGGGCTCCATCCTGTATGGGAAGACAAACTCCATAATTCCAAACATACCCCTCCCTTCTTTCTTCTTCCCTCAGCTCGTAATGGTCACTTGGGAAGACAAACTCCATAATTCCAAATGTACCCCTCCCTTCTTTCTTCTTCCCTCAGCTTTACCTATTGAGTGTGACACCATAAGGGCTCCTTTGGTGAGCCCAAGTCAGCTGTCCCAGCTGTGTCCTGAGTGTGACACCATAAGGGCATGGCTCCTTTGGTGAGCCCAAGTCAGCTGTCCCAGCTGTGTCCCCTCCCAGCTTCCTGTGCCCTCTCCCTCCACTTGCTGGCGGGGTGGTGTGAGGAGCGGAAAAAGCCTTGAGAGCTTAGCAACAACCAAACCCAACCATACAACACTATTCCCAGCCCAAATCCAAAACACAGCACCACAGCAGCTACTTGCAAGAAAGCCAACACCAGCCCAGCCAAAATCATGACAAGGTGGCAACAAACAGGGGGCTGCTCCAGACACACGTCTTTCTTACATGCAACCAACCAAAGAGATATGTTTTGTCTGTGACTGTTCTCAGCATAAACTGCTCATTCCCTTTCTGACATAATCTACATTTACGTCAATCTGACTATTTTTACCAGTCATTCCCCTTCATGGCTCTTTGATTTAAAGAAAAACTAAACGTGAGCAGCTTACCAGAGAGGTGGAGTTTTCTAAAGCTCTGAAACCTCCAAACAAATGTCCCCCCCACCACAAGCAGGGTATTGTAGCTGACTGCCAGTGCCAGCAGTGGCATGAATGTGTACACCAGTCCTACAGATCACAGTTCTTAACATCACCAGCAGCCCAGCCTGTAGGCAGTGGGATGTGTGAATGTGCACAGATCTCAACATCAGGTCTTAATCAAACATCTTCCATGGAGAGAAGAGAGAACACATGCACACGCACACAGATGACCACAACCACCTCCACCTTTCCTCCAGAAGAAGAGAGAGAGATGGAACCCCTGTATTCCTGTAGGTCATGGCATCATCATGCCTGGTGATGGAGAATGAACTCCTTTCTTCATCTAAACACCCAGTGGGGGTGTTTAGCAGCAGACAGGATGGAAACAGCCTCATGTTAACCAGAAAGTCACCTTTCCCCTTACCTGGAGGGCTATTATTTTCAAAGGTTGGGAAGAAAGCACTTTGCATCCTTAGTGTCCCTTGAGCAACCCACATCCCCTTCTGGCAAAATAAAAAGCCAAGAAAAGAAAAAAAATGCATCATGTCCTACCACACATATCAGACAGGCACCAGACCGTGCTGAAATCTGGAAGCTCAGAGCCTTGGACAGGAGCGGCTGTCAGCACATCAGCTTGTCACCATTAAGAAGAGCAAGTCTGGTGGCACTCAGTCAGGGTGCAGAGCCTTCAAGAGCAGGCCCTCCTACCCTCCTAATCATGCAGCTGGCTACAGGAACTTCACTTCCAACTACCTACAGAGTGCAGGTTTGTGTTTAAAGCAGACTATTTCTTACAGCCTTACCCACTGTGAAGTGCAGTTATGTTTTTCTACGGGATTTAGCTCCAGGGCAAAAGACTTCAAGCATCTAAAAATACAGATGAGAGATCTGGCATGATACTGCTGACCCAGTCTAATAGGACCCTTGATAGCTGGATGAGTTAGGTCACATCCTACCGCTTGTTTCCTTACACTCAGAGTGCCACTGGCTCTTTTGTGACCTAAGTAAACCGCTGTTTTTCTTCTGGTTATTCCTTAAGCTACCCTAGGTATCAAGCAAGGAAAGTAAACACATGACAAAGGCACAATAGGCAGAATGGACTTGATCTTTGTTTAAAGCATGGGGTCAGCTCCTCGCTGTGAGCAGATTTTCCTCTTTGGAAACATGTTCATGTTTATGTTTTAAGTTCCAGCAACATGCTCTGGATTTTCAACATGTGCAGCACATCTGCTCCAGCCCAGATTTATGAACAAATCTGCATATAATTGTGCTGGGCTGGGGTGTTGTTGTTGTTGTATCCCCCCCGCCCCATACTCACCCTTTAAATAAAATGGCTTTGTCCAGGGCTGTATAAACCCCTGATTCCAAACCATATAATTTTATGGACAGGAAAAAAAAAAAAAAAAGTTCTTTTGTATTGCACCTGAGCTCATTAAAACCCCCAAATTCCATAATTTTACACTACCATGTGCTGTATATTGTGTTTAGTACCTAGCAGAGTAATTGCTTACAGTCCTCGGAGTGAGTGCACATAAGGTGGAGAAATGATGGAACAGGTGGGATCGCCGCCCCGTACTCGGTAACCGCAGGTTTACACCCCTGAGCAGCTGAGGTAGAGCTGTGTGGATGAACGCTTCAAAAGCCTGGATTATGGTCTTTTGTTATCCCTGTAGTGGGTGCCAAGTCCCAGACATCAGCTTCCAGTGAATACAATGGCTTCCGTAACGGACCAGATAATAAGCACGTGGGATACAGCATGGGGAAAGGGAGAAGCCAAGGACAAGAGTGTCAAGGTGAAAGATCCAAGCTGCCAGAAGAACCGGCAACTTAAACAAGTTAACCAGACATCCCAAGAGAAAATAACCCCGGCAAATTCAAGAGAAAGTGAGTAGCCCAAGAACTCTTCTGTGGCAACATTCAAGGTTTCCTAACTGAGTCTGGAAGAAAATCAAAACGTATTGTGCATCCTCACAAAGGGAATGATGTCAAAACAGCTGTTTCTAAATCAAAAAGTGTTTGCACACTCCCTGACTCTGTGTGCAAAGACTCTGTGAAGCTGCTTTTGCCACCATGTCTTGAGCACATGAGGATCTCCTGGGGTGGGAAGAGGAGAGGAAGGTGCAAGCAGATTTATAGTGCGGTCCCACATGCACTATTTTGGGTGACTGTGCTCTTTGGAGACCAAATTCCCCTCACTTAACACTAAGTACTTGAGCAAGTGCTGAATGGGATCCAGTTGCAAAGGTCTCTGTGTTCAGTGCTCCTAAGGGTCACATCCTAGAGATGTTTGTCTCAGTCCATGGATTTAGGTCTCCAGCCTGTAAGAGAGAGTTTTAAAAAACTATCCGTGCATGGCTTGCTCAAGGACACACAGGAACATCGTAGCAGAGCAGCTCCTTTCAGCCATGGCTCCCACGTCCCACCCATGTGCCCTCACCGCTAGACTGGTATCAGAGCTGCTGATAAGCTCTGAATGATTTCCTTGTGCCTGGAACTGTAAAGTGTGCTCTGCTTGAGATTCTCCAATGTCTTATCATCAGCCTTTCAGATAGTTAAGATTAGAAATCCGGAAAAAAGACAGAGACCCTGTGTTCCACAAAAACCTGTGAACAGGGGGTGACTGAAACAGGCATTTGCCGAGGTGGCAGTGTGTCCATATGGGTTTTGCTTACCAGCCTGGTTTCCTAAGGAAGGACAAAAACCCAAACAAAAATCTCTTGAAATCATTGAAACCGACACGTAGTTTTTGCAATAGTCAGAGAAGACTAATATTTTGGTAACAGCAAAGCAGAAACGCACAAAAATTACACATAGCTGTGCTCAGCCTTAAATGGTGGGAAAGGTGGAAGGCTCTAACCTCAACATTAGGAAACTTCTGACATTTAGAGTTTCAGAAGTCTCTTAGTAAGGAACAACTTGTTCCCTTTTTTTTTTTTTTTCTTTTACTGTAGTCCCTCCTCATTTAAAACATGTAATGAATGTGAACAGTCATCAGTCTGTAAATACTGGTTTTAGGTTCACTAGAGCTTTGTTGAGATATTCCTCCTAGGTAACAAGTCTGTGGCTCATTAGTCTCTCATTAGCAAGATAGAAATAAAGATGCAAAAGGAAAAAAAAAAAAACTTTCTCCAAAGATATTGTTGCAGTCTAATTGCCTGCAAGGAGTTCTTAATAATGTTTACTAATGCCTTTTCAGCATTGCCAATTTTATAATGTTCCAGATGTGACGTTGCTGTTCCCTGCTGTGATATTACTAAGTCTGCTAAGGCACCTACAGTACTAAGTTTGGAAAGATTTTAGCCCCATCTTATGTCACTGACATGAAACAACATCCGTTGGGGCTTTCCAGCATCATATTTGTATTTTTGAAAAAAATGATCTGAAAACCCCTGTCTGATCCACTGTTTATCCAGAACTAAGTAAATTCAATCACAACACGCACTGGCTGGAGCCCACAGCCTTACAATGGACATGAGCTGCACCAGCAGTTACTCCACCTTCAGCGACATTTGCTTTCCTTTTTTATGATTTTTAATATATTGTTTGCGACTTTATTACATTAATTGGTTCCTTATTATTGGTAGAGAAATATCTTTTGTTTGGGATATGATTTTATATTGTAAGCAGCATTTGGAATATAAAACAAGCAGATGTGAGCAAGGTTCTGAAAGCAAGGCAAGTATCGACACTGTGTTATACTCTTGCTGTGCAGCCAAGCTAAGGGAACAGAGCAGGCAGCAAAAATGCAGATTTTTGAAACAACAGAGCTTGTAACCTAAATTATCCTGAAGTTTCTTGGTCTTCTGGGAACAAGTGGGCTCTCCACCTGAGTCAGATTTGTATGCCATTGGGAACATGTAAATAAACAGCTTTTTGGCTGATTTTACTACGGAAGAAAAGCTTGTGAGATCATCATGTCTCTGTTTGTTTGTCATTCTTGCCATCTAACAACTTGTGTACCTCCTGGCCAACTTCAGCCAAACTGGAAATGGGGTGGATATCTCCACGATATGAAATTCCTAGGAAGAACTGGGAAAAGAAACGAGCCAGTATTCGTGCTCCCAGGAAGAAAAATTTTGTGGCATGAGCACTGTGTCTATATTAGAGAAGGAAGCTTCATATTGGAAAGAAATAGCAAGAACAGCCCAACCACAGGGAAAGCCTCTCTTGGACAGAGAATCCAGCCATGACACAAAATCCATGAGACAGCAAGTTTTTTGTTGCTATTCACCGTGGACCAAGTTGGGGGTTTAATTTTTTTGGTTTGTTTTCCACATGGTCTGGGTTGTTTATCTTCTCTATTTTCAGGATCTGGAATGCCAGAGTTTTTCAGTGTGATGTTAGACATAACCTGTGTGGCCACCATTGCACCTGCCTCCCCAAAGCATGAGCATGTCCTCACCTTCCAGCTAAGCACTGGATCCCACTGGACCACAGCTTCCAGCTACGTGTGACTTCTGCTGCAGCCTTCCCCGTGGAGGTGACTGTCCTACAGATTTGGCTGCAGCATTGGCACTCTCCAACCTGACTCTGTCAAAACGACCCAGATGAGCTACGCTTTTCATAGTAGTGTGGAGAAGAAGTAGTCGGGATCGTTTCACCAGAGCTGGGTTAGGGAGGAATGCACTGCTATACCAGCAGATTTAAGGAGATGGCTTCAGGGCAGTGACTGGCACCTGTGCAGCACACCCAGCTCTAGCTGAAATCGCAATTATGACCATACCCTAATGCACGATCTCAGGATCAAAGAACGGGATGATTTTGTACAGTGAGGGAAAGAGAAGGAGTTGTTATATCATAGTCCTATGATACCTAAATGACAAGCAAGAACAATCTGCTCTCTGAGTAGCTGTCCAACCTCTTCATTAAGAAAGCTCATAAAAAAAAAAAATATATATATATATAGGAGTACTGTGACTCTGGTTCATCAGTTAATGGCTGCAAAACTCATTTATTTTTCTTAAATTTATCATCCTGCTCCTAAAATGATGGCTCTGTCAATTAATGCTAGGGAGTTCCTTATGCCTGTCAGACTGGGGTAATACCATCCACGATGGCACCCCACACTCCTCTTTCTTCCCAGATCCAGGGAAGACGGACACGCTATAGTCTGGCCACCTTGGCTCATGATGTTAAAAAGCTCTTGCTTCCAACTCTGAAGGTCCCCAGTTCATTTTCCCAGTATGTCAGCCAAGACGGTGGTCCTCACATTTGCACTCTTCTAATAGTTCCAAGCTTACATCACATTCCCCTTTATTTACTCTTTTTCCAAGTTATATATATATCCTTAGCCTTAATCACTGTTCAGCCAAGGTTTCTTCAAGCAGACCCAAATCTAGCGATCAGTGGAGCCAATGGGAATCTTTCTACTGACTCCAGCGGACTCAGGATCATAAAGTCCTGAACCCACAAACATCTGCAAGATCTGGAGGCATTCCAATATGGATTCAGATTGGACATCAGCCACTCGGGCCCATCTTAATTCGTAAATCAACATACCCAACTGACTTTCTCTTCTCTGGATCCCCTCCAATTTGTTAATACGTTTCTGTTAACGAGGTGCTTAGAACTAAGCACAATATCCCCAGTGCAGTCACATGAGAGCTGTTACATTCCTACTTCATAATGTTATGTCTCCACACATCCCGGCCAAAATTGCACTGACTTCACTAGCTACCATGTTTTGTTGCAGCCTTGAAACTCTCCTCCTGTGGCTCTCGCTCCCTGAGAGCTGTACTTTGCTCCACGGGTAACCCTGGCAAGGCCAGCAGGGCTCCTCGCACAGGACTGGCAACGCAAGCAAGGGAAGCAGAAGCTGATCCCAGAGAAAGAATCCGTATCTAGATTTTTTTAACTGATAAACTCAGATGGCAGAATAATTGTAACAATGCCATCCTGCTGCTTTCCTGAGCAATAATCTATTTTCCTCATTGGGATAAATGACTTGGCCATCAGTCTCCCGGTTTAGCCATTTGGGAACTGGATTATTGCTTCATAAACTGTGCAACGCACTCCTATTACTGTTTAATTGCATTGGGCAGGGAAAGGGGGGAAAAAGATTTTGCAATTTCTAACGGAAATCTCCCAGAAGCACTCTCTTTCTGTGTTACTTTCCTCAATAGTTAAGGCAGTGAATTGCATTCCAATCCAAAATTTTCCTCTGAACAAAGAGCATAATTTTTCTTCTGCCAGTTCAGCTCCTCTTTCCAGCACACTGCTCCTTTCCTGGACCTGAATGCTCACTGTTCCTCACCACCTCCTGTAGCGCGATCACACTCTCTTCTAAGCAAACATTTTCTCTAAAATCTCAGCTGTATATTCTGGCCTGACCCTACATGGAGATTTTGTCTGATTATCAGCAGAAGCTGTCCTTGAACCTCTTAATTCTTTCCATCCTCTTTGTTTTGTTTGTTGCCTGCGAGCTCTTCAGAGCAGCGACTGCCTCCTGTTACACAGAGAACCTCCATCCAGCACTTGGGCCATTCGACACTCCTGTAATTAAGACATATCCTGTCTTCCAAAGCAAGAGCTGTAGCTGAAGGGGAAAAAAAAAGAAGGGCTTGGTCTGCAATTTTTTCATTCTTAAACAGTGCAGCATTCACTCCTGTCTCCAGCATGTTTTCCAACACTAATCTCCATACTCTGACACAGCATTGAAAAGTCGAGTTCAAGGAAGTGCTGTTCGGTTGAGAAAAGCCTGAGTCCCTGGTTTTTAATTATCTAACACTGGGACTTGCTTCCTTTTGGGAAACTTTAGCAAATTTATTTTAATATTCTTTCTTTCTAATTTCAGGAGTTGGCTGAAGTGTTTTCAGCAGAATGTTTCTCAGGAAAAATACCTTTTCAAGAAACATGGAAATGTTTGCTAGCCAAAGCTTTCAATGTGGTTAGTGCATTTTCCTTGTGAAAACCTGAGAAAGAAAACGAATGAGGAGTTTCTCCGTGGAATGTTTTCCCTTAAAAAATTTGATCACTGTAAACTTCACAGGAAATACAAAACAAATAAAAACAAAGTTAGGAAACTTTTCTGAGCACCAATGAAAATGAATGGGTAGAACTAAATCTCAGTGTTTTAAAAAAAGCTAATTTTCTTCTGTGCAGGAAAAAAACCTAGGAACTTCCTGGGCTTACTGTATCCCAGACAAGTCTGAGAAGCTGCAAGCCAACTTCTCCCTTAAGCATTGCCATGTGTTCTCCCACACTTCTCCACCCATTTCTGCCAAAAACCTGTCCAATTACCTTTCCTCTGGTAAATCGTATCTTATCATTTACTTGTGCTTAGTGCTTACAGATTGTTCCCATTGCTTTCCATTCACCGAGCAGCCAGATGACCTTTCTGCTAAACTCTGTGTATCCCTTTGCAGTATGTTTTTTTTCCAAACCACATCTTTGCAATTTGTCCAATCCATCCATCACTGCACCGTGGCACGGGGCCTGGGAGCTCTCTGGGGCTGCTCCTGCCTCCTCCAGCACCTGGCCAGGGAGCTCCTCTCCCCGCAGGGCTGCAGGTCTTCACTGGGATCCCCTGGTGCTCTTGTAATACTGATAAAAAACCAAAAAAACCACCAGCGAAGTACAGGGTATCTGTGAAAATGGAGATCTTTAGCAGAGGAATCAGAGGCAACTCATATTCTGATTTTCAAAGCTGGCAGTGTCTTTCTGCAGAATATTGAGCTGTTATCACAACGGAAGGGAAAATATTTGGCATTGGCAGTTTACTTTCTGCAGAATATTAAGCGGAAGGGAAAATATTTGGCATTGGCAGTTTAATTGTTGGCGGGTGTTGATTTTAAGACACTGCTACACCTGGGAACCCCTTAGCTGTAAGAACAGTGTCTTTAATCACACATAAAATGGGGAAGACAAGCCCTCTGAAGAAGGTGCTGAAGTCAATGGCTGAGCTACTGACTGTCCGTGCACAGCTTGTGCTGGACATCACCCCACACGCTGTAGAGGTGGGGACCTCTGTGTGTTTCAGCTCCCTGTGACACCAAAGCTCCCTGTGTGCATCCAGGGTGTCCAGCCAGCGAGGAAACACGCTGGTAGTTTTAATGGGAGATTAGCTGGGGTGAGAGATGGGGACAGCAGCAGGTCAGATGAAAGGTTTGGCAGGCCAGGTTATCAGACATGCTTTCCCCCAGTGAAATCTGGTAGTTTTAATGGGAGTTTAGCTGGGGTGAGAGATGGGGACAACAGCAGGTCAGATGAAAGGTTTGGCAGGCCAGGTTATCAGACATGCTTTCCCCCAGTGAAATTCCAGGGCTGGAGATCTCCTATCAGGGTCTCTTCTCCTCTCTGCCGTTTCTGGGACACACAGTCCTGCCTCCCGCTCAAGTTTGCAGTTTCCAAGGAGACTGCCTGCTGCTCACCCCACACCTCGGCGCAGATGACCCTGTGACTTCACTTGGTCAGGGAGACCATAAAACACTGCAGCCAAAACGATAGCGCTGCAGCTTGACTCACTGCGATATTAGTGAATCCTAAAGGACATATGAACCTAATGATGGGTTGTTCGGTTTGCTTTTTCATTAGGGCTGTTATGATGAGACCTAGACATGGTGTCACTGCTTGGAGACAGCCTAAAGAAAAAAAAACACTGCGGAATCGCAGGCTTCAAAGAACCGATTCCAATAATCATGTTACTCAGTTTCCTGAAGGAAGATAAATATGAGAAGTCAATTTCATAATTGTAACAGTACAAAAATACACTAAAAATTCAACATTTATAACATCAAGTAAGTTCACACTAAGATCAAAGATTAAAAATTGGCTACATTCCTAGAAGTATGAAATGCATCAATTAGGTAGTGCAGCTCAGTGTCGGGAGATGCTTAGTTGCAGGCTTCCTGAAGGATTTTGGAAAACTCATACAGGATGCAAATTTCATAGGTCTTTTTGTAAGGCAATACTTGTCTCCACCTGAAAATTAGGCTCTGCAAATAGTTTTTCAGACCCCAGTCCATAAAGAGATATCAAAATGTAAATTCTCTTTAAGAACCAAATAGAAATGAGATACCTGGATACCTTTGTGAGTGTAGCCCTTCTATTTCTGTGGCCTTAATTTCCTATGTCTTAACCAGGAATACAAGAGTTTATCTCACTCTGGAATGAGGTGAAAAAAAGACTCTTAAAGTCATTAGGAAGCACACATACTAACGTGGAAAACAGCTAGATAGTAGAGGTTCTATTGCAGAAGTGTTGGGGCAAGTCCAAATTCAGGACCATAAGAGAAGGAAGCAGAAATAACACGTATGCCTACAGCAGGGTAATTCCAGGTTAACCCAGCTGATAAGGAGTGCTGGACAGTTGGCAATATTCAGTTTTCACCTGACATTGTATCAGCCATGGATACAGCAAGTAAAGGGTGTTATTTACCCCAAGTAATATCCACAGCTGGTTAGAAATTCAATATTTCAACATTTCTTCTTGGAAAGTTTATTTTGAAAACTTTATGCAGTCTTTTTCCCATATGTCAGCCCTCTCAAATAGTGTCCAAAATCCCACTGAAAAAAATTCAGAGCTAAAGAAAAATGGTCAATGTTTGTATACATATTTTAGTGGAAATGACATCTTGCCTCTCAGACCCCATTAGCCAATTAGGAGGGTAATGTCATTGGTTTTATGCAGCAGGAACCACTATTGAAAAAAGCAGACAAGGAACAGTTTTGCCTGTTTGGACAGTCTCCATCGACACAGTCTGCATCCAATACAGGAATATTGACTATTCATCTTCATTCATGACAAATATGCTGCTCTCATGCCATTCAAAATTTGTCTACACCAAGGGTTGTAGTGAACTTTGAGGTCATCTTGCATCAGCCTTGTGCACTTTGATCATACTCCTTATCTACGGAATAGCTCACAGCCTTTGTCAAAATCATTCACACAGTGCTTCTTGCCTACAAAGCAGAGCTTTTTTAGAAACAGGCTTGTGAGCTACTTCTAGGCATACCTTTATGGGATGCTTTGAGACTTCCCAGCCCAAGAGATAAAATGGGAGGAGCAAGGGCCAGAAATTCAGCACAGTCCCCATGAACCTGCCTGACAAGTGTAGCCAGTAAGTACATCCAGTGAGTCCCAACTGTTAATGTAGGACTGAGGGTGTGTTGATTGGGTAAATAAGCAAATATCACAATTTTGGAACAAGTGATTGCAAAACGCAGGTCACAAGTGCTAACTTTTGTCAAAAACATTTCAAAATTATGGTTGTTGGACAACTGCAATAACTCACAGCAGAGAAACAGCTGAGCATAGCAGGTCCATAACAATCATGTCAATCTACCATAACTGTCCTAGTAAAGGAGGTGGTTACAATGAGATATTGAAGGAAAACTATTTACTTTCAACTTAAATAGAGAGTTGAAAAGAAAATAAAGTGAAGTGAATCTCCTTCATTGACACAAAGATTAGCCTGGAAAAAAATTCCAAAGTATTAATTTATTCCTTCCCTGTGAAAGGATCCACTTAAAAAACCTATATCCTACTCTAAAAGTAATGAAGAGGAAAATCCACTTCACTCTTCTGCCATTAAGGAAACGGTTAATGGGTTCAGCAAAAGGTGGCAGCCTGAGTCCTGAGGAGTTCCATTTACTTTGTTAGTGACTGACACGACCCTCTCAATTTGTCGGATGAATTGTTTTTTGAAGATAAAATACTTTTCTTTCCACTCTTTCAAATGTTGCTTCAGGAGTACAGATTACCCAAAAAAATGTGCTGGATGCATCAGAAATTGCAGCCCCAGGAAAACAGCCCTTGAAAGAGCAGATTTTCTCTCTTGCTGTTAAGTTTCCCACGCTTCTCAGCCAGCTTCTGCTGGCCACGGCTCAGAGCCTGACTCTCGCTGTGAAAGGACGGGAAGCTGGGTCATCTTTACAGCTCACAGACCCGGGGTGTCTGAGCTGCAAGAGCCACAGTGGACATCAGAGGACAGAGACGTGATGCAGGACAGCCCTCCATAATGGCTGGTCCTGTAAATTGTCTAATCTCCTGGCACGTTGGCCGCTTCACAACCTGTAACGCATTCATCCCTGTAATGTGAGGAAAGGAGAAACCTCACCATCTAGATGGGGAACAAACACAAGGTCACAATGGAGAAGGCAGAAAAGGAATATAACCTCGTGGTTTTCAAGTCCCAGACTGTATCCCGCTCCCTCTTTTGTACATCACAGAATCACAGAATCTTCTAGGTTGAAAGGGACCTTAAAGATCATCTTGTCCAACCATCAACCTAACTGACAAAAATAGACACCCACACAACAAACAAGGAACATCATCACTAAACCATACCTCCCAGCACTACATCAACCCATCTTTTGAACACCTCCAGGGATGGTGCCTCAACCACCTCCCTGGGCAGCCCATTCCAATGCCTGATAACCCTTTCAGTGAAAAAATTTTTCCTAATATCCAGCCTGAACCTCCCCTGGCGCAACTTGAGGCCATTTCCTCTTGTCCTGTCGCCTGTGACTTGAGAAAAGAGACCGACCCCCACCTCTCTACACCCTCCTTTCAGGTAGTTGTAGAGAGCAATAAGGTCTCCCCTTATCTTCCTCCCATCATCTTGCTCCTCCTCCTCCATCCACAAAAAAAAAAGACAATGCAACTCAAAGGCTTCTATTCAGCAGGCTTTGTCCGTAGGAGTCTTTCTGCTATGGCAACCAGAGGTAATACACAATATCCTGTGTCACCTGTTTATTCAGCTCACACTGGTTCTGGAATCTGTTATAACCTCATAGAAGAAACCTGTGTTTTTAGGGCACTTACAGACATACCTGCAGCAGGCACAGAGAAATGCTTGGGTGCCTACCAGACAGGAGTTCAGGGGTTGTCTTGGGTTCTCCCTCTCCTCCTAAGCCAACAACTCATGCTCAGTTTTAGGTCTTCAGGTCTTCACTTGCAAATTACAACTCTCCCTCATTAGTGGAGCCTTGTGAAATTTATTACTCAGCTAATAACTTGCAAATTATTCTGGGCATTCCTAATGTTATCTGTATAAGGCAGAACTGTCTAGAGGCCTTATTGTGAACTGGGATCCTATTGTGTACAGAAAACATAAGACCCTATAACCGGCAGCACAATGGAACAAACACTGGCACATCTGCAGATGCAGCAGTGGATACCATTTTAACCTCACTTTTTTCTTAAGTCTCCGACACTGCATTCAAAATATTCTGCAAAATCCCACTTCCTGTCCTAACCCCATGGCAAGAGGCAACACAGAAACCAGGGAGAGCAGGAAATTCCACTCAAATTCCAGCTGCAATCATTTCTGTGAACAGAAATGGAGGGACAAAATGTGGCAGGGATTGCGGTAAATAAATGTCCTGTGCCCAAAGAGACAACCAGTGAACAATAAGGTCTGGGATGGGGTGCAGGTCACACATGGAACTGGAAGTAGACAGCCCTCATTTTTGCCTTATGGACTGTCCATCAACAGTAATTAAGAATTGACTTCACATAAATAGGACTAACACGGCTAAAGGTGTCTGGTTGAATTTCTTGTTCCCAATGAGAGCTGGCTAGAACTTCACCCCAGGTTTTAGGAGGTGGGAGGAGGGACTGGCATTCATTCAAAGGCTTTTTTAATCATTACTGTAGATCTTACTGTTATAGTTACCAGAATGAAGTTAAGAATGCAACCCACATACACTTCTTGAACAAAGAAAAGGAAGTATCACGATTTCGCTTAATGTCTTCACTGGGCCTCTCTTGGACCATGAAGCTGTCCTGAAATACTTAGCCTTCTTCAAAAGAAGGAAAAGTAAGTCCAGGAGCTTGAAATCAGTGCCAGCAGCAGAAGAGGTGTTATCTTCTGACCTGATTAGAAGCCTGATTTAACTTGGTGGATTGCTCGATATTTTAAACCTAGACTTACAAATATTTAATTCTTTTGGTGAGCACGCTTGTGCAAGGCAGAAAGAGAATTGCTTAACCCTTGGAAGGATGTCTGCATAGGGATTTAGGTCCTTTATTTAAATCAACACATGGGAACTGGTGCAAACTCAACACATAGGCAAGTCTGAGAGGGAGGAACCACCCTGACTACACTGGAGATGATAAAAACCCTCTTCCCAACTCTTCCAAGGCTGCTCCTTTGCAAACTGAAGGTAATGGAATAATCACCACCACATGGCCTATTTGTCTGGAGGAAAGCAACCTTTTCCATTTGGCTGGTGATGTTGCCAGGTATTTTTCTGCCCTTTCCATTTGCCATCTTCCCAAGGGACCTTCCAAAACAATACAAAAAAAAGGAGTCAACATCACTCTGACAAGTTGTCTCCTACTACTATGCCAATAAAAATGATCTTCCTTACACCACACTTCTCTGAACCTGACATCTGTCCTAAATCTCAAGTCATACATACCATTCTTCCATTAACATGAGTCATCCTACAGACGTCCTTCTGCTACTCTTAGAGTCATGTCAGAAAGAATCATTGACTTATTGTCAGCAGATTCAGCCTGCCATGTTAATGGTGTCTGCAGAGCCCTCTTCTCTGATCATCTTGTTCTTACATCCCAAAAAACGCTGGAAAATACTTGCTGAGCTGTAGGATGTCAGAAGCAAGGAAAGAACTGTCTGTCCTGTACTGCTATTCTGCCTGGAGTATAAAGGGTGATTTGCCAAATTTTGGAATTTTCTACCTTGAAGTAGAGCAAATAATTAGCTGCTTCTCAGGATCCCACAAAGCTCCAAGCTGTGTATATAAAAGAGCTGGTGCTAGTGATGCTCTTGAAAATTTCAGGGAACATAATTGATTTTCTCTACAGAGATTATGGGCATTATATACAGGAATCTTGCCTGATCTATTTTGCACAGGACACTGTGCACTACCTAGTTCCAGATGCTTAAGGTTAAAATACCAGCAATTCAGAGTGGACACTTGCAGAAGAACAGAAAAGACAATGAATGTCTTATGCCTTGAATCATGAGCTATTTACATCCCTTCTGTTTTTAAAGCAGAGACCAAATGGGGAAGAAGCTTCCTTTAAGGGGCAGGGGCCATGGCAAGTCCTGCTAGTTGTTTTCATTATTCCACTAGCTTGGTGTCTTGAAAGATTTATTAACTCATTCTCTTTATTGGTCTTTTATTTCTATTTTTAAGTCCCTAATGTTGCCTCTATTCTCATGCACTTCACAATGGCCTTTCTACAAAGTCAGCAAAGATAGTCTCAGCCTTCATCTTTTCACAAATGGGAACCTAAATGTTTGCAGAGCACAGGGGTGTCTGTGGTTGTGCTAAGATCCAGGAAGTCAAGCCATTGAGCCAAATCTTTGCCTACTGTAAATCAACACTGAGACTTTTCCTAATTTCTGATGGGAATAAGGAAATCCTTACAAGTTCAGACTGAAGGTTCATATATTTTCAGCAGGGAGCTAATTCTTTGAGAGAGGTGCACAAAACCTTCCAAAGTCTTATTTTCCTCAGACTAATTCTCTCCTCTGAAATCTTTAATACTTAGAGACTGCTTTGAATTCTGTGGTTTGAGGCTTAACACCTTCATGATCTGACTGGGATTTCCTTTCTTTAACTGCAATGGAGCAAGGTCTCCAGCAAAACTGGCTTCCCAGTACAGATGCACATGTAGGGTACCGCTCACGTAGGTATCGCCCTTAGCCCCAGGGCAAAACAAGGCCAGGCCACAGGCAGAGAGACCTCTTTTCAGTGATTGCCCCCTTTTCTCCCAATTTACAAACTGCGACAGCCTCAGGTGCCAGTCCTAGATTTAGTGCTCCCTCCAGCTAATCCAAGTTTTGAGTTGGCATCACCCTCTGTCCTACAGCCTGTTTTCTCTGAAGAGCACCTCTAAGTTGTGCTACATAGAAATGACGTTCCTGCTGGTGAAGGCCAGAGAAGAAAATGGGGTGGACTGGGATCACAGAAGGGAGACTACACAGATTCCTGGTTTGCAGAACTTTGTAGGTCCTCATCACTCTCAATTTTCCCTGCTGAGCTACACTCATTTCCACTTTCTTCTGCTACAGGTAATTGCTCGGGAGACACATAATGCAACTTCTGTAAGAGCTGGATGTTACTCAGGAAAACATTTATGCCCATAATTCTTTTCAGCCAGAGCAATCTAAACACCAGAAGACTCACATGCTTTCTTCCCTCCCCAACATCAGTGGTTTCTTTCCAGAGTGCTTATTCCGTGGGGTAACGGAGTGCACTCACATGGTGAACTCACACTGGAAATGCATACAATAACCCTAGTGCATTGATGAAGGGGGGCACAGGAACCCCCCTGCCATGTCTTGGCTCCAGCTCTGTCTTCACATGCACAGCATGAAATTCAGCTGCCTGGGAAACACTCAGATGTGGCTAAAGAAGATCCCCCCACTCAAGAAAAGCTGAAGACAGGTTGCAGGAAAGAGGTCAGCTCTATGCCAGGTGGAGAAGAACAAAAAAGAATAATACTCCTAGCACTCCTGTGCTCACCACAGCTCATCTTTGCTTAGGACACAATGATTCCTTACAGTCCTATCCCAAATGTGAAAGCAGTTTCCTGGGACAATCACTGTGGCTAATTGCACACACACACACACATACGGCTCAACGCTCTAGGACATGCCCACACCCCACCATCAGCCAGGTGGGTGAATAGCATGTCAGTGAGGTTCAGATGAACCAGTTCATTCCATCCCACCATGATGGTGGACAGCAGGCTGCCATGAAACAGTCCCATCTCTTAGACAGACAACCACCTTGGCTATAATTAAAGCTAATTATTCAAAGGCACCCTGTTCATGTAGCACTGCTCAGAAGCTCCCTGCATGAGCATGTAGGCAGCAGGGCTGTTTTTCTTCATAAAAACTTATGAGGAACGCAGCGCAGATTAACAGCTTTAATGACAAAAATTACCGCTTACAACACTGACTTCAAATCAAAGAACAATATCTGCAGACAGATATTTTCATGGTTTTCATAACAATTCATTATAGGTGGCACCAAGGGATTACATTTTTATTTCCCTTGTGTCATTTCTCTCAGACTCAGGTTCATTTCTCTTAATGAGGCAGCGGAAGATAAAGGGCAGTGAAGGCTCCTCCAATGCCTCTGCAGAGTGTGAGGAGTTTAGGGGCAAAGTGATAACTGATCCTCTAAAGGAAGAGGGAGGGCTTGGAAGGGGAGGGGGAGAGGGAGAGTGATGGGGTGGGATGCTCTCTGCCATAATGAACTAAAATTAAGACATAAATTCTCCTACCTTTGTTCCGACCAGATCTAACAGAAGGGATTCAGCTTTTTAATGAAGATTGGATCAGTAGCAAAATTATTAGCTAATTAATTGTAAAGGGAAGGGAAAGAAAGAGGAAAAAAAAATCTTTGCCTGAAAGGACAGGACCGAAAGTTCTTCTCATAGGCTCTCAGAATAGGAAGGAAGACCTGAACCTGGAAGCTTTTACTCAGACAGAGTGGCCCTTCTTCACATGTAGTTTGGGATGGCAAGGCAAAGGTCCAAGTAGAAGGAATAAGAACTAAGCAGGGCTCAAAATGGGATCCAGAATTCCCCTGACAGTACCAGGCTTGTTAGGGCTGAGCAGAGGTTCCCAGAGGAACTGGATGGAAACTCTCCTGTGAAATAGTTGTCTGTTGGAAAATAATGTGGAGACAGCACAAAAGGGTTCCTGGGAGTGGGGGACTCCTGGCACAGCCTCAGGAGACCAGACAGCTGTTTTGTTTCTAAAACTAAAAACGTCAACCCAAATGCTTCAAAGTCTTCTGAGAACAAAACAAACTGAGAACTGGCATTTCCAATCCATGGAAAGCCTTCTCATTCCTGAGTTTTGTTCCAGCATTTGTTCCAACAATTTTGGTTTCCCGTGAGTGGGGCAATCTGCATTTCAGCAAGCTCTGCCCATCACTTAGGGCCTCAGGGCTCCTGGTATTCGTGTCTCAAAGAAACAAAAAAAGGGGAATTCAGGGTTTCCTCTATTTTGGGGATCACACTGGCAGAAAAGATTCTATTTGGGGCTTCCCAAAGTGGAACAAAACTGAAATTGGGCTATCAAAAAACCTCCAGCAAGGGAATTGCTTTCTTTGGGTTAACTCTAATTCACATCCTTCTTCTGTCTGCTGTAAGTAGTGCTTTCCTGAAAACCAGCATTTTAAGTCTTGCTAGAGTTGGGGAAAAGGCTGGGAGCCTGGATGGGTAAATATATCTGACAAGTCAGAGAGACAGGAGACAAAGGGGCTAGACAGGGGAAAGGAGAAACCAAGGATAAATGAGATACAGTTAGTGGTATTCATGTGTGTTTGGCTGTGGTAAAGGCAATCTTGAGAAAGAGGAAAGAAGTATTTTTATCACAGCCCCTCTCCCTCTACTTATTCATGGCTCCCAACTTTTCACCCACCAAATGAAAAAGGAATAGCCATCTGTTTGGGATGGGTAGGCTAGACTGAAATAGAGCCTCACTTCATGGAGTAAATACCTACAGAGTATTTAGCCCAGACTCTTTCTGTCTCCTTCAAATTATGAGGAATCCTTCCTGCCTCGGCAGGGCCTCAAGTCACACAAAGAGGTGTTTCACACCTGCATTCCTGCTCTGCAATGGCACCAGGGAGCACAGGGTTGCAGATTGAGAGATGTGGGGCTAAGGACTTCCAAGGTCCCTTCCTGTTCTCTCTACAATGAGTCAGGCTCCAAGAAAGTACAAAGTTGACCTTCCAAAAAAATTTAAAAATGTATATCTATATGTATTTTATATATATCTCTCTCAAGAGGGTAATTCTTTGCCTTCTGCTTCCCATATTTTTCAGTCTTTTCACTTGAAATCAACAGGGCTTGAATCATCTCTCTCATTTAATGAAGGCTGAGCTTCTTGTGGACTCACATGACAGCAGGAGGTGCTGCTCGCTGAAAAGCCCAGAATGGTGGGAGACTTTGATAATATCACGAGAGTTGGTAACACGGGCAGAAGACTTTGAATAAAGCGGTCTGACCTCCTTGGCCCAAGTGCTTTTACAGCCAAGCAAAACAATTTCTCTGGATTCTAATGAATAGACTTCTGTCATTGTTCATCATAATAATGCCCTGATCCTGGCAAGATTACCTAGATGCTACCATAATCCTGCTAATAAGTGATGATTATAAAACACACGCTTGAGGAAAGGGAAAGGTAAAATTTGGATCTTTTGCCCCAGTCTCTTCCCAAAGGAAAGCAGGATAATAAGTGACTTCTGACTGTGATATATGACAAAGAGCCTTACCACATCAGAGTCGGCTACAGCAAAATTCAGCCAGCTCACTCAGTTTTGTCCATAAAAATACTGCTCTATTCAGTGTGAGAGGCCTGATAAATGGCGGGGGGACACCATACTGAAGACATCTAGCAAGATTTTTTTTTCTTTCTGGGGGAAACAGCTGGAGACAGAAAAAAAATTAAATGTTTATTGTGAAACAAGCATTTTTTCAAGCAGCAAAACTTCCTCATAGTACTATGGAAATGTATGATTCTCCTATTATGTGTGACTTCCTACCCATTTTCAGCTGGTGACTTCTGTTTTCTGGCAGAGTCCAGTACCAAAATATTTTACTCACAGGCAAAACCAAGTTGCTTAAGACAGCAAAGTGTGACTGAGAAAAATGAAATAAAACATGGGGTAATTCTGACTTTTTTTTTTCGGAACAGAGCATGTGTAATGTCCCTGCTGTCCCACTCCAACTAAGCTGCTGTCTCTTGACTGTGGAAGTTACCACAGGCTACTTAGCACAGGGCAGGTGGTCAGAGTTTGTGCTTCGAACATGAGCATGAGTTTCTTTGCTTCAGAATTTGGTCCATCACAGCTGATGGGGGATGCAGCAGAGTTTCTCATGCTTGCTTTCCTTCTTGTTTAAGAAGGAAACTACTGTTTCCAATGCTAACATAAAAGGACTGCTTCATTCAGAAGCACGAACAATGTGTTAGGCAGGTAATTCTTGTTGTATTCTCTAGCCTTAAAAGCAGGGGATGAGATATTGGTGGATGTAATGAATAAAGCAGAGTTAAGACTGACTGGGAGACCTGTGCGGGTGCAGCGTAACGAGATCTGGGCAAATTCCAGTACAGGAAACATTTAGGTACTCATGCAAGAAATGTGTTTCTCCTGCACCCGTTATTATTCATTCCTGCTAACAATACATGTGTCACCTCATTTGCACACCAGAAGTAGCTGGTGTGCAAGCCTGCATGAATTCAGAAAGCCCAATACATATTCTGCAAAAAAAAAATCTCGCTTTTACAATAAAGTTATCAGCAGCTCAGCTACCACCTGAGCTAAAAAAGCCTTCGTCTTAAGATGAGAGCCTTTCTCTTCCCACTGGATTAGATTTCAGTGGGAGCTAGGCCAGGAAATTGCTTTTATTTATATTCTCCACCCCTGGCAAAGTCAATGGCCTCATTAATCCGCTGATGGGCCAGCACCACGATGGAAACTAGAGATGCAGCAGGGAAGATTGCCAGAGGAATTGCCGCTTTTCTTCTCTCCCCAGCCTTCACCTTGCTTCCACCCCAACCTCACCTTCAGATCCCTATTGCCAGCCCTCAGAGTTCTTGCCACCATCTCCTCCTTTCCACCTGGAACCCCACCTTTCTTGGAGATAGAAGGAAGAATGTAGCCCCAAATTCCACGGACACACCGCATCTGCTGGGATGAATTGGAAAAGGCTGAAACTAGCACATTGCCTCTGGGATCAGGCCCAAATAAACCTTCACTTTCTTAAATGTGCAATAAAAATGTAACACTGTCTGTAGAAAATTAATTGTGACACTGACTACGGAACATTGTCTGCCTTTCAGACCACAGCTTAGATTCTTGCTGAAGCCCTGTTGGAGGGGCTGTTACCCTCTCACTTCTTTTCAACACATCTTTGTATGTTACAGTGTTTTTGACCATGGGCTTTAATACTGTGACTGGTTTTGCTTTGACTTTTATTTTCCATATAATCTGTCTTGCAGTAGAGGGACCATTAACCAGTCAAACAATGTTCAATCCCAATAACATTATTGCTTAAAGGGAGCACGGCAAGAATTTCTGCTAACTAGCGGGCAGTAAATTTACTCTTCTAATAGGTTTATCCTTTATTAGGTACTTATTTCAGGAGGTTAAACCATAATTAGATTGCATTAGGAAGCCGAAAAAGAAAGGAATGGAGATTCCAGCCTGGGAATTTGTTTTATTTGCTCCTCGGATGTCCAAAGAAATTCTCAGCACAATCTGTATTCCTCTAGATAGGGGGTTGCACAACTAAACAGCTCCAATGTTTCTGCCAGGAGTTTGCATTTGTCTTTCCTGTACAAAAGTTATTGCCAAGCTGTAATCTTTCCCTGAAATACAGTGTGCGGAGCCAACGCTGAACCCAATTTACTGTGGCAGATGAATATAGCCAAGGTGGTGGTCTGAATGTTTGGCCTAAAGGCACAATCCAATTTTCAACTGTTTCAAAGCTATTATGTCAAAGGCTGTTTGCATAAACATAACAATAGCAGAGAGCCCAGGCGGAGGGAGGGAGGCAGGAGAGGGAAAAGCCTGCCCTCTCGTGTCCTCTGCCTGCAACGTGCTCGGGAGCAGATCCACGGCCACGCAGAGTCTGGTGCGTGGTTCTGATGGAAAGAAAAGAGGGAGAATCATAGAATAATCAGAGAAGAGCAGGTGTGTGTGTTGCGTTGCTGTACCCAGAGCCCATCTCTGCATCCATGCTTGGCAACGGCGACTCTGTGCATGGAACAGGAGCCGTTTGGCTGCGTGCACATGGCTTTCACACGCGTGCACACGCACGGACAGCTTTTCACACGCACACGTGTCTGCACGAAGCGGATGCGAAAGCGTGCACATGGCTTTCCCTGCAGGCACACACGTGCACACACGTGTGCACACACACCGACAGCTTTTCACACGCACACGTGTCTGCACTGACGAGATGCTGATTTAAGAAAAAAAAAAAAAAAAAAAGGAAAGAAAAGAAAAAAAAGTAGATTCTGCCAATGATGGAAATGGGAGAATGTTAATGACTTTTTAAACTTTTCTCAAGCTTGAGAAACAGATGTGATTATTCAATTCATTACAAGAAAAATGTCTCGCAGCAGCATGCATGTGATGAGCTGACTGATGATGTGGGAACCTATGAGAAAGCTGTTTCCCTTATTAGAACTGGAGGATTGTCAAGTCCATGTTCTATTTCTCTTTCCCGTTATGTACACACATACATGCTTTTTTAAATAATAGAAATCCAGGCTAAACCTTTACATTCATAATGAACAAAAGCAAAATAGTAGACCCAAAGATTCTGTAACCTGTTTTATACATGGGCTGGAACTTTCCTCAGATCTGCCATGTTCAGAACAGTGTTTGGACTCAGGCCAAATATATAGACTGGACCCCGTACTGAAGCTCATCTCTAATTTAAAAGATGGGAAGAGGATACACTTATCAGTTTTCTGGAGGGTAGCTGGAGCAGGAAAATCGTTAAATGACAGAAGCTGCCAAAAATAAACATCCTCTGCTTAAAAAAAAATTCTCCTTATATAGAACCGTCAATGCGCAGGGCTCATTAAGACATCTGGCAAATTATTTTTTCTGATGGAGAGAATTCTCAAGGCCTCAAACCTAGAACAATAGAGGATTTCACAGCAAAACAGATTTGCAGCGTTAACGTCATACATCCCATGGCAATTTCTAAGAGCCTGAGTTCACTGGGGTCCAAGAGTTAAGATGGGGTTGAGGCCAGTATCAAGAGACACAACCCCACAACCACCCGAGAACAAAGTCCTTCTCATCCAGTATCTGATCTCCAGTCAAAGCCAGCATTAGACAACACTAACGAATATGATAGTGTAAGCCAGATGTGTGTGACTGATACTGAATAATAGGGTTCCAAAATTAAAATTCTTTCTAAGCTGGGATATCTAGAGTCTTAGACCAAGAAACAGAAGATTTTACATTATTCCAAATTTCCATTTTTGCACTAACTGCTGTCAGAGGCACACATGTTATCTAGACCTGTGAATGAACATCTCTATTGGCTTTCTACAACGTGGCCTAGAACCCTACCTTATTTTTGGCAGAGTAACAAAGTATGCCTCAAAATACCAAAATCTGAATTGAAAAAAAAAATATAAATCATCGTTATTATAACTCTTTCAAACAGCCCAGTGATCATACAAATGCACCAAAAAAGTACAGAAAACCATCTATTCAGTCAAAAATAATAGATAATGACTGCAGGATGTGAAGAGGCTGCCAGGGTTAGAGTGGGTGTTAGAAAATGGTACGTCATCAGCCAACGGAAGGCAGCCCTTGCCCTAGGAAGCCAGTTGCCTCAAAAAGGTGAAGCCAATCAAAGCAAAGCAACAGACAGCCAAGTAAGCGTTATGTTAGAAATAAGAAAATAGTTCTTTTTCTCTGTAAGTAAAAGCACATCATATATTTCCTTCCAGAACTGAAGTAGGATTTGTAAATCCTGTCTCGTGCTTAAGGAGCATGCAGGCTCACTGAGATCAACAAAATACTGGTACAATGCAGCAAGGTGTCCCCAGGGTTTGCCTTGCCTGTGAAATGGGACAACGACAACTGAGATAATTACATTTTTCATAGGACATCACGATGATTAATTAGTTACGGAAGGAGCGCAGCATACAGAAATTAAGAAGCAGATATTTTTATGTGATTGAAAAATATTTTTATATCTATGTAAACACTGCCTGACATTCAGAAGTGAGAGCAATGACTTTTTCAGCTGTGCCCTGAATAGTCTTCTCAAAGAGAGCTTCTGCCTGGAAGAGCTGCTCTCAGCCAGCCTGCCCAGCCCTCCTAACACCTTCCACACACACGGACACCCACCGACCACAGCTGCTGCGACTCGCCAATGTAAAACTAAGCACGAGCGCAGGCCTTGGGGAGCTAGGGGGGGTAAGAATCACAGGACAGGCGCCAAAAAGGAAAACGTGACACTGCTTTTGCCCAACTCAGTAGCAAAACTCAGTCTCCCAACTCCCAGCCTGGTGCTTCACCCACAAAAGCATCTGCTTTTTTTTGGGAAGGGCTGCTGGAGCAGAAGATGCAGCGAAGCAGCAGTGGGAACGGCTGCAAGAGACAGCTGAGAAATGGCTTAATGAAGACCAGCTTTGTTAGATATTTTTCTGCATCTTGTTATTTTAAAGATGTATTCCTGTTTACATTGTTTCAGTTGCTGCTTCGTCCTTGGCTTTCCTGGGCCCGCTGTTAGATCCTCTTGCGGAGATGAGGATGTTTGGAATTGCTGTTCTGCTGCTGGGACTCGGATGTTAGAAACCACTTAGGCATAAACAAAGCCTACAACCTTGGGAGGCACTGCCCCAAAGAGGGCTGGGACAGCCCGAGAAAGACATCCAAAGGCGGTTCTCAGCTCCGCCGTGACACATTGGGTGCATGGTCTTCAAACGGGGCATGTGTGTATCCCCAGAGCCACCCTCTGAATGGATGGGAGGTTTTCTGCAGACAGAAGTTTCAGCCCTTTGCTGAGTAAGGAAAGCTCATGCGTAAGCATTTGCTGAACTGCAGATTGACTGAATGCAAAGAAACAAGAAGAAACTGACCTCGGGAGGGAAAATGCAAACAGTTGTATGTTGTAAGGCTGGCATGTTGTATCAGAGTCCCCCATGAGTGAGACCCTACAGACGGGCTCCTGCTCTCACACAAGCCCCTTGGATAATAGTTCAGCTCAGGGGGACAACTCCAGAAAAAAAGCAGAACTGAAAGGATGTGGGTGAAGCCACAGAAGAGGGACTGGTTCTCTGTAATCAATAGTTCTGCTACAATTTGCTTCACACTCACTGCCAAGTCACTTCACTCTACATTTTTAACACCCCTCTGTTTTTAAGGATTCAATTCCCAGCTTTCTGAAGCACAACTATGTCTAGACTGGAGGAACCAAGAATACCCTTGAGCTCCTTTATCCATGTGGGCCCTGCTCCAATCTCACTCCCATGCTCTGATTTTCAAGAGCCTGGGTCGAGCAGGAGTTAAGACACAGAGCGACAGACTCCCGACCTAGACGGGGGAAGAAGCAGCCCCCCAAAAGCAGTGTCCATCATCAGGAGGTCAGTTTAACAGTTATAGAAACTCTGGAATGGAGAAAAGGGGAAATTAGTAGAAACTCGAGAATCCTGCAATTCTATGATTTAAGCCACTGTAAAATAAGGATAACATCTGCCAATGAGGTGCAGACACTACAGCATCTTGTGTGAAGCCAGCAAGTCCTAGCTTTGTCTCACGCTGGTATTGCAAAGCTTCCTTACCATTTGTGAAATGTTTGGAGAGCCTCGGATGAAAGATGATATTGGACAGCAAAGTAGCATTGTTCATTAGTGTTAGAATTAAGTCTGCGTGCTGACAGCGAAGTAGATGGAATGAAAAATGTCAAAGGCTCAAAAAAACTGCAGACTTCAAGATGCATAAAGGGAACAGCCTGCTTTTCCCCTTCCCCCTTCTTCCCATCACGCTCAGATGTAATAACTTTCCCTAGTTCCGTGGCTCTCACATAGCTAATGCTCTGTTTGGTTGCTGGAGTCTTTACAGATGCAATGCATTAGCAAAGCCTGCCAGTCGGCATCCTGTTTTTCCAATCACTCTTCTGAAACTCCTCCACTTTTCTCAGAGGTTTTATCAGAAAGATGTTCCTCTGAAACATTTCAGCGAGGGGATCTGACAGCTCTTCAAACACCAGCTGAAATTCATTTGTTTTCCACCGCTTCCTGTTTTTACAAGTTCATTAGTGTTTCACCAAGATAGACTAAAGATTAGAAACTTTCACCAGCCATGCTGGATCCCTGACATATAAAGGCATGGGAGACTGTCTCAACCTCCCCATTGCGTATACAAACACAAAAATACATGACCTGCATGTGTGTACGTGCATATTGTATACATAGGTCTAAACATACCTACATACAACCATATAACAAAAATGTGTGAGAGCTGGCTATTTAGAAGTGCCTTAGACCGTCTCCACGTATATCGAGGAATGTATGTAGCCGTGCCGTGCGTACACACACACATCAACATGCACACAGAGGAAAAGCAAAGGCCCCATTGTGGGCAGCCTGACACTGAGCCATTTTTTTTTTTTTAAATGGAATTTCTGAGGCCAACAAAGTAAATAAGCGCCTAAAGTATCTCAGCTGCGGTCCATAGGTCAGGGCTGCTCTCAGGACAAGCAGGAGGCAGAGAGCATGTACAGATACATTCCTGAGGACTCACAGGGGCTGAGTGTTGGAACTCAATGAAGAAGGCACTGTGTGTGCTCAAGCATCCAGGCTTTGAGCATTATCTGTCTGGTACATTAATATGCTAATTGTAAGAGAAGAAACGTGGAACTAATTCCATGTATCATTCATGTAAGAGCATCTAGGTAGCAGTGAGATAGGGTTGTATCAAAACAGACATAATCACATTACTTTTGATATATTCTAGACCAGGAGTACACAGTATGTTCTCCTATTTAAATAGGTTAACAGGCTGTTTAGTTACAACAGCAGCAAGAAAATTGAAATCTATTTCTAATTTTCACACAGAAGCTGTTTTCTCTTGTATCCTGAAACGCAGCCGGACAGCTTCTTCTTATAAATTGCAGTTGTGAAGAAAACAGCAAGGAGCAAGGGAGACAGTTTTCAAATTAGTAAATCTGCTTATTTCCAAAGTGATAAAACACCATTTTGTTTTTAATAATGATGATTTAACAGCTCGTACATAAACTGTCCATCTTCTGTTTGGGTGGGGTTTTTTTATTATTTTATTACTACTTTCTCAAAATCTTCTATAATTGATCAATTCAGAAATTACGAGAAAAGGAAAGAAAGGCGAAGGAAAGCATGTCTGCTTTGGTCTAGTGATTTTAAACAAGCCTGATGTGTCAGCCAACAGAAAGTGCTGTTGATATAATCATGAAACTGGTAACTTACTGTACTTTTATATTAAACTAAATTTGTATGATCTCGAAGCTGGAGCTTTCTAGTTGATTGCTACGAAAATGTCAAATAACGTCATATTTTTTAAGTGAGTTCTGGGGCTGGTGGTGATTTACAGCCAAATGTTTATGATAGAATCAAAAAGCCTTCTTTTTGTTTGCTTTTGTTGAAGATCAACTTCTATGATTTCAGGGCTTCATCACGTGAATAAGACCAGCCTCGATTTAAAAAATGGTTCCCTTGATGACCAAAATATCAAATTCCTTTAAAATTGTCCTGAGCCCTTAACACCACAGAGCCGTTATTAACTTATTGCCAGAGACTATAAAACAGAATATTATTGCTTGGTTACACACTGTATTTGTTATTTTGTCTTCTGTTTTTAAGGGACGTAAAGCAACTCCAAATCTGCCTGTCTTGGAACCATCTGCCATTTCATGCTGCTATTAAAAATATTAATTACTTTTAAATGACTAATGAATATTATTATTATTATTATTTAGCTCAAACTTCACTACAGTGTTTGGTGTCTCTTTGTGCTTTCTCCAAAGTCTTTTGGCCTGCCAAACAGAGCTGGAAACATAATCAGGTGTTTTCATGCTATTTTCATTACTGCTCTCTCCCTGGCTGAACCAGAACTGCTGCAAGAGTATTTTATTTGATGTGTTTCACCTTCACCTTCAAGGTTTGCTGAGACCACCACAAAAGGACACTAGAGGGAAAAGTATTAAGTAAACTAGCAGAGGTTTCCTAGGCTGTGGGAAGGAGAAAGCCCACAGTTCAAACAATGGGCAAAGGCGCGGATCAACTTTATGATAAGAGATAACAACCACATGCATCAGTGTGAAGTACTTTTCATCCTGAAATCACTGCAAATTTTATCCTAAGAGCACAGCCACACAGAAAACACACTGCAAGATCTTTGGCACAACACAGACCACGCAAGAACATCAATGTTTCTGTTGGTCATCTGCTCTGTGAAAAAAAATGTCTGCCTGCAAAGGAAATAGCAAACATAACCCTCTTACCTGTTGTCTTTCTTAGTTCCAGCCAAACTACTTTATTATTCATGACCTACATAATACAGGTAGTATGTTAGATTTTAGATAGACAGGTGGAGAAGAAAGTAATACCAGAGGAAGACAAGTTCACTGTTTACCTCTTCCTGGCTTTTTAGGAAAGCTCTTTACAGGAACAGTGGGTTCCCCATTAACACAAAGGAGAGGATGTGCTGCCTTTTGCAGAATGTGGGTACTAAGAGAAAAAAATAGCCTTCAGCATTGAAGTAGGAGATCAAAATCTGTTGTCAAGTCAGGCTGTTAAGACAAAACTCTACCTGGCAGTTTCATCTGTTCATTAGCTGTTGTAAATGAGCAATGTATCATATTTACTTGAAGATAATCTTTTTCAATCTCCCGGGCTCTTAATAAGTGTCACCTTGGGGCTGGTATCCTTAAATCTGAGTAAAACCAATAGAAGCGTAGGGGGGAGGGGAAGGAGAATGGTAGAACTAGAAATGAAAGCAAAGTTAGCATGTTTGGAAATGATTTCTACTGTTTCCCTTTGAAAATCCCCAGATATTTAATGTGGAGTGTTATGAGTGTATAAATTACCTTTTGGAAGGAATAAGTTTTAATGATGTGCTTGACAGAGGGGAAGCATAGGGGCACAGGAGAAGCCATCTGGGAGCAGAGCACAGCATGACTTCAAAGAGAAAAGCCAAGAGCTGAGAGTAGGAAAATTCATCAGGTAACTTGGCCAAGGCAGTAGAAGGCAGTGGAAAGAGATGAGAGAATGGAGACAAGCTTCAGTAGATCTTCCTTCCTCATTGTTTTTCTGTTGCTACTGACCCCTCCACTTCTCTCTCTAAGCCGCCAAGGCAAGGTGAGACCGTCTGGTGTCTGCAGCCCAATTTCACCCCCCCCCTCTCTCAACACCATCTGGGAATCCACACTCCTAATGGCATTTCCAGATGTTTGTGTCATTCTGGGGATTGTGTCATTCTGGATCTGCTCTTTCAGTTCTGATTTCCATGTCTCTCCCATGGCATTGCATGTGCATCAAAACTTCACACTGCACAAGAATCTTATCTCCATTACTGCTGTTCAAACAAGCAGAACTATCTTGCATCTAAGCACAGATGTGCTGAACTGTCTGCGGGGTGTATCCTCCCCATTTCTGGACAGCCTTGAATACCCGTCAACATTCAATGCACACCTCAATTATCACTACTGGGATGGACACTGGAACAGTTTTCCAATAAATACAGACCAACCCTCACATGAGATACTGGAAGGAACAATGTTATCAACTTGTTGGGAAAAATGTCATCTAATAGGCCACTTGCACCTACAAATTCCATGCTGGAGTCAGCGAAGTTATTCCACATAATGGTACTGAAGGCATCCTCCCTGAGTTTGCACTTGCACTGCTTAAGCCAGAGCTTCTCCAAGACAGACCATGGGTCTGCCTGACATGGCTATAATTGAAGTTTACTGGGTTTAAAAACAGAATGATCACAAATTTCTTCCCTCAGACTTCTGAAAATCTTCTGGAAGTGTCAGTCAGGTGCTTGTTCCCATCAAGACCTTAACAGGTTTGCATTGCTCAGCACCTATTTGGTGCCTTCACCCTTCCTGTTTTCAAGGTGTTGCCAAACTACTTTGGCAACAGGCTTGCAGGAGACACTGCCTATGAGGCAGGGGTTTTTGAACCATAGGAGACTGTCCTAGGACACTGAAATATATGGCTGGCTGTTTTACTAAAAGGGAATAATGCATCTACTTTATTCTGGCCTTTTAAAAGGGGAAAAATACAATATGGTTCTCTGCAGCTACTCTTAGCAAGTGTGAAAACACAGTAGGCATCTCACAAACTCCTGAACAACAAGCACCTTTTCTGTAGTTTAAATTAATCCACTTGTAAAGTGGATCAACCCAAGTTCCACAAAGGTGGTTTAGTACGGAAGAACATCCGCTCTGGGAGTTAACACAGAACAGTTACAGCGCTTAAAACATACCCCCAAACTTACTCTGTACTAACTTCCTGCTCAGATAAGCCCTAAGAGTTGAACTTTTTCTCCTGATTTTTCCTGTGAAGCTGCATGAAACCCAGGGAGGTGGGAGCATGTGCCTTGGAGAACAGGGGTCAGAACTAGAGAATCTATTCCATTCTTTTCTCACTGAAACGACAGAAAAAAAAAGTTCCCTTAAGCTCTCAGCCAAGGAGGAAAGTAACTTGGCAAACAGACTTCTTCTGAGTTCTTTTACTGGAAAGATTTATATTTTGTTCACCGCAAATATACAGAGCAGACGTAGAGCACACTGCGTATTCGCCTGTGCTCCTTGTAGCAAAAGTTTTTGGCAGCCTATTCTAGGCTAAGGTTCAGAAAAATCACACTATTGGGGGCAACCTGGCCATTGTAAAAGCCAAAACCAGCTTTTAATTAGATCAGTTATAGATTCCGGCCGTTGTGATTTTATGCCAGAAGATATAAAACTACTGATCACCCAATCTAGTCTCCTGCACAACACAGGCCATAGGGCTTCTCTAAATTAAATTCCACATCAAGTCTAATAGCTGCAGTTGAATTCAAGGATCTTCTAGAAAGACATCCAATTACAACAGAAAAGTTTCCAGTAATGGAGAACATATCACAACACCATCACAACACCAGGATTTGTTGGACAACCTCCCTCCATGTGTGCTGTTTACACCCCATACAGCAAGTCAGAAACTTTCAGAAAGCTCCAAGCCTGTTGCTCCCATGCAGGAGCTACTGCAGCCCGTGTCTCTTCAGAGGTCAACCTGCCTTAGGATGAGAGGTCCACCTACCTAGACAAATGCAGCCAACCCTCAGATCAAGAAGAATTAGGGTAAAATCCCTTCCTCTGCTCAGCAGATGACCCTCAGCAGAACAAAGGAGAACAGAAGTGGGAAGTATCCTAATCACAGCTCCCAGTGTTTCTAAAAGGAAATTATCCTGTTAAAAGCATCTTAGAGACACCTTGAGGAAAGGAAAGTAAAAGCAGAAAGGGAAAGAAAACCCTCAGACAAAGACCCCAATCTCTTCTTTCTGTGTCTTTAAGCTGTGTCTCTCACAAAGGGTCTTATCTGTATTGGGCAGATCAGGCCCCAGAGCTGCTCCATCCCTGCACTCAGTGTCGAGCAGATTGTCTACCTAAGGTATAGTGTTAACCCCTTCTCTACTGAACTATTAGGCTAATTTCTTCTTTTGGGTTCGGGGCACATAGAAAGTGCCATAAAGACTTGTGAGAAGTCAGTTGAAAGCAGGAAGAAAATCACTGTTTCTTGAGGCTACGCTGCTGGTGGCAATAAATTTTGCAAGTTAAGGTGCATTTGTGTGTACTGTGGATTACTGAAAGGAGGGAACTTCAACTGCATGACCATGATTTAATTTGTTTTGCACTAAGTCATGCCAAATTTTAGTGCCTCTCCTGAGACTTTATGTTCTGCCTTGAGAGGAAGGACCTAATTATTGTTGAACTTCACCTGCTTCACATAGTTACTCAAAAGTTTGACAGGGTAACAATCACCAGACTTTCCAAAATGCCTAGCGATTATGAGGAATTCTATTTTGAGGGCTCAGGCCACGTAGTGAGTTTTCAGGCAGAGTCCAGCTTCGACTTTCTGACATGCAGGCATTTTTCAAGCATTTCCAGCTGGACAAGGAAGCCACTTTGGCTGCTTCTTCCTAAATGTCTGTCCTTAAGATATTTAGTTCAAGGAGGAGCAGTTCCAATTCACTTGGTATTGGCATAAAGCTACCCTCTGTGGGAGTCGTTCGCAGCTTTTGGTGAGGGCAAAATAAAGGCAGTTTTATTTTGAAAAGGTGCCTGCACTGAACATACACATTGGCTCTTGTGATAAAGTAGTAGCAACACGATTGTAGAGCCCCATTTCCTCTTCATAGTCTGGCTGCACCCAGCCCAGCAAAGCCTTGTTAGTACTGGATTTTTAAAACACTACTGATGGTTACGAGGCTGCAAGTGTTTTAGCTTAGATAAAACAGTGGTGTGCCAAATTTAAATACAAAAACCAGATAATTGCATGGCCCTACCATACACAATGACTATGCTTTGGCCTAATGCACTAAGAATGTCTTCTTAAAATTTTGCTAGGCAAAAGTTAACATTATATACTTTAGGGTGAAGTAGTATTAGGAAAAGGACAGGAGAGCATGTATTTTTTTTTTTTCTCTTCTTTTATCCTGTGTTTAGAAACAGAATTTTACAGGCCAACCAGCCAGCTGGTGCAACATCCATTATTTACTTCTGTTGGACTGGGAATCTCAACAAGACCCAGCACCAGTGACCTGACACTGGCAGCATGGAGTGTGGAGGCAAGAAAGATGCTCCCCAATGTCCCCAGCAGACTGTTCCTGCTGTCTCAGCCAGATGAAGAGCACTGCATGTTGCTCTGTTTGAAAAGTAAGAAAAAAGAAAGTCTATTTATTTATTTATCCAGCAGCATCTTAGAAGATTCATTCCCTGCTCAGTGGGCTTGATTTTCCATTGCTGTCCTGTAATATATAGGTTCTTACACCCATGTTGCACCCTTTTCATGGTGATTTAAATGTTGTTATAGTGCACAGTTATATATAGCCATAGTGCATATAGTTTTTAATATATATTTATATATTTATGTGGCTATATAAATATAGTTGTTTTTATATATGGCTATATATAGTTATATATAGCCATAGTGCAGAAACTGCACCTTGCAGGACAGCAATTGTGTGAGTTGCAAGAGATCATTGCGGGCTACAGAAGCTCAAGAACTCAAACATGCTACCCAAATTCTTCCTCTGACTTCTTGTTCCAAGCCCATCCCATCTATACAAGGTCCAAACTACTGCTGGTTATAACCACACTTAGTTTTTTTCATTTCTGAAATGCAGTTTTTATTTAGCAGCAGGGTTAGCCTGAGAGGAGAGGGAAATTCAGCCTCTAGTCACAGCCCTTCATGCACCCTGTGGTCCTCAGACCTGGGTGGGTCCTAAGGGATCCTCAAAAGTTAACAACCAAAATTCCACTGTCCATAGACTAAATGCAAAATGTAGTTGTTCGCACTTCTGAAAATATTGAGAGGTTCATGATTCCAAATACATTTAAAATTTGCTGCTTTTGGGCGAAGATGGTAAGAAGCAGAAAGCACAAACCACAGGCATATACCTCCAATGTATAACACATAAACAAACGTATACATCCAATGAGCACCAGAGTAAATATTATCTTTTTTTTTTTTTTTTTACCCTAGATATTTAGGCGTAATTAGGGCCTCCCAGCCCCCGCCCCACAAAGGTTTTCTTGCAGAATGTGTCATTTGTGACCAGCTTTGGGTGTTTAAAACATTTATAGGGGGAGAAAGACAGATTGATGCCTTTAGTGCAGCCTGCACTCATCAGGTCTAAAGACAGGTCAGGGAGATGACAGGAATACTAAGCTTAAGGTGACGGGCTTGGCGCCATGCTACATTTAAGCCGAGACTGAGAGTCCAGAATTCCTGGACATCATAAAGAATCTATTATCATTGTGGTCACTTTCAGCAACGCTGGTTTCATTACCATCTGTCTTCATCCACCGATGCTTAGGGAATAAATATTAAATATGGAACTTTTCCTGGATTCAAGTCACAGAAGGCAGAAGGCGAAGCCGTTCTCTAGTAACACAATCTTGGACCACCTTCGAGTACATGGAGGAAGATAAAGAAATCAGATAAGATCATTAGCTCTGTCGAGTTGAAAATAAGGGTTCAGTTTTCAGTTGAGCAATAATTCTCTTTTCAAGGTGGGCAATATTTAAGCAATCATCCTTAGAAAATTGGTCATTACCACTGGCTAATAACCGATTTGTTAGTTAATAGCCCAAGGTGAAACCAAGGGCACTAAATGCTCTGGCAAACCACCACTGACTACAGTATTAACAGATTTCAAGGGCATCATTGCTATTATAAACCATGTTCATTGATTTATAACAACACTAATATGTTTTATAAAAGAGCGGTGCAGTGTTCTGGAAAAATTAATCATTTCTTGCTAACCCACAGCTGACTGTCCACTGCTCTCCATCCTGTAGTGAACTGGATACCATCACGTTTTGTTCTGTTTAGACTGAGGAGTACAAGAAATAGACTGGTGGAAGCAGGGGAAAGGAAGGAGTCTTTTCCAGAGTAAGGAGTGTATTCTGTGTCATCCTGGCCATGAGATAGATGGCTTCCCAGTCTCTACCATCCACAATTGTGTATTTTTCCATAGTCTTCCAGGTATATCCCATTCATATTCACTTCTTCCACACTACCCCAAGATCCATTCATAGATGGGGTCCCCTTCTGAAAGCTTTCACACTTATCCCCAAAAAACACAAGGCAGACAAGATGCTCAGATACACATTTACTGTGCAATTTACACAAATTACTGCGTTCTGCTGAACTACAAGCTCAGCACGCACAAGTTCACAGCCAACATCATCTGTGACATAATTTGATCCCGCTTGACCTCAGGGAAAGGCACTGACACTAAACTGCACTACTTTGCTGCTGGAGCGTGCCAGAAGTGCATGTGGGGATGTTACTAGAGCTCAGCTGATGGGTTATACCTTGTTAAATCACCGTAACTCGGGCACATCACCGAATCCACAGATGCTGCGAGTGAAGGCAGTAGCTATCACAAAGCTAATTAGATGAGAGCAAAGCCTAAGCACGGCCACCAGCAACACAGGGCTAAAAGGCTGGAAAAAACCTGCAGTTTCTACTTATCTGTGTTGCAGTTCCCCCCAGCAGCACCCTTCCCTATTTCACCCCAGAGGACTGTGGGTGACAGAGAGTACATATTATTTACTATCCTTGTCATCAGCTGAAAGGAATCTACAGACCTGTGCAAATATCCTGCCTGGGGACAATCCACTGAGCCTGTATGCACTTGACTCTTGTGAGCAAGGTGAGGAATTCCAAGAAAAACACTTTGCAGGATTTTTACCTCTGGATTATTGTAACCGCCTGGCATGCTGGTAATTCCAAGTGCTGTGGCAGGCCTGGTTGAGTCTTGATGGGACTCACTCAGAAAAAACAGCATTTAAAAAACCAAAACCTTTCTGTTAATCTTTCCCTTTTGGCAAAAAGCAGGATCTTCCTAATTGCTGTAATGCTTGAACTGAAACTAATCAGCTAACATAAGAAAACTTCAGGCAGGGCTATTCCTCATTAAGAAAGATACTGAAAGTTCATTCAGCTCTTCTGTCAGTAAATCTGTTCTTTCTGCCAACAATGCCCATCAGGCCTGAAGAAGCCTCCATATTTTCAAGGGCAGGACATGGCAGTTTACACAAGCTTTCCCAAGCTGTGACATGAAAGCCTCAAAGAGGAAAACTTGTAGAAGAATAAGTTCAGCTTCCAGATGGCCGGAAAAACTCCTATGATCTCTACTCAAATAGCACTCCTTAAGTAGCTAAACTACTTGAAGCTTCATTAGAACCAAAGCTGAAATGCCAAGCTCCTCAGATCACTTAGATACTCTTGATCTAATATTTCAGTGGGAATTTGGTGCCTAAATACCGTTGAGTTCTGAGCAAAATCTCCAAGCAGAGAAGGACTTTACAATCCCCGCCTGTTGTTTCCCAAAGCAAATTTGAATCTGAACCAAGCTCTGCCAAAAGAGACAAATAGATGAGCTAGAGCTACTATATGTACATACCTGCCTGTATATAGATTAATCATAATAAGGATCCGGTGTGGACATTTCAACCCAGTAATTTTAATGGAAATGAGGCTCTAAATCTGTATTATCGCACCAAGAAAAATGGAGCTATTTTCACATCTCAGTTGCCTAATGGACTAGACACACATTTTCCTTTGTCTTGGGGAATGAGCTGTAAGTGACAGGCTCTCCCCTGGTTGTTAATGATGCTTTCTTCTATTGCCTGGCCCACAACAGCCTGCAAGGTACAGTTGCTGTAAGAAGTACCACTTTATCCCCCAAAGCAGTTTGTGCACACGTTGGTGCACAGGGTGTGCAATCTGTATGCACAAATGCACCCCTCACTGACCAGGCCCTTCTACCTCTGAAATGAAAGAGTCTGGTGGGCTGAAATTTCAATTAAATGCAGACGCAAACATTTACATCACACAATAGTTAAGGACCCCACGACTTTCTCAGAGGTGAGTTTTTTCACACAGAAAACCTGTCGATCTCATAGCAAGGACAGAGCAGAAACTGAGTCAGAGTTTCAGGATCTGCCCCAGTTTTACCAGTCATTGGAAATGTGTTTCCATGTATTACACAGGCTCAGTTTATGATATGTTCTGAAGCTGGCCCTGCCCAACAGACCCAATAAAGATTGTCGACTGCAATAAAACTTCTTTGACAAGTTAGGAAGAACAATTGGAAACATAAATTCATGCTGTGGATCCAGCACCTCGGCAAACATTTACTGCTGCTTTTTTTTTCTTTCCCACAGAATGTTTTTTAAAAAAAAGAAAGAAAGAAAAATGACAAAGAATTAGCTGTACGTTTGTGGTTTATTGGTTTTCCTAGAATTTATTGCGATGCCAGAAATTAATTTATGAATAATAGCAAGCATGGGATCACAACGAACTTCATGCGAAGAAAAAAAACACCTAAAGAATGTTCTAGTTGGCAAGAAAAAGCCCCTGCGTCAATTTGAATGCCAAAAAAGGAGGGTAAATCTCACATACCAGCTTTGGAAATCATTAGGGGTTTGTAAATTATGAGACAATGTTACATTGTCTTCCCAAACATTTTTTCCCATTTACTTCTCTGTGTGCCTAAGCTCACAGTGTCCTGGAATTTTATTGCTTTATGGCCACCGATATGCAGAGATTTAGGAAAATGTCACTTTTTTTTCCCAACAGTTGTTCTTTCTTTTCCTTTGAATGGAGATTGCTATGTATTACTCATTCCCGTGTCTTTTTGACAAGGATCATTACTTATGTTTATCATAAAAAGATGCTCTGAATTACTGTCATATGGTTTCAGGATTTGTTATTATAATATTGCAGAGTCCGGAAATGGCACAAAACAAAGGCCAGTTTTATTTGGCATATTTGGGATAGTCTTTCACTGCCAAGCTCCTCCTTAGTTGCTTCAATACAAGCATCTCTAAGACTAAAATAGAAGAACTCATTTTGCATAGGGAAATAAAAAATGGGCCAATTCGCATCTAGGAAAACCAGGTAAAAATTCATAGAAAACACATACAGGAGGCTATATTTGATAATAGCACAGTTCACATTAGCACTCTATGGCCAAATACACCTACTTGTCCAGGGCTTATAGCTAGTTAAATCCCACAAGTGCCAGGAGGCACGTTTCTCCAGCATGAAACCCCCACCTTAAGACTGGTTTCCTGAGCAGAGCTCGGTAGAGGGAGGAGCGGCAGGAGGGCACAGCTCTAACCAGCTTAGAAGAATACAGATATCAATTAGCAAAACCACAGGGAGCAGGACTGGAAGTCATGTGCACGAGAGGACTTTGCAGCTATAGGGACTATCCTCCATGCACTATGAGATCCTAAAGGAAGAGGGGATGCAGTCTCCTTAACTTTTCCTTCAACCAAGCAAATTCTTCCCAGGGAAGAATTCTCCCATCAATGTATAGTTAGAGAAGGACTGGAAGCTGCCAGTGTGTGGCAGAACACTGTGAATTTGAGAAAGATACAAGAATTTGCCAAGTGCTGATGTCTAAATTCTAAGGAAATGGTGAAGTAAAGGCTAGCTGGTGAAAGAGATTCCACCATTGGTTCCTTCATTGCAACATATCGACTCCAGTTTCACCCAGTCAGGACTCTTAATGCTGGCACAGATACTGGATTGACATGAGACCTTTTTGTACAACAGATAATCTATCCATTAAATGAATCTAATAATACTTACCTGCCTCACAGACATGTTACAACTCTGAGTCAGTCAGTGTTTATGGAGATCTTCACTATCCCAGATCAATGTTATAATCCATTTGTTAAAATAGAGCTTTCTCAAGCAGTTCCAGGTATGGTTACAGGCGGGTAAATGCAATATGAATAGTACTTGAAAGAAAATCATGGTCCTAATCACTAGGAAAAACTCAAACAGTAACATCTTGCCCACTTACGTGTCAATATAATAAACATTTACAGATCTTGGAGAAAATTTAAATTGCTCAGAACATAAAAATGTGACAAGGAAAATAAACATTTTGAAGCTGTGTTTCATTCTGAATTTGGAAGAAAACGAAAAACCTCCAAACTTTCTGTTGAAATATTTTTGATTTATGCTGCACAAAAATGTTTTCCACTAGAAAGGTTAACATGTTTTCACACTGTATTTCTTTTTAATTTCATTTATATATTTCAATAAATTATATTGAATTCGAAATGAAACATTTTGAACCTCCTGAAATTAAAGGTTTTCTTAACAAAGTGAAGCATTTCAGTCTTATCAAAGTGAATTTTGAAGTGTCTTCCTATGAAAATGTTGATGAAACTGGTACATTTGTGAAAATATTTCAGTTTTGTTAATTGATGATTTCCAGTGAACTAATTCTAGTGTACTTGCCTCAAATAAATATTTTCCAAAGCAAAACAGACATTTTGAAGTTCTTCTCCTTTTATAAGAGTAAAAAGTATCCAGTGCCTCTGATATTTTTCATTTGAGATATGTTTGATTATATTCAACAAAAAACCAAAATTTGTACTACACAGTAAAACAGAAAAGTAGAAATGCAGAAATCTGTCAGCAACCTCCAAACAACAGCCATGCAAAAATAATCTAGTCAAATGCCCTTCCTGCAAAGCCACTTTAAAGGGAGCACCCATCCACAAGAGATTCTAGGCTGCTTCTGCAAAATCTTCCAAATATGGCCCAATATAGACTCTGCCTGCCCAAGACCAGGTAAAAACCAGCTGGATTTAAAGCTCCACAAGGGCTGTGCTAGAGAGATTTCAGCTCATGAATCAAAATTAGGTTTCACAGGCTTGTAGTCACTGAATCCTGCAGCAGCTCTGCGGATGGCTGCTCTGCAAGCCAGGGGTGCTAATGAACAGAGAGCACAGTTAAGACTTCCTGCATTGGAAGTAAATGACAGAGGTGGTTTATCTTATGGTTTCCAATGGGTGCATTTGACAGGAGTTCAACTGGAGCAGAGAAGGAAAAGAAAAAAAAAAGACAAATGTTAGGTCTGGACCAAAATAATAATGACTGAGAATCACAGTGCTTTCCTTTCAAGTGTCTCCAAAGAAACTGTCATCTTAAACAGGGATACGTCTTATCAGAACTGGTATGACAGCGATATAGGTGGCTGTAGTTATAAATGCTAGCTATAGGGTCACTGGAGTATAAAAAACACATCGAGAGCATGTTTTCATTATACATTTGCTTTTGTCTTCCTTTGTCAGTTTAGTGTTGCATTTGCTCTGTTGTGTAGTAGCCCTGACTTATTGATTTGTGTTTTTTATACTGTAAATGCTCCTGGTCGGGGGTTGTCACCATTGCTTTGGCATGACTACATTCTGTATAGTACTTAGCATGAAATATATCAATAAAAATGGTGAAGCCCCTGGAGGATACAGCTGTGAAGTGCTGAGCATGTCCCTGACACAGCTCACCTCAGGATCCACAAAATAAGGACTCACTAAGGAATTCAAAAAGAACATTTTCCTGCGTTCTCCTTTCTGAACGTCTCTGCTCCTTTGTGCAGCATGGACAGGCACTGGCATATGGAAAAGGGAGTCAGACCCCACATGACTATATCAGCTTTTTTTTAATCTTCAGCTCGAAGAATTAGAAGATTTTAAAGAGATAGAGGTACAGATAGAGATAGAGATAGAGATAGAGATAGAGATACAGATACAGATACAGATACAGATACAGATACAGATGATAGAGATCGCTAGAGATGCAGAAATAGAGAGGTTTCTAAAATCCCAGGACCCCAGAGATGAATTTTTAAGAAAAAAGACCTATTAGCACAAGACTGCTACTAACATAATGGAAGCCAGCAATGATCTGTTTCGGGGCTTCCCTTATGAAACCTCCTTAGAGAAACTTTTCATCTTTACTACTTCCTCATGACCCAGTTCAGGATTTTCACTGTTATTCTCCAGGGGCCTTTACGCCACTGCTGCTTGTCTAATTCAGGTCCTGAGTCAGCAAGATACTTACATCCCTGCCTGGTAGCCCCACTAACTGTACTGGGATTACTCCCATGTTTAAAAGTAATATCTTGCCAAATTAAAATAACATGCCCTACTTAAAATCACATAAACCAGAATCTACTGGGCCCAGACCCCAAAACCATCAGGTGTCTGTATATAACTACTATCTGAGATCACTCATACGATCAGCCAGAGCCCAGGAATCTCGTATCACTCACTGGGTGCAAGAAATGTATATATTTAAGTCTATCGCTTTTCACTTTCAGGTCCTTGGGGTCCAGAAGATGACAACATTTCTCTGCCAAAAAGAAGAAGAGGTCTTAACTGCTTTTAATTTAAGAGATTTCCATCCAGTTATTTGTTAGAGTGATGGAAGGGTAATGGAGCAATCCTGTTTTACCCAGATGAATTTCCCATGACAAATGATATTGGCTCATCATCTGTGGTCATGATTGAATTCCAGTATTTTCCTTGCTCTAAAGCATGGATAGGGCTGTAAAGCGCTCTTGTTTTCCTTGGGACATTTGTTTCCAATTTTGCAAACACTGAGAATGTGGTTATTTTTGTAGTGCTGTTATGAAAGCCTGGCATTTTCTTCTTCATGTTGGAGTTAATTATAAATCATTGGAGTTGCACTGCCCACAACAAAGTTCTCAGACCCAGAAACTGAATCATTGCTGATCACTGCTCTCCCACCCCTGCTCTCTCTCTCACTGTCAGTTACTCTTTGAGGAAGGGAGGGGGCGTTATTTTAAGATGTTTTTATTGGCTTCGGAATATAAAGTGTCAGTTCCAAGGTCTTTTTTTCCCAGAGCAAGATAAACTCCTTTGGGCCATACATCATGGGGCTTTCGCATAACTTGACAGGACCTCACATTTAAATGCCTTTGCAATACCATATCTGATGACTTATGGGAGGACTGTAGTTTTTCAGGGGATGTATCATCAAAAGCCCCTTTCAGTAGCATTGGGCTTAGTCCCAGGTTTGCTTCTTTAACACTTTCAATAGCAACTTTTCTTCCTTTAAAAAAAAAAAAAAAAGAGAAAAAAGAGAGACAAGGTCTTTTTTTCCCAGAGCAAGATAAACTCCTTTGGGCCATACATCATGGGGCTTTCGCATAACTTGACAGGACCTCACATTTAAATGCCTTTGCAATACCATATCTGATGACTTATGGGAGGACTGTAGTTTTTCAGGGGATGTATCATCAAAAGCCCCTTTCAGTAGCATTGGGCTTAGTCCCAGGTTTGCTTCTTTAACACTTTCAATAGCAACTTTTCTTCCTTTAAAAAAAAAAAAAAAAGAGGAAAAAGAGTGTACACACAAGCACACTCATACACACACATGCACAAGTAATACTGTAACAGGCTGAATGTGTATGGTCCTAGGCTGGGGGTTTGTGTTTGTTTGGGGTGGGGAGTGGGGGTTATTGTTGTGGTGTTGTTTAAAATTAACAGCTTAGCTCTTTTGTGAATTTTACTGTCGGTTTAGGTTCAAGCATGTTCTTTAAAGCAGATTAAGTCTGAAAATTCAGGTCAGAGGATCACATCAAGTTCTGTTAAAGGAAATTTGTTAAAGCTCCCCTCCCACTAACCTACTTAGTGTCAGGTCTGATTTGAAAGTAGGGCACTTATAAGTGTAAAGAGTTTAATCAGGTTTCCTTTTTTTATTAGAAAAGATGAAAATCCAGCTTCTTTTTAAAATAAACTGCTCTATTTTTATTTGAGTCCTGCTAAAGGCATCTGTGTTCGTTCCTAAGGATGAATGCATTTACAGGAGCTGGTTGCTGCAGAGTTGTGAAAGCGGATTGTCTCTAGAAACAAAATAATCATATTTAACTTAATTGGGCCCTTGTTCAGCAAAGCACTTAAGCACAAGTATAAATCTAATCTTACTCCGGACAAGACTTATACAAGCACTTCAACCTGAAGTGCTTAATTTCCAATGGACTCAATGGAGCATTCCAAAATCATGACTCAGGTCCTAGAATCATTAGACTGGCATGACACTGGGGAAAAAAAAAAACATACCTAGATGTTATTTTTCCCTGTCACTATGGTGGTGAGAAAGTTTCTTAAAAATAAAGCTCCTTCCTTCAAGCTTAAGAGCACACTTAACTTCAAGATTATTTTTTTTCTGAATTAGAGATATGAAGGACTATGTTAATGTGTTGCAGTATAATCTCCTCTCAAAGGAAGATCTTTCTGAGACCTGAGAAATATACATGTCATCAGAAGATGAATGCGGTGGTATAAAGAGATGTTTGTAGAAGACTTCACTGGAGGTGGGGTCAGAGACCAGAACCATTACATGGAGGTTACTGTTCAGCACAATCCCCAATGGTGACAGTGAAAAAAACACAACCTCTCATGTTTAGACTGATGTGGATAGTGGCTGGGAATAATTTACAAACCCTGTCACTACCTCCTTTGAAATAAAAGGGAATCAATGTTGAATGCAAATACCAGTGCAAAATGCACAGCTATAAATGGTGCATTAAGTTCCCTTTCATTTAAATGAACAGCTTTGTGTTTGTAGAGAGGAAAGACTGAAAAGACACATCTATTTTGCAGTTTCAGGTATACTGGTACTAAAAAATACCTTCTGGGAAATGAGCCTGTCAGCTTGCATACATTGTATATTCAGTGTTAAATTACTTCCTGGCATAATATGTGGAATTCTATTGCTGGCCATACAGCTGCCTGCTCATTTACACCAGTGGGCATATTGGCCTTAATTCTACTATTCAGCAGGCTCAGTTATTCCTATTTAAAAAGCTCAAACTCATGACAATAAACCTGTGGTTGCAGTAGTTAAGTCTTTTCCTCACTTTTCCACAAGCCCAAGACATGTACTATTTCAGGCGACACCAATATGCTGTGTGCATCTGGGGTAAATCAGCTCGATTCCAGTGAAGACAAAACGGCAATGGCAAGTCCCTCTAGCTGAGAATCTGGCCCACAGTGCTGCTAACTTCTCTATAGAGGCTAATGGGGAAAATGCCTGTCATTTTGCGGCTTCTTTCTCTCCACAAACACATTTAAGACAAGTTTGGTCAATTATCCCCATGTCTCCTATATCCATTTAGTGTAATTCCTATTAAGTGCAGTTCCACCTACAGCACTAATGGGAGAAATACTGATCAACCACAGGTCCCTCTTTGCTATATTTAGCTAACGTAAACGCTTGTGATTCCAGTGCATTGCCAGGGGAATGAGATCGTTATAGACTATAGCATTTCCATTTGACTTCCCAGGAGGATAGACCAGCATGGGTGAAATCCAGAAACCTACTTCAACAGAAGTACAAATAATAATAGGTGTGACTGTAGGCTCTGCAGTCACAACATCCTGGAAGCCAGGCAGCTGAGCTGAAATAACACTAAACCAGGCATCAAGAAAGCTCAGTTCTTCTGTCACTATCCTGTTGTGCGACCCTGAGCAAGTCACTTCATCACTTTGAGGCTTTCTACCTTATTTCTTCCCTTCTTTGTTATCTCTCTTTGCAGCAAGAACCACCCCCAGCGTGGAGTGTGTTTTCACTGCGTAGTTACACCTTGATCTTGTTGTCATCTTAGTTTCACACTCAGCTTTGCCAGGGAGGAAGTGGTTTCCAGGTTGCTTGTCTGCTGCCCCTGCACACAGTGGTCCAGCAGAGAGACTATGGAGGTGCTGGGTAAATGGGGTGCTGTTTGCCCTCAGGGACACGTACTGCCCTGTCTGCAAGCTGTGCATGTGCATGCAGGAAAATCTGGTCCTCTCACACACTGCTTTAGGTCCTCCCTCCTTCAGTAGCCACCAGTGCCTGGTATGCCCTGTGGTTCTCTGGGCTGAGACTCTTTGGGATTACTTCTGTGATGCTGGCAGGAGAGCTATGGTGGCAAACCAATGGAGAGGTTTTGAGGAAGAATTAACTCACAAGTGAGTTTGCTCCTCCCTGGAATGAGCTCTGGCATGATCAAAAGCACAGCTTGTGCTTTGACCCTTACATGTTTGAGCAGACATGGGTAAAAGCCACAGACAAGAACCTGCCTGAAGGCTCTGTGGTGCAGAGATGTATGGTCTGGCTGCACCCCACACTCCCACCACAATCAAAAGCAGACTGGCCACCCCATTATTTGTGATATCCAACTTCATTAGATCTGCCAAGTGGCAGGGCCCTGTCATAACTGCAAATAAATAAGAATACTAACTAACTCAAACAACAGTCAGTTAAATGCGTGCTTACAGCTAGGGATATTTAAAAAGCTTTGTAGAGGTCAGCAGTCAGGCACATATGCACATCCGGCTCCAAAAATGGGTTTTTATTGGGCAGGAAAAGGATGTAAGAGATAAGCATGCAAAATCAAGCCAGTGGGCAGAAGGGAAGGAGATAAGGAACCAGACCTCTAGAAGGAATGCAATGAAACTGTGTTTTCAAAATTTGTTGCCATATCTATAGACAAGTGGAGCCCTGGGCAGCCTGTTCACACACAGACACCAGGAACCAGCATGTCCATTCTACTGCAGGACCCAGACCAAGGGAACAAGACATGTGTGGCAACAAAATATATCAACCTAGGTGCATTTTCTGCTTCCTTCCCACTCTGAGCACAGGTAGTATGATCCTCAGGAATCACCTACATGCACAGTCACACAAGCTTAGATACATATTCTCCTTCACTCTTATTCTCCCGCATAGCAATTATCCCTGCTACATGCTTATACACTCCTGGACACCTTCCTAACCTTTCCCAATTCACAGACAGTGAGTATAGGGCTAGACCAGAAATCACCAGATGGAGGAAGCTGGACAACTTTGGACAATGTAGTGATGTTGCTGCTTGATGTCTCTTAAGTTAGATCTTTTGCTAAGCAATTAGAGAACAGGATCATTAACAGACAGCATAGAGGGTGGGCAAGACAACCATGGAATCATAACTTCTTAGAGGAACAAAGCAGCTAACGAAGCTCAGTTCCCTGCAGCCTTAGTGTTCCACATCACCTAAGCCCTTGCTATGACGCTCTCCCTCCTGTCCCTCACATTAACTTTCACAGTTGCCTCCTCCATCCCCTGTTTGCTGAGCACGAGGCAGCATGAGCACAGTTCCACTTGTGCCCAGAGGTTGCCCATTCTATGTGATGACTAGCCAGCTGGCTGTTGCCTTGCTGAATGAATAAGATGAGCTATAATTCCATTTCTCAATGGGGGTACTAATTTGGGTCTTTCTTCTCTACCCAGCTGCTAATTTTCGTGAAGCATTAGGAATTTAGTATCTCTGAATTCAAACATGCTTGAAATTGGCCAACTGGCTCCAAAGCTCTTGGTGAGGGGAGGGTAGACAAGCAGAATGGCCGTACGAGCACCATTTCCCCAGGCAATCAGTCTCAGATGAGGGCTGGAAATGACCTCAAGAGATCACCTAGACTATCTGCCTGCCCCAAGGCAGGAGCAGCTCTGCCTACATCAATCTTGACAGATGTTTGTCTGCCTTGTATCAGACATCGAACACTGGTTTGGGAGCGTGCCCAGGAGATGAGAAAACTGGCTATCTTCAAACTACCTGGCAAGCTCTTCCATGAGCTTGACACAGCATTTCTCAGCACCTGGAAACCTGAGAACATCTGCTTTCCACACGGGGAGAGCAGAGCTCAGTTACATCAAATTCTTGCATCCATATTTTCATCTTATGCGGTTGACTACACTGCCACCAGCACAGCTTAGGGAGAGTGGAGTGTAAGTGACCCCCTACAAACATCCCTGTTCTTCCTTACACCAACTGCCAGTGAACCCTAATACATTCTAGCAGGGGCGGGGGGTTCATTGTAGGGTAATGTCCCTTCTCCCCCCAACACTGCTGGAGTGGCCATGGTCTAACTCATCTACTTGCTCCGTGTCATCCACACACTCTGGCCCCAAATCAGCTCAACACACCACAAGGCCAATTCCTGTAATGGCCATCAAAGTGTCAAGACACTCCACCTTTCTGGCAGGTCAAGACACCTGCCAGAACAGCAGGAGATGGGAGTTATAGCTGGAGGAAAGGCGGTTCCCTGGGCTGATGTCACGTTTTCAGCACACCCAAGACAGACCACACACACGGCAGCTCTGACCTGCCAGACGGAAGTGGCATCAGGATTAATGTGAGGAGGAGCTTCAAATCCTCCTTTTCCAGATTACTGATTTGCCTTTTATATTTTCTATTCTTTTGCGCCCTGAATTACAGCTCAGTCCGTTTCAGTGCTTGACAATTAAAAAGAGAGGAGTTCTGCCAAGACAGAATAGTGACCTCTCTTTTTTCACAGGCTGCTGTGCGACTGCAGGTCCAAATCCTAATCACATGCTGGGTTAGTTAGGAATCCATTTCAATCCCAAAGTCCTCATTATACACATGGGTCACTCTGTCGTCAAAAAGTGACCTGCATAACATGAGTAACTCAGTACGTGTCAGAAATATTCCTGACCTTATTAAAGAATCTCCGTGCTCAGAAAAGAGGTTTTCACTCATCAATCACCGTTTTATTCACGCACGATAACAGCCTCATTAAATCATATGAGAGTTGCAGGAGATTTTATATGCTAATTTAATACCAATGTAACCAATTACACAAACTTCACATAATATTTTTAAATAATCAAGTGGGTATTCAATTAGCATGCAGTGACCATTTATTAAAATCTCAATTAAATCCTTGTTTAAGACTTGTGCAGTGATCAAACTGTGAAAATCCTAAATAAACCCACCAGGAGAAGCCATGGCCCCGAGACAGCAGCACTGCCCAACACATTAGCAGCAGAGATGCCACCGTTCTGCAGGAGCTCTCTGACACTGCCTCTGCCCCTACACAATAAGCACTCGGCATGTCCCCTGGCACTGAATGTCACTGCCCCATTTGATGGAGAATCAAGTAGCAGCCTCAAAGACTACAAAAGCTTTGGCTCCGATTCCATTTCAGCTGTCTCAGATCAGACTTGTAGGGTCTAGACACACAGCCCTAAGCGGTTTAATAAGTTGCCAACAATCAGCACAGCCACAGTAATCAACTCTGCTGGCATCAGTGATGAAGTAAGACATGCCTCACAAGCAGAGTCAGCTGATAGGCAGTAACTTGTTACCATGGTCAGCCAGTTTCTTGACCAGGCGCTTTGAAGCGTGTCTCTGAGGAGCACTCCAGCCCTGGGCTGGAAGTTCCTGGGGCCATTTACGGCATTCCTGCCCCTTGCACTGTGCCCCTGTTGGAAGCTCCTGCCCTCAAGCAGGAGCTAAAAGAATGAGGTTTGGCCTTTGTAAAGATCTGACTTGCATGTGGGAGGGCCACTGCCAGCCTAAATCTGAGCAGGCAGGAACCCCTCAGATTCAACTGCTCGCGGGCTGTCTGGCCATGGGAAACTCAATTTGTTTGTGATGATGATCAAGCACCACAAATCCACAGTCTCTAAATGTTACAAACAAAGATTCCTGTAGTACCTCAACAACAGCTGGTCATCTTTGTCGTCACTGCCATCGTAATGCTTTCAGCTCCTACACAAAGAGCATCGCAAACATTCAACAACTTTCCAAGAGCACAAAACCCCATGTTTGTCCTCTCAGCTGAGGTATTTATGCATTTCCTTATGAAAGACAATTACGTGCATCACTTCCAGCCCAGCAGTCGAAAAATCTGCTTTATATACACAAAACATTTCTGTGCACTGAGAGCTCCTTTCTCACCTGTGAAAACAGAGCATGGGTCGCATGTGCGAACAGTTGTACTTACAAGTGGCACAGCTGTGTTCTGAGAAGCCGGGTGGAAAATTTAGCCCATAGCAATTTTGCATTTTTCACAGGGTTTATTATGAGCTCTCTGACGGTTTTAACCTATGGTCTCTTGGGATCATGTCACAGTTGGTTTTCATTTAATGGTGTTAATCAAGAAGTAACTGCGAAACTGATGTTTGTCACTGCTGCAGCTAGAAGACCATTCACCTGGCAGCAAAAAGAAGTTCATATTTGGAGGAAAAGGAAAAAACTACTACCCAACGGGTTTGCCCTTTGTTCATGTCGGGGCCTCCTCCTTTCTCCCACAGCAAATCCTTTGGCAGTAATAAGTGCAATAAAAGAAACCAGCATACAGAGGAAATGATTGCTTCACGGAGCCTTCCAGTGAAGCAAACCTTGATCTTTTCTGCTCAGCTTCTTAAATGTTTTAGTGCAATTGTTCCACTAGATGTCAGGGCCGAGCATGGAGCGATGAGACAAGACCCAGCTCCGTGTTCAGCTGTTCTTGTAAAACAACTGCTATTCTTCATCACCACCCTGCTTACAGCAGCTCTGGGTGGCCTTGAGGGTCAGCTTGGAAGGCAAATTGTTCTGCGTGTTGCTGCAGAAAGGCGCAGGAAACAGGAGGGGGCCCTTCCCAGTTGGTGTCCTGCCTTCCTTAATCTGCAGAGGAGATTTGCATGCTTGATTGGCTTAGTGGAGGAAAACAGAGTTAAAAGTGAGACTGGAATGTGCCGATGTATTATTCCGTGGTGTGCAACCTGCGAATGTTTCCAGGGGTCTCTGGGAGGTTACTGAGGGCACAGCTCTGCAGCAGCTTAAAGCAGATCTAAAGGAGGAGGAAGGAAAAGCTCCCATCTCATGGTGCCTTTAACATCATGTTAGCCATTAAACAGCTTCCCCTGGCTGGACTGGGAGTTACTGGGCTCCCAGCTGGAATCAGCAAAGAGCTCATGCAAGGGTGAGAGGTTCATTTCTTCTGCTAATGGGAGAGCACACTGGGTCCCCAGTTGCATCAGAGATACTTGCCTAGAATGTCTGGATCAGGCCTGGGGGTAGGTGTGCCTGCTTGAATACATGAGCTTCTCTTTAAGAGAAAGGCAGAGCCACCCCGACTGGTTCAGCTCGCTTTTCTCTGGATTTCTGATAAATGCTTTGTATTCAAAAGGTCAGGCAAGCAATGGCACCTCACGCCCCGCAGCAAAGAGTCATTCCTCACTGTTTCGCTCTGCTCACGCCTGGCTGCCCAAGCTTGCTCCATCTCCCTGCATCTGACATCCAAACTCCTCTCAATGCAGGGGAGATGTAGCCAAGCCCTGGCATCAGCTGTCAGCTCAAATAGAGAGGAACAGCACAGTGACATCAAAAATGTGTTGATAGGTATCAGCCCTTTACCCAAGTCCTGCCTGTAACTCCCATGCAAGGGAGTGAGTTTTTCTCTTTCAGCAAGGGCCTTATTGTTTTGCTGCCGCAATAGTCTCACTATTTGGAGGGGAAATAGGGAGGCTGTATTACTTTCCTCTACAAATCTCATAGTAAACAGCTGCAGTTCTTGCAAAAGATACTTGTCATCTTTTGCATACTTTTGTAAGACAGAAGCAAGCAGAGATCTAGTGCTTAGAATGTGAGTATACTCCTAAAAGGAGACACTCCCTCCCCTGCAGCAGTCTCTCCTCATGGGCTGCATTTCATGCCAGGAAGCACCCTCCGTGATTTAACTCTTTTCACTTCCAAGAGAAAATAATTTCCCCCAGTGGCCAGTTTTGATGATTCGTCCATTAGTAGGTGTGAAAGCGCCTCTAGCGATCTTCTCTGTGTGCTGGCAAGCCTGGGGAGTCTGTGAGGACTCTCAGCAGAAGGAAACGCATTGTCAGCTGCCAGACCAGGGAGCAGAAGTGTCCCAGATGAGAAAGACAGGTATTTAAACAAAAAAGCAAATACAAGTGTGTTTGCAAATGTACTGGATAAGTAAAACAGGAAAGTTCTAGGTCAGATGTATTTCGCGTACTGACGGTCTCATACCCTCTTTGTCAAGGTCTATCCTAGTAGATATTAAGACTCCTGTGCACAGTCCATTTCCTTCTTGGCACAGGAAAAGGTGCTTTTTGGGGTCCCTCCTGCACGACCCAGTTCAGCTCACTAATGTGGCAGAAAACAAACGCGACAAAATGAGAAGAGTCATTAGTTTCTGCTAAGTTGAACTCTGAACCAACAGCCAGTGTGGAGCGAATGCACAACTAGAAGCTGTGCCAGTCCCAACATAGAGCAGCTCAGGCTATTGTGAAACCATGCCCCAAGTGATCCTTACTATTCCAAAAGACCTGTCTCCAGACAGACATAGGAGGGCAAGACCAGACCCTTTGGCATTCTGCTGATTTAGATCAGTTCAAGGTAACTGTGAAACCACTCTTCAAGTGTAACTACCTTCCTGTGGTATTCAGAATCCTTCATAAAAATCAAGGTTGGATGGTTAAAGAGATATACAAACACACAAACCAACTGTACTGTGTCCAAGCAGAGCTTTTAGCACAAGGAAGGCTTTCTCCATAAACCAAAATTATTCTAGACAAAGAAATGAAGGGGGTTAACCCAGACGTCAAGGAAGAGGAACAAAGCTGCTCACCCTTTCTCCAGAGGATTAAAGCTGATTGCTTAACAGGAATCCAACTTAGGCAGTTTATTTTTCAAAATAGTTGGCAGCTTGAGTTATTACACAACAGGGTTTGAGACACGGACTTGTTGAAAGAGGGAGCCTTGCACCAAACCGTTCAAATGAAACCTTCAGCATCTTTTCAGCATTGGCAATATTTAACACAAAACATCTTAGGCCTTTTAAAAATATTTTTTTTACATTTTTTGTAAAAAAAAAAAAGAAATTTCCCTGTCTCTACAATAAGTACTTCTTATACGGTGTTGAGCAAACAAAATAAGAATAATGTCTTCATCAGCGTTCTGGTTAAAAATTTGAAAAATAGTATTTGTGGAGGTCTGTAAGAAACAAAAAGAATCTGTTCAAACGTGTCAAAGTGAAAGTTATATTTTTTCCATGAAAATATTTTTATGAGATGATATAATATAATTTATGTAAAATTTTCAGACTTCGGGATCAGGTTCTGCTCTCACCTGTACCAGCATAAATAAGGAATAATACCTAAATTACTTTGGTATGTATGAAAAACCACCTGGCCATCAGTCTTTCATTCAGTATAGACATTTTTTCTGATACTAAAATAAAACAGTTTATCACTGTTGTTCCCAATTAATCTCACTTGATATTACAATTAAGCTGTGATTTTTTTCACATTATTATTTTATATTTCATTGAAAGTTTATGATCAGTGAGATCTTATTTATAGTTTCCAATAATTTATGCTAATATTTAATCCAGTACTTACAGATTTCAACTGTAATATCCATCTGAATACCAAAGACAGTTATAAGGAGCAATGCTATTATAGTGCATAGCAAATGAATCTGGAATGATGAGACCCTTCAGATAAATTATCACATGGCATTTTAAAATTACCTTCATTTCTCTTTTTTTGGTCATCTTAATTGTTTTGTCATTTCCATCGGGTAAAAAGGGCTATAGAAAAGTTGGTTTGTGGGATTGCATGAACTTGCCCCAGAAAACCTGTAGAAACCCAGAGTGTATTAATTCTTTAACCTTTTTATCCCAATAACTCTAGCACTGCAAACATCTAGGGCCACTTCTCATTAGTGATATTCCTGTAAAATAAGAGGTACCAATGGCACTCCTACATAGCCACTGTTTGAAAGGTTAATCTAAATTCCTTTTATTTTCTCTAACACATCAACTTTCTAAATCTAGAAGATAAATAGACAAATAAGAATATGGGGTAGGAGCATACAAAACAGTGCCATATTGCTAGCAATTGGCAAATATAGAATTGACCTGATGTGCCTCTCAGAGACTGATATTTAGCCACTGGCAGAAGTCCTACGCAGACTTTTTATTATAGGCAAAACTATCACTCCTGTCTGTTATCAAAGATATAGTGTTATATCTAGTTGTATCAGATACCAGTCATTTTCATAAAATAGAAAAGATGCAGAAGGTTCTCGTCAAAGAATTCAGGTTATGGTCATGGTGATGAGGATGGATGAAATCAGCACTTTTCTATCAGCCCTAGGCAAAGTTTTCATGGAGTTATATTACACAGAAGTATTCCAGCATGTGTCCGGCTCAGTGAAGAGTAAATATTCCTATTTCTTCTATTCATCTCAGACTCTGACGTACATGTGAGATCAGACCATCCAACAGCTTTGACTGGCTTGGGCTTGCCAGAATTGACTAAAGGCTGTGGGCTTCAAATAAGCTGAGCACATATGAGTAATATATTCTTTTTGTAAAAAGATGCACTGTGAGCAGCATCTTAGCTCCTTAACAGTAACCTCCCTAGGTTTTGGTAAAGCCAATCTGTGAAACTTTTACAAATGTAAAGGGTTGAAAATCATAATTATTGACATTCTTCATCAGTAACAGTAATTGAACAACAAACTCAGCAGGCCTCCCTTAAATGGTTTAATGGCTTATTATACCTCCAGGCTGCCAATATATCCCTTTCCCTCCATACTTCAGTCACTTTTATGATTGTAGTCCACGTAATAATGCATTGCATATTTTTTCTTTTTACAGTGTCCTTCTTTTAACAAGCTACAGAGCCAGCAGGAACATGCTGTAAATGAGATACGGCATCACAGTGTGGCCATCCTAGGAACATATATTCAATAAATATGCAAATCAGTTCAAGTACATCTCTCCTCAGGTGGGAAAAAGTATGGGAATATGGTCAAGTATCATTTTAAATTATCTTCTCAGTGGAAAACAGTAACACTCTAACAAGCCAAAGAAAAGGCAAAGAAAGTAACTAAAATTAACTAATTTTTTTTTGCTTAAGAAGGGGAATGTCTTATGCTTTTGATCACAATCAGCGCACAAGATCCTCACCTTCAAAACACCACAGAGTGGGGCTGATTCAGTGTGAATTACATACACAACAAGCATAATGAGCATGTCATATCTTCACGTTAGAGAGAAGTATGTAAAGTCAGAAGGGCCACACTGACCTCGGGACTGCCCAGCATAACTGAAGTAAGTCTCTCATTCAGTGGGACTGGAGAGGAGCAAATACTGGAAACTTTTGCCAATGTCCACTTTTCCATTAACAGGTCAGATTCTTGATCTTCCTGTTGGCTACAGCCATTAATGAATGGCAGTATTTGTGCTCCAGAATTTAACAGACACCTTAGATGAACTTAGTAGAACACCAGTAGGATGATTTGGACAGCAGAATACTTTCTAAACTACCATATAGTCAGTGGGGCTGATCCTGCTTTCAGTTTCATCACTGTCAATCCAGAGAAAGCTCCGCTCAGATAAATGGAATTATTTTATTAGGGTAAATGAGCTAGCTTTTGACAAATCATTCACCAAGCCGCCACGTAGGAGATTTATTCTCCCTGATATTTAAATAAATACATAATAAGTATGTACCATCGACGCACACGGGAGCTGAGGGCAATGTGGCAGACAACTGACTCGGTCTCCTCCTTGCCATACAGAAATAGAAGGAAGCCACTGGTGCGGACCAAGCTGCAAGGAGACATGCCAGGTCATTGTGGCTCCTCTCCTAATCCACTGTATAATTTTCGAAGCAGTTTTTCCCTTCCCTGTGCCTCCATCTCCCCTTTTATCATGCCTAGGTAGACTGTCAATTATTTGGCGTAACACTGGGGACTCAGTTTTGACTCTGACTCACCAAACTTTAATCCAATTCTAACCTAAGAAATAAGGCCCCGCTTTAAAAGCGAGAGAGGCTTTTATTCCTGAAAATCTCTCAGCTGTGACACACACTTTGGAGCACATCATTTTCAGCAATTAACACCACAGATACACCAAGTCTCTAAGCCAGCATAAACCAGCACCGCTGCTAAAGGAAATGGCCCTTCCTTTCCCTCGCCCCCAGCCCACATTCCTCTTCACTCCCTCTGCTGCTCCCTGCCTTGCGCCAACACAAGTGTTCTTGTGGCCCCGCAATGAACCAGATCAGGGAACTCATCCAGGTCGAAACTAACCTGGGGAAAAGGAAATTGTTTAGTTTTAACCTGGCACAATTCCCTGACCTGGTTCACTGCACAACCATGTGTGTGCTGGTGCCAGCATGGGGAAAGGAGCAGCCCTGGGCCAGGAAGGAGGAGGCAGAGGAATGGGAATGGTGGACCTCCCTCTGAAAGAGGTTGTTGCAGGGCTGGCTTGTGCCAGCTTAAAGTGTTTGTAGAAATGTGGCACATATTTAAAATCTCTCTCTTCAAGGAATATTTGTCTTCAGAGGATTAATGCTTCCCAGGATATTCCAGCCTTGGCCATCTGTGGAGCATTGCTTCTCCCTCTCTCCCCCCAGCCCAATATACTGGCATGGAATTAAAGCCCTGGGAAACATGAAAGCGACAGGCCTGGGGATTTTGTGACAAATGCAAAAATGCTCATATTTGTCAAACCATTAGCAAAGGGGCACAGCTGTTGTGAGAGTCTTGACCCCGTGCCAAGTACGCTCAAGCCTGCTGAAGGTTGCATTGCCTGAATCATACTCCCTCTTGCAACTCCCATCGAGGTCCCTTCTGTGCATCTGTGACAGGTGCCCAGAAAAGCACAGTTGACTCCAAGTTGTCGAGAGGAAGATTGGCACATCACCTGAGCCATAGATACGTGCTGAAATGCAGTGCTCTCTGCATGTGGCTACAGCACTTCCAAGGACAGTCAGGCTCCAGTGCTGCAGCTGCATTTGCCCAACATGGAGCCTGAATGCCCAAGTCCTACCAGACGTGGGCCAGCTCCTGCAGGTTGAAGCAGGATGGCTCTGTGCTGCATGGCTAGAGGCTGCCGTGCTGGAAAGCCTAACATGGGAACAGTGGAGAAGCTCTGGGTAACAACCACCTAGATCATGCCCAGGCTCAGTGGTGGCCCTGGAACTGCACATGATAGCTGCAGTCCCAAACTCAGAAGACAAAATGAAGCCACAACCTTCACTCCTCAGGGTTGGGAACAGGGGAAGAAGAGAAGAAGGAGCAACCTTAAAAGTGTGGAGCAAGAAAAGAGAAGGCAGAAGTTGGTAAATCCAAGGGTGAGGACCAGATGACAACACGGACCTCTATAACAGTGTCTCAGGGTACCATGTATTTGGTAGCTTCTTTCACTAACCCCGTTTGCTCCAGGAGAGCTAGGTAAAACACAAAGCAGACATCTAGGGTTTGTGTCTCATAGTCTGGGCCAAGTCTAGTAGAGACAAGGGCAAGGCTGTTCGGAATCAGCTTTGCACTGAGCTGACTGGTGCTCAGCTCTGTTAATAGCTAAGCCCAAAGCACTTCATTTTGACTAATCATCCAAAGTTCAGGGCTGATCCCAAAGTCCTTGGTCAGCAGATCTGGCTAAAAATGTCACACGATTTGGCCTCCACCAGATTCCCAGAAATCTGTGGGCTGGAAATGTCATGAGGATTAGGCACAAGCGAAATCCTTCTCTTAGTTTATCTAGATATTTGTCCCTGCTCAGCAGAGCAAATATGTTTGCTTTCCATACTTGCCCATCAGTTTAAGGCTTTTTTTGTTACTGCTGCCAATTTTTGGCTACTTTAAAGCCTGACAAATCTTTCCTCTCTTCTGTACCGTGTTATGTTTGCTGGCAGTGCCAATTAATCCCTCTTCACCCTCATTCTTTGAAGAGCAACCTTCCCTGTGTGCATTTAGGAGGAGTGGCTCCAAGGCTACAGCAAACCAGACAGAGCAACGTTTGAGGATGGAGCTGCCCGCTAAAAATAATCAATTCTAATTCTGGCTGGTTTCCATGTCACTCTCTGACCTTTGGTCAGATTCTGGCACTTTCTCAAATGATTTAAGTTTTTCTTATCTCTAGGATTAGTACTTCCATAGTACTCTTGGGTGGGATGAGCACTAAACACTTCATTTGCACAGTGTGCACAGAGAGACACTTTCACGAGTTCTACTCTAACCAGCCCTGGTGAGACAGAGAGGGGGTGAAGCAGAAACTGGGGATGGTTATGTTATAATTTAAGCCAGGGAGAAATGTTCTCTTCTCCACATATTGTGACAGTGTGAGACCCTGTCCCCAGCTATGTGACACTGACCTGCCTACCACAGTTCATCACTTTTCTCTCTCTAGACATGCTGATAGAGCAGGCTCATGTGAGTCTGCTGTAGTTTGCTTCTTGCAAAATCATTTGGATCAGTTCATCCATCTGTCCATCCATCCATCCATCTATCCATCCATCCACCTGGTGTTGCTTGAATTCAGGATCACTCATGGGATGTTTCATTGGCAGAATGGTTGGGGCAGTAACCTCTGGCAAGGTAGATGATGATGATCTCCTGGGAACAGCAACATCTTCTACCAGCACAGCTGGATTTGTCCACAGCTGTGTAAACTTTGACTAGCTAAATCCAGCTAGTCTAAAATAGACTTTCAAATCAATCCCAGGCCCCTTGAGCTCAAGTTGAGTGAAGTCTCCTCTATGTCACACAGCCCTTCAGCTGCTGGGATGAGCTCCAGCAGCTAAAAACTACTGAACATGCAACAGGGGAGGAGGGGGTATCAGGCCATGTAAAGCCTCCAGTCCCAGTACTCCCTTCTCCAAACAGAACTAACACCCCTCTCAGACCAATTTGAGTAAAAAGCATTAAAACCATTGCAGTGCTTTAAGAGAGGTAACATGATCAAGAAATGGTGAGTAAAGCTGATAAATACAGATGCCCACAAACAGATCAAAGACAAAGCAGAATTCTAAAATGGCATAAACAAGTAATGTTATTAAACTCCCTCAGCCCATCCAGCAGTGGCTCCTTTAAGACCCCTGGATAAGTAAACTACTCTTTACAGCTACAGGTAAGCGAGTTTATAAAATAATAATTGTGGCAATTGAATGCCAGATTTTTCCCCCATATACAGTAACTAATGCCTCTGCACTTGTCGGTCAGTGTGTCATGATACGCAGGTCAAACAGTAGAGCCAGGAAAGAGAAATGTTTCACAGAGGTGCTACTACTTGCTACCTATACATGGCCACATTCACACATCGACACGCGGATTGCAACTGGATGAGCAAATCAACACTTCTTCAAAAAAAGAAAAAAGGAAGAAGAATACAGAACAGAGAAAACACAGGGAAATAAAACAGTACAGGCAGGTTTTCGCAGCTGTCAGCTAATCTTTTCTCACTAATTAAAGGAGGAAGTGGATTAAAACAACGGAAAAGAAAATAATTTAGGAAATATCACAAGTTTGAAGTTTAAGAATTATATTCAGAGGGAGGGTTATAAACTTCTTGTGAGGCAGGGGAGTTAGTTCTGTACCTGACAACTGAGACAGACAAAAGCCAGGCAGAGTGAGAATCATTGCTGTGATCATTATCAGGATGGGAAGAGAACCTGTGTCTCTCCTCTGTGTTGCAAATACACACCACTCAGTCTTGAGGAGTCACCAAGAAGATGTCCATTCTTTTCAAGGGATGCTGAATCAGACTAACAGTGAAAAAAATACATGCAGAGACTGGAAGAAACGTGAACCACCCGAAGTAAAACTCATCTGGAATACATGCAGGCACAGCTGAAATTCCAGAGCCTTTTGTTGGAAAATGTCTACTGAAGGAGTAGGGGGCATTTAATGGGAGCTGGCTTTTTCATGGCAGTATTCACCCATTATTATGCTAAGGATGATTTCCTTTTATTCAGAAAATGAGAAAGGATATAAGAAAAATGTTGATGAAAAGAAAAAAAATTGTAATTGAAATATTTTCCACTGGAAATAAAGGAACTGAGCCGTTTGCCTGCTGGCAGCATGTTCACTCATCCCACTCTAACTAACCCTCCACATCCCACCTGATGCCTCTTCCCCTCTACTGGAGACTGACCTCCCAGAGTTGCCCCACAACTCAGTCCCCTGCCTGAGATCACAGGGAGAACAACCCAGTCTTTCCAGTTTGCCCCAGCTCCCCAGGTAGTTTGGCAGAATTTCACTGACACAGGCCTTTTCACTTGTAGAGGAACTCAGAACTGGAAAAACTTGAGATATTTGAGGTCAGAACCAAGCATGTCAGCAAAGCCGAGCTGAAAGGAATCTTGCACAATGTCTGTGTACTCGGTGCCAGGAAGCAGTTAGTCCTAATACCCCTCCAGTTCATTAGCATCAAATAGACTTAGAAGAAAAAATAAAATTAAAAAAAAAAAAAAAAGAA
>NW_015090893.1:10233320-10258434 GCF_001431845.1 Calidris pugnax
AAAAAAAAAAAAAAAAGAAGAAAAAAAAAAAGAAAACAAAGAAGCTGACTGTCCTTATCCCTACAGATCAATTGGCTTCTGTAGATACATATCCCCTCTCCTCCCTGTAATGATGTATCCCCCTTGCACCTAAATGCCATTGTCTCCAGCAAGGGTGTCCCTTTCACATGAGGGATTTCAGTGCCAAGTTGCCCTGAGCTATGGAAACCCAGTGTTCTGCTGGGGCTGCAGAGCTCCTTTAACATTCAGCCCAGCATCCTCTCAAGTGCAGCTGGTGTGTTTCTCAAGAGCCAGACTGGGCTGATCCCATTCTCTGGAAAAGGACACACATTGTTGCTCAGCAATGGGTGTGCTGGGAAGAAATTCTAGCTGTGGCAAGATTTCAGCGGGCAGTTGCAGTCTGCAGTAAAACTGAATTCATTTGGCTGTAGCCAAGCCTTCTGTGGGTTCCTAGTGACTATTTAGACAATCACAGTCCTCAGTGCTGACTGCATCAAGGCACTTGCCCATTTTCATAGGACATTTCATCTCTTTCTTTGCCTTGGGGTCTGTCAGTGGGCATTACAGCCACATTCATCTTTGTCTTTCTGATTCAAAAAACTATACTGAACCTCAAGTGATGCCATCTTGTATGGCAGACCTGCTGTATTCAGCTCTGCACGTGCAGATGCTGAAATGGTAAGAGTTCTGGCCAGGAGATAAGAAATCCTGCTATGGGCCATGTTCGCTGGTGTGATACACTGAAAAACTGCATTTTAAGTGCCAGGAGAGCACTTACTATCACTTACTAAGAGAACTTACTATCTCCTCTGGCAGTTTCCTTTCTGTCCACTCTACACATTGGTAAGACGTGACAAAAAGTTCATAATCATGTGGTTAAAGACTTTGGCCAGAGTTTTAGCCAATTTAAGTCACTGTATGTAATACCCACTAGTTACATGTATACAGCATGCTGCCTGGTCAAGGACTCCACCGACTCTGAGCAAGGTTCTCAGCCAGCAATACACCTAATATTTCAAAAGAGTTTTGAGTGTCAAAAGAGTGTCAAAATATTGTTACTGAACACAAATGATATTTTCAAATTCCACCAAGCTCAAAAAGCATTTCAGCCACCTTGTTTTGTTCATACAAGTTTATGGAAATCCCATCAATAATTACTATCTTCTTGTAGCTTCAGACAATGTAGAAATCCATCCCAGCTATTTCCTTCCCAAATTACTCATTCAGACCCTTTTTATGCTGAGCTGACTCTCTCAATGTAACTCTAAGCATGTAAAGTTAAGCGGATAAGCAATTAAAAGAGGTTCAAGTTGGGTTTAATGAAATCTACATCCTGTAGCAACCTAGGGAAATCAAGCTTCTCACAGCTTTTGAAAAGTGGTATGGATAGGGGAATTTTGGTTATTGTTTGATCCCAAGCCTGACAAGAAAAAGGGAAAGGAATAGACTGTTGTTTAGTTAAACTCTGCACTGCAGCCTGCGTCTGGGTTGCCTGAGCAAAAGAGGGTAACCAAAAAGTCCTTGTATACTGCCCAAAGCTGTGAATTCTCTCCAGCACCAGATGGGACTTAATTCATTCCATGGAGTGGTGAGAAGATTCCAACGCTGTTCTTTGCAGGAAAAATGAAGCCCTTTCAACTGGCCAGTCACAGCCTCTGGGCACTTATGATTTTGTTTTCTTTATTACTTTGCTATGAGTGAGCAGAATTTTCCTTCACCAAGTCACTTGCATTTTTTACATGACACACATTAAAGCCGAGCTGACCAACACACAAAACCCCGGGAGCTCTCTGGGCTAGTTGCAGACACAACGGTGATATGAAAACTGTTGTGGCAGCTCAGTTATTCCTTCCTGACACTTCATATCCACGGCATCCATCTGTGCTTGGCGTCAAGCAGTTTTTCTTCGTACCAAGATCAGAGTTTTAGGAAATGAAACCAAGTATAATAATAATTCTATTCATTAAGGCTAAGGCTTGTAATGGTACTTAGCCATGAAAAGATGCAGCCAGTGGGATTTTCAAATTGCCTAAGTAGATTACACATCTAATTCCCATTGACAGCCAATGGGAATTACGTCCCAAACTCCCTTAGGCACTTTTATAAATCCTATTAGGTGTCTGTCTGCATCTTTGTATGCTTAACTACCTTTGTAAACCTGGGCAAGGGTGTGCTCCCATGCTCCTTAGGTTGCTTTTCAGGGTTTTGGTAACGGAACAAAGTCAAACCTTCTAGCTTATTTTGCAGATCTCAAGATTTGGAGTACGAATTACAAAGCAGGTGATTCTTTGCTACCTTTGGAACCTCTGATGTTAGAGCAGCAGACCTGCTGAGGTGTGTTCAGAGGTTACTCACCAGAGTTGACTCATTGCTGCTAGAGCAATTCTTTTATAATTGAGCTGCCCATCCCCTCAGCACGGCTAGAACAGGTCAGGGAGCCCAGAGCAGAGCCTCAAAGCTCAAGCCTTGTGGCATTGAACCTAAACACTCAAAAATGCTTCTTCTTTATTTTATGCCGCCATAAACACAGACATAGGAGATTACAAGGAAGATGCAGTTCACTTGAATTTTGCTGTGGCCACAGCTGGTTTGTGTGCTTCTGGCTGAAGGGCATGTGGAATATGTGCAGAGCACTAATAGGACTAAGCCGATTCCCTGGAAGCACAATGGTGCAATTTTTAAAAGACCACAGACCACAGTTTTTTCTAAGTCTTTGAGAATGCATCCTTTACTGAAATGGCTTTGTCACAATGTGAAACTAAGCAGACCAAAGTGAAAGCAAACATTCCCCTCCTCTGAAAGGCTCCAGTGTGATCACAACAATACCAGTTGAACCCTACTCTAAACTAGAGTAGTGCTGGTGACTATTTAGAAAATAATTAACTGAACTTTACATGACATTCAGATGTTTCTTGGCTCAAATACCAGTCTATTCCTCTGCTGAATTCTAGGGATTCTGCAAACAATGAAAAATATTTGCTTAATGGTAGACTTGCATACTATGTTCTTGTTGTGCTGAGTCACTGTATCTGTGAAGACAAATGCTGAAAAAAATATTAGAGAAACAACTTTGCTAGACAGACTTTTGAGTGTGATGAAGATTTGTCATAAATATGAAGCAAAGATGGAGAGTTTTTATGAAAATGTGTGGGTTCGAAGGAAGTTTTTTCAGTTCCCCAAGGAGATTCTTCAAAGAATGTGGAATTTTTATTTTGTTGAGATAAAATCACTAATGTAATTGCTAGAAAAGTTAAACAGCCTTTGGCTCTGATTATACCAAGAAGTGAAGAGTAGGCTTGGGAGTGAACTTAAGATTGCTAGGCCATGTGCCTCCCTGCATTTCCGTTTGCATTGCTGGCTATGGAGTGAGATCGAAGTACTCAACATAATGCTTCAGGACAGTTCTGGACATCTACTGCTGAAATAACAGTTAAATCCAGCACCCTGTTCATATCCATTCACACCATATGAATAAAACTCTGCTAGATAGTTTTCTCCAGCTCTCAGCTCTGAGGCTGGAATGGTACAGACTTGATGGCTGATGATCCTTCATCGCTGTTGCTTGAGTTGATGGTGCCTGATAACTCTTGTCTTGAGAGTGGGCTCAGACTTATGTCAGGGTGACACTGTAAACGGATGTGCTACAATTTCCCCTGAAAATCTGAAAAAGGAAAGGCTTGTTACTTGGCAGCCCAGAGGATGTTCCAAGACCAAATTGCCAGCTTGTAAAGAGAAAGAGAAAGGCAGACAGTTTATGAAAAAAAAAAAGCTTGGTTGAAACAATGGGAGTAAAAAAGAAATAAATTTTAAAAGTGCAGCTTAGTCCCCAAGCCATTTTTCCTTTTATTGATGGGTGGAAGGGCAGATGTCTGTGTCCATGTTCACATATGTGTGTGTGCACAGTGTTGGAACTGGATTTTCACATACCTGAGGGAAGCTGCATTCTGAATTGTCATGAAAAACTGGACTTTCCACTTATTCTAGAGGACAACAATTTCTAAAAAGCCCCATGACAGATCTACGGACACGGACAGTCACAGCAGAGAGCTACATGGCTGGTAAAAGAAGCAAAGGTTTCCAATTTGGCCATAGCAACTGAGTGGACTTATGAAACACTTGCACCTAATATCCATGTTCTTAAAAGCATCTGTTGCCAGCCACTGTTGCCTGGTTTTCGCAAACAACAGTTGCAGTGTTTCAGTTTCACAAAGATGTTTTTGTTACAAAATAAATGTGTGCAGGTGCATCCTAAAACAAATGGCTTAGATGCCATTAGTGGGGCTGGCTTTCATTTATGAAGCAGAAAATAAAAATGACCCAAAATAGATCTTTCACTAAGAAAGATTTATTCATGATCATAACTGGGGCCATGCTGAAATCAAGAAGATGGCAAATAAAAAGTACGCAGATTGTGCAAAGGATAATGTAATCTCAAAAGAAGAGAGATGGCACCTAGTAAATATTGGTGTGGAAAGATAAACTCTGAGCAGCAGCTGCACACTCGACACTTCCTCACCCAAAATGGACGACTGTCTTAATGACTTAGAGCTTGCAAGCTTCTTACTGAATGGAGACTTGACTGTGACTCTCTGGGCTAAACCATTTAACACAATCCTTTTAGCATTAAATAGCTCCTATTGCCGGTATCAAAAATATCTCCAAACACAAAAGCGTCCTTCATGTGTGCTAAACACAAACTGCTATCGAATGGTTCTTCAGAAGTGTGCAGGAAATTCTTTTTAATGTCTTGTGGAGAATGTGTTTGTGCTCCAGAGCAGCTCAGAATGGCTCAGTGCTTCTAACCAGCTAGTCAAGGAGCCGAGCAGGTTTGCAGGGAAGTACACGTCGCTTATAGCAGGTACTCAGTGGCAAAGAGCTAAATAGTTTTTGAAAGATCTGATTACAGAACGGTTCCTTTTTATTGGCCATGTGCTTTCTCCATGGATGGATTCATTGGATGTGCAACAATAATTGAGTTTCATCCCATGGGTGAAGTCCATTTGGCGACTTAAGTGCAGTCACTTGTCAGGATGGATTTTTTCACAAATGTACATTTTTCAAGTTTGCATGTCTTTTGTCAATACCTCGGCTCTCCAAGGGACAGCATGTCAACTTCCTACACTCTTACATTTGACTGGTACTGAAAATCCGTCTGCTATGGTTCTCTGAAGTCTGTTTGATGAGGAAGGCTTTTTGACAACTCCTGCCTCTCCAGAGCTCTTACCTCTTTGTTTTTGTTGTGGATGTTTTGTTTGTTTGTTTTTTTCCTCTTCTCAATAACAGAATCTTTTATTCAGGATAGCAGCATTTGTACTCTCTTCTTCTGTTCCTGTCTTCCACAACAGCAAGCAGTTCCCAAACTAACAAACGTTAATGAACAAACACCTTAAAGCTTAAGGGTAATATCTTCTCTCACAACTCAGCCGTCAGCCTTCATCCAAATGTAAGCAATACATTCATGACACAGGGGGAGACAGTAAATAAAAGCCAGACCAATTGGAACAAGAGAGGAATTGAAACTACTGCAAATTAAGAAAGCAGCAGAACAACTGGTACAAAATTAACCAGGCCACTGAATTATGGTCTTGTGCAACATACTTGTTTTACTGGATGGTACTGTGTGCAAGGCAAAATTTTAGGTCTGTCTGGCAATTGTTCCATAAGAAGGAGACAAGCAGTTGGCAATGAGCATCACTCTGTTCCCAAAACTATCCTCAACCTCAGAGAAAATGTAGATGGTAGCTCTCACTTTCTTTGTCAGAATCTAAGACAGAAGGTCCTAGACCCAGTAATTTTAATACTGAATGAACTGTCAAGAACCTCACAGAAGAACTTTGGAACTGGAGATAATCAATGTGTTTAATTCACTGTCTTTTACCTGATGGTGGCCAGTAGCAAATAATCCTGAGAAAGAAGCTGCAGTAAATGACTGTGGATAAGGTTACTCAATGCTGCAAGAAAATGTCCCCTTAAATCCCAGTGGATCAAATCTGGTTCTTGTAGACAGCACAAGAAATACATGCTCTTAATTTATGGTATTTTTTTCCATCTGACATACACTCAACTTGACAATAAACCTCATCAGTTTCACCTTGGAGATTGATTTTGGTCTTTCAACTTTTCTTTTAATTCATTAAAACCTCAGTAGCTTTTACACTGGTAATGATGCTTGCAGTTTGCTTTTGTAAAATAGCAAGCCAACAGCAGCTTTTAAAGCCTTATTTTTGTAAAACAACATGAACCAAACCAACCACATTCCATGCAAGAAACTGAAATAGAAAAGAAGGATGAGGGAAGCACGGTAGTAAAAGTCACTAATTCATTTCTTCCCCCTAACAGAAGTTACTCAGGTGGGAATTCTTCATTACAGGACATGCATTTGCACTGTTTTCCTGTTGATGCTTAGAAATTATGATGTGAACTGAAAAGAGAGAAAAGAAACTCATTAAACAGCTTTTTTTCTTTTTAATTTCTTTTTTGAACATAGAAAAATCAGCAGCACTTTCTTCCATTCTTTTCTTTGGAACACGATCTAATTAAAAATTATGGTGGGAAGAAAAAAAAAAGCAGCATTTTAAAGCATTGTCTCCCACTTTGAGATAGAAAGCCAGTTTCTGTGAAAAACTGGCTGGATAATTCCAGGCTGGAGAGTCCCAGCCTGCCAGGCTGTGAAAATGTCTCCATCTACTGTGTTTCAATCCAAGTCCAGCTAAACATTCTGAAAAAGGAATTTGAAGACCATCTTGTGAAGTGTTGCCATGGCACTTTTATTTTCCAGCCAAATGAAAATGAGACTAATTTTTGGCTGTTTAAACCCTGCTTTCATATCTCCCCGTTTTTTATTAGCTTGCATCCATGAAAATATTTATGTATGACATTTAAGAGAAAAAGTTGCAGTGATTTCATTGACCATGTTTTACTAGCCTATGAAACAGCAGCCGCCCTGGACCATAGCTTGAAGATGATTTTGATTTGCCATTTCTTTCACCTGTTTAGGGGGCTATTTAATAATGTTGAGAGGGAAGCGTGACTACAGCTGTCCTCTCATTGTTCATAGCTGATGAAAAGCCATAGTAGGGCTTTATCTAATGGGACATATAAGACATGTATGATACTATTTAATATATATGAGAGTAGTCAGACCAAAGAGAAACAAGGTCTTCAGTCAGCAATAAAGATCTGTTTTTCCTATAGTTTTGTGTCTTGTGTTTGGATGCTTCTGCGTGAAAGAATAAACAAACTCCCTCAGAAGCAGGAACACCAGTAAGTCTTCTCCAAGGGCATTCCTAGCTATTCAATTGAACTCCTGCTATAGCCTTTCTACTACTACATGCTTACCAGGGCATTCATATGGTATCTCTCTCCATACAGCTGTACACTTTCACAAAACATAACTTCATATCCTTAAGCCTGCCACCCTTGGATCTAATTTGTTTGAAACTGGCCCAACAGTAATTGCAAGGGGACTGAGAGAGACGAATACAGAAACAGCAAGATCTCGTAAGCTTTGTATCCTTAGGAAACCAGGCAAACAAGACCTTTCTGGCTTGGGATCTGGCACAAAGCTGAGTGACTTGGACTCCAGTCAAACTGACAACATAACAAATGGGAACACTTACGGACTGCAACCATACCCAAGAATTCTGACCTCACTGGTCTGGCATGTGCTTCTGGTTCAGCCCTGTTCTGCTACCAGTTTTCTAACTCTGGCCACTGTCATAGGAATTTTGGAACTTCAAACCCAGAGTGCTAACCAAGACAAACCTGTCAAGGGCTGACTGTTACAAAAAGCAGAAGTGGCCTGTCTTTTTCTCCTCCTCCTGTAAAGTTTAAATGCTAGAGAGACATTAATTGTTGTCAGTGAACAAAAGAACTTACTGGAACAGCTGCATAATAGCAAATAGCAGCAACAATCCAGGCTCTAGATTCTTAGAATATACTGGTACTAAAACAAAAGACTGAGAAATCTGGAGATGAGTTTCTGTGAGAAGAATAAAGATCGTGCATGATTCTTCTGAGAGAAGAGAATTCTACGCTGAGGATCAGTGCTCAAATACAAACTCCTAAATTTCCCTTGGAAAGTCCTACAGCCACTTAAAGGAGGTGTCTAAGGGCATGACAGAGATCGCTGTGACATCAGGATGTAATTTAGAGGGGTTTTCCCCGTATTTTACACTTCTGACTGTGGGAACATTTTTAAAACTATGGCCCTAAAGCATCCCCAAGAAGTGTCAGAAAATGCCACATCATCAGTCTGAAGGAAAGCTCAGAACATCTAATATCAGCAATTAGCCGGTGATCCCCAAATCCCACAGTTTCATCCTAATTTGGAGCCGAGCACACAGAGCCATTGCTAATGTGGGAGACCAAAAAAACCCCAAGTAGCTCTGTAAAAAGTGGAACTAATGAAGACTGCTTCCCTGGGGATATTTGTCTCACAGTTGATTGGTGTAATAATTAAATGGTAATATTTGGGCAGCAGGAATTCACCCCTTTCTAGACATCAGGGAATCCACAACAAAGAGCAACATTGTAAATGCCCCAGACACAGGAAAAGCCAGAATTTACTGCTTACTGGACAATGGAGAACCCTGAGAAGAGAACCTTGACCTTAAATGCTTCCATTAAGGGCTGAGCTCAGCTTGCACTACTATTTCAGGAACAGTAGCAATAAAGTTTCTCGTATTTTGTCACTCATTTTCAGGAAACCTGTAAGAATTTTGCATAGATTTGTAATTTTCTTTTAGAGCTAAGCAACTGTGTCTCATCTAAGTGAAATGGTTCAACTGCTTCAAAAGATTGTGAGGAGACAGAGCGAAATGTACAGTATGACCACAGTATGGAATCAACCTTCATTTCTTCAGGCTAGAAAATAAAGCAGCACTGAATAAATACTGATGTTAACACTCAATACAGCCTCCCTGCAGGGACTTCCTGCAAAAAAACACCAGTGTTATCTTGGCAGAAGCTGCTGCCTGAGTGGCAGAGTTGTCCTCCCAGATTCTGGGAGCTTCTGAGATGTCACCACTTCTGCCTGGCACTCCCAGCCTTCCACAAGCATAACATGGCAGTTATTGTCTTGGCTCTAAAGCTTAAAATAGGATCATTTTCACTTCTTAAAAAAACTTTGAAGAAGTTTGCTACCTACTTTCCTTTATAATGCATCAGACATATCCTGTTTGTGCAAATGCTGTTAGTAAATGGGTGTAGCACCTCAGTGTAGGGGGGAAAGAGGCCAGTGTTAGGAGGGATAAAGTTAGAACAACATACATCATTGCCAGGGTCTCCTTTTCACTCCACCCCCAGTTTCCACAGGGGGTACACACTGCCAATATTCCGTGTTACTGCCTGCACCCCAAGACTCTCTCCTTCTGGTATGAGTGTGATACGGGCTCAGGTGCTGAGTGGTGGAAGCTTTATAGGCAGTTTTACAACCATGGAACCAACTGGAGGATTTTGACATTTTTACCAGAGGCAGAACCATTCCATGGCAGAGCAGGATGACAGTTTCTGAAACAGCCCACCTAGTGACCTTCTGTTTGTAACACAATATGTTTGTGTGTATGGGATGTGTTACAGAAAGACAGATTTGGATTTGGAGAAGCTGCAATTGTTAAAAAATCCTGGGACACAAACCAGCCTACAAGCAGAGAACATTATTTCAATGTTACTTCTGCCCTAATGACTAATTCTTAGAACAAACAGACTTTACGAAACTCAGACTTCAGCTGTGTAAGTGGGTAAAAAGTGGAGCTTTATGAAATCATGAAAACAAATACTGCTTTAAATGAAAAGTTTGTCTCAGTCTGTGCCACTGCCTCCCTCCCCTGCTGCAATGTGATTTTCCTTGACATTCCTCTTTTTTTCCCCTACATTTTAATTGTAAATTAATCACTGACTTGGACATCTCTTTACTGTGCATTGATATGGTTGATATTAACAACAATATTGCTCTCCAGGCATTTGGAATGTGTGAGACTTTTTGTGCACCAAATGGCCCATATTAACTTCTGGAATAGCCAGGTGCAAACTCTATTGCAGTGTTCAAATTAGTTCAATTTCTCTAACTGCTTCTCCTGTAATTGATGGCTCAAATTATAATAAAGTACAGTTCCTCTACATGATATATGTTACAACTACTACCTGTTATGCTGAATATTGCATTGCTTTGAAACTGCATTACCCTCTACCTACACCGATCAGATCTTTCTTTTAAAGGAACTACTTATGAACCAGAAAGTGTCTTCACATCATTCAGAAATTATACATATGCTCATGCACTTTATCAGTAGCTGACAGAATGGGGATGGCAAAATTACTGTCAGTCACGTTGCATTCAATCTCACATAAAGACCTGCTTTTTACTATACCTTAAAATTGACAATAAATGCCAGTCGTCTCTCCTTGCCCCATTACTGCATCCAGACACAGCTAGTAATGCTTAGAAGATACGCACCTTCATCTTAACTGCTTTTAAATTCCAGCTTCATTCTCTCTTTCTGCTGCATATACTGTTATTTTCCTATGCCTGCATCTAAAATACTCTCTCTTTACTATTCTCTTTTCCTGAAGTGTATGATTACAGTAGGTTGTAATTTTTTTCCACATGGAAACAAAGGTTCATAAAAAACAAACAACCAAATCAACCAAATCCTGATGGCTTACTGATCCCTAACAATTTCAGTCCAAATGTCATTCCTGATGGGAAAACAGGGAGGAATGGGTGGATTTGACTTTGGGGGTGTGTGCACCTTCAGGCAAGGTTAGAGTCTGGACCTTGGAAACTGCCCATCATGAGTTGGCAGGGCTGTTCCAGCACTCAGAACTCTGGGAGCTGCTTCCAGCTGCTCAAGGAAACCAGCACTAACAAGAACATCAATTTCATTGCACCACAGCAGAACCTGAGGAACATGCAGTTCATCAGAAATGTGTTTAGAAATTTGATTTTGATCCAATATGGACTGAAGTAAAATTTTAAAATAACAACATTTCTAGCAAATCAGAAAAGTTGTGTTTCTGTAAGCTCCAATTATAATGTTATATTCTTTCTTCTTTAAACAGAGATTATAAATGTCTTCTCCTACTCCTGAAAACCAATGATGTCCTCAGTTTATTCGCAGAAAAAAATGAAGGGCAAATATCAAAGAGCAAGACTCTTCATCCAGCTTGCTCTGCCGGGTGTTAAAATATGAAATTAAGGATCTCTCTCCTCCCAGTCCACACATGGCAACATGCCCTGCAGTTGTGGGGACAGCAAAACTGGTGCCGAGTTAAGTTAAACACCAGCCACAGTCAGTCATCATAGATGTTGTGCTGCAAAATAAAATACCATCTCAGTGTTCACTAGCATTCCAAAGGGAAACTATGTTAAGAACTCTTATGAAAGGAACTGAGAAAAAAAAACCATAAAACATCACTTAGGCTGTTCAGTGTCTTCACTATTGTATGCAGTGCTGGTTCTTCCCATTCAGTTTCAAAAATGATACAGTAGAATTGAAGAAGTATGGCACAACTTCTGAACAAGGAGAAACTAAGTGTACTGCAAGTCTTAGGCGCAGTGAAGGAAACAGTGTAGTAAGAAATCTACATGTTTCTCAATTCGCAACTGACAAGGAAAGGAGCAATAGGGCATTGTTTTATACTAATTCTCACAATACTTGAACTAGTAATAATGTTAAGCAGATGATTTAAAACATACAAAAGGAACTATTATTTCACACAACAGTTATAATACGGAATTCATTGCCACAAGGTGTTGTGTAAGCTAATCTAAAAGGATTCAAATAGCAATCAGTTAAATTCATAAAACAAAAGTCCATCCACTGCTCCTAAACAGAAACCTTTAGTACTAATACTCCCGAACCAAGTCCCTAAACCACAGAAAACAGAAAATAGGAAAGATGTACCTGGGGATGGATCTATCCACATTCACCAGTTCTTACATTCTTTACATGAACATCTAGTACTTACTACTGTTAGTGAGAGGATGCTGGATTTGATAATCCATTCAGTATGTTCTTGTATTCAAATAGATTTCATCGAGATGTTCAAGTGACAGAGCTGTGAAAGTACCTATATAAAAAGATATAATGAGGTGTCAGAAAATGGGCAGGTGATCAGCTGTTTAGCTTTCCTGAACAGTTCAGAGAACTATCAGCTTTTAAAAGAGGTGGCTGTTATTTGAGCAGTATGTGCAGTTGCAAACAGTCTTTCTCATGCCTTTTTTTGCTTGCTCTGACTAAACAATCAAAAGGCAAAACATTTACAGATATATATTTTCTTTAGCCAAAATATGTTCACTTATGACAGGAGCACACAAACAAGAAATATACAGCAAGAATATATTACTGATTGTGACTTGCAAAGAAATAGCCAAAAGACTGCCACTTCTCTTGAAAAGAAAATCCCATCATCATGACTGGTCATTCAGAACTCACATTGAAAAGAAGTTGATGGAGAACAAAAGTAAATGTATGTAATGAAACTGTCTGACAATCCTGATTATAACATCACTTCATTGACTTCACTATCTTTATGATACCCAGGGAGCTGTGATTCCTCTTAAATACCCTACACAGGCAATATTTGAAGATGGTCTTGCAATGCTTGTTGACAAGTATGTTAAAACAGTGAATATTCTCCTGAGGCAGCTTTAATGTATGTAATCGTTCCTTGGCTAATCAGGATTCCTCAGAAGTGCCTGTGCTGTGCCACAGTGCTGCCTTAGTGCACACGCTGCTCCATTTCATCCACCTCCCCGTGTCGCATTTCTTGCAGAAATCCCACTCTCGGCCTGCAGTAGAATCTGAAAGTCCACCCAAAATTCAGTGTAGTCGATACACCATGGTCAGCAAACAGGTAGTCATAAAGACAGAATACCGCCCTTGTCATCTGATTGCATTCCTTGCAATAGAGGCAGGGTATTTTATGCCACATTTTAGTCAGGACTGACTTTTACACCTGTATTTTGTGCTTTAACCAGCTATTTGCACAGACCTTTCTCCCCTCTGTGCCTCGCCTGGCTGTGGGGTCAAGAAGTTTACCACAGGCTAAATGCCACAGTGGTCTGAAGACGGGTGAGAGCTGGGCTGTAGCCACACTCCAAGCCAAGGAGGGCACAAAGCTTCGGTCCCACCTCAGTGTGACAGTGTCTACGGAGCCCTCATGATAAGCCAAGCCAAACCAAGCCAAGCCAAGCCAAGTCAAGCCAAGCCAGGCGAGGTGAGCTGAGGAGAGGCCCGTGCTCTCCCTCAGGGGAGGCCACAGCACTACAACTCCCGGCAGGCCTTGCGCGCGGAGGGGGTGCGCTACACCGGAGACTAAATCTCCCAGCAGGCTCCGCGTCGGGCCAGCTCCCGGTTCCCAGTATGCTTTGCTGGTCGGCCCGGCCTCCCCGTCCTGCCCCGCCAGCGGGAAGACTACATCTCCCAGCAGGCCCCACAGTAGCGACACCCTCCATTTCCGGGAGCGGCGCCGCGTCCCTGGCTGGGCAGAGGCGGCGGCGAGCGGGAGCGGGCCTGGCTCGGCGGCGGCTGCCCGGAGCGCGGCGAGCGAGGCCTCCTGGGGCCGGCGGCGGAGGAGGGCAGTGAGGCCGGGGAGGTCTCCAGGCAGTCGGCACCATGCTCAATATGTGGAAAGTGCGGGAGCTGGTGGACAAGGCGTGAGTACGGCGGGGCGCGGGCGGACGGGTGGGGCGGGGGGGGCCCGGGAGCGGCTCGGCCGGGGCGCCTCAGCCGGGCCTGTGCTGCCCCCCCCGCCCCCCTCACAACATGGCCGCTGCCCCTCCTCCTGCTGAGGTGGCCACCTCACACCCACTCCGGGTCCAGCTGACCCCTTCCCCGCTCCCCGGCCCTGCTCCCTGGGGGTCTGCCGGATCTGCCCCCCTGCCCCTCCTCCCGGCCCGGCTTTGGCCCATCCGACAGGCAGGGGCTGCTTTCCGGGTAGTCTGTGGCCTTTTCCATTATGGCTGGCGGCTTTCCCGCCCCTCTTGGGCTGGTCTGGGCCCTTCCAGCTGTTGGCGAGCTGCGCTGCTTCTTTGGCTGCCCCCTTCTCTGCCCGGGGTCCCAGGGGGTGTGTGCCCATTTTGATACACGAGCCCTTAAAATCTGCCTCTCCTGGGTTGGGTCCTGCCATGGCCACTAGGCCCCTTAAGAAGATACTGACAGGTCACTCGAAGAAGGAGGGGAGTAAATAACCACCTGTACAACAGCAAATTTTCCGAGTGCTCTCAAAGTCACCACATGCTCTGGTTAAGTGTTTTCCTTCTCCCTAAGGACAGGTCACTGCTACGGTTGCCATTGACTTGCCACCCCTGGGCCTTTCAGAGGTGGAGGGTGGTAGGGGAGTGAAATGCTCTATCCCTCCCCTTAAACATTCAAATAGCTCAGATATTTGCAAGTTTATTTCCTTGCCTAGAACCTCCTCCCTCCGCAAACTTGGCTGTGGTCTTGGTTATCATGATCACCGTGTTGCAGCTTGAGGACGTGACGTTATTGTTACATTTCTCAGCCACTCCTTTATTTTTGTCATGGAGAAAAAATTGATATGGTGGAAAGCTTAACAAAGGTTATGTTTTGACTCCTTAAATAATAAAACTTTAGGGGCAGACTTGGAGCACTTTTCCATGAATTGTGTACTACTTAGAGGAATAACTGGCTGAAGGTCTGTAGATTAGGATATACCAAATGAGATTATGGGAACTAATAATTGCGTCTAGCATTAGAAGTCAGAGGGTGAGCCTTTCAAAATCGAGGTTCCATTTTGAATATTACTTACTTTTGTTTCTCTAAACAGTTCTCGAACTTGGCTGCTTTATATATGTGCTTAAAGGCAGCAAACTGAAGAGAAACAGCAGCTTGCTTATGATAATCAAGTGTTTTACTTACGATGCTGACTGAGACTTTTCTAGGCCAAGAATCAGATGACACTTAAAAACCACTGTGAATAAGACTTCTCCTGAGGAAGTTGTTTACTTTTTTACAGCTCCTTGCATGCAGAGTCAGCCCTTGCTAAATTAGGTTTAATAATGTGACAAGTGCGATATATAGTAGGACAACCCAAATAGGGCTGTCTTGAGCTCCTGGACCTAAAAGGTCCCTTTCAGGGAAATCATGGGGTTTTTTTACATTGCCCTTGTGTACTCTTATTTATGTAGGATTAGTGATCGCTATAGCATTACTTCTAAGGATATTTCACAAGTTATTAAGCCAAACAGTTCATCAAAATCTGGTTTGGAAAAGACATTTGATTTCCAAGCCAGGTGCAAGAACTGGACATTTCAAATAATCAAAAGTGTTTTTTGAATAAACTTCAGTTTCTGGGAATAACATTATTCAAATAAAGCAGATTGTGTATTTAAAAAAAAAAGGGGGGGGGAACGGGGGAGGTAGAGCTTTCAGAGTAAATAGTATTTAGAGACATCAAAATCAATAGTCCCATTGTGTGTGGTGCAGATCTGTCATAATGTCTTCTGTCTTAATACCATGACTTACAAAATTCTCTGCAGAAGAGGCTAAGTGATACTATCTGCCTCATAAATAACTGCTGCTGCTGTGGCAGGAACACACTGAGCTTTAATAAGAAAGTCTCTTTCCTTAAAAAAGGAGTATGATTATATGGGGATTTTGAAATTGTGCAAATAGCTTGAAATTTTGCTAGTTCAGACTTTAATGGCTTCGTAGTGGTTGTTACTCCAGATCTCAGATCTATATTCAGCTGATTCTTATCATCTTAGACTTTCAACTTACTCATCTGGTTTTTTATCCTTATTTGGGGTTCAGGTGGCTGAGAGCTTGGTTAGGTCAGAGATATTTCAAGGTGGAGGACTTGATTTAAAAATTTTCAGATTTTTCAGTGTGTGAAAGTTCAGTAAATGATGATACATAGTTAAGCTACTATTAATTATCTTTTTTTCAATCTCTGCAAACTACTTCAACAACAAAAACCCAAAGTAAAACCAGTAACCTCTTAAAATTCGTCAAAGTTTCAGAACCAAAAATAAGATAGCAACCGCAAAATACATGGTAAAAATTCAAGTTTGTATTTAGAATTATTGAAGTGTTTGGTGTTTACGTTTTCTTCAGTGTGATAGAAATTGACCAATCAAGTTCATTAGGTGAGCTTTGCTTTGTAGGTCTCTTCACACTATAATCATTTCTATTATTGTGGCATTTTCTAGAAATTCTAAAGTATGGATCTGCATCCTTTTGTGCATGAAGGCTATTTTTGATACTAAATGGAGGTGCTATTATATATGAAATTTCGGAAGACTCTGTGATAGAGTATTAGATTTAAACTGTTCTAAGATGTGACAAGATACTTTGTGTGTCTTGTTTCTCTCTTGTCAACCTCCTTGATCTTAGTTGCTAATATAACTCTCCCTCCTTAAATTTAAAGTGCCTTGATTAGTTACAATTGTACAGTAACAGTAACTAACTGGGCCTAGTGAATAAGTTTGGGGCTTAAACCAAATAACTAATAAAAGCCTGTCTGTGCCTAGTGAAATTTGCTTGTCCTAAGCTTTATTCTTGCAGTTTCTAACTAAATGTCTAACTTCCTTCACCCTCCAGTTTCTTCCCAGGTACTGCAGTCTGTGTGAGAGTTCTTCAAATGTGTGGAATTACACTGAGTCTCTGGTTAGCTTGTAGTTTAGAAGGTATAGGTCTAAATTTTCTTATTTATTTTTGGAATAACTTCAGTTTCACAGTATTTTATTATGTGAATAGATTAATTTCAGAAGGCAGCCTTTCACTCTATTTTTAGATGTTCACTTGCATGGGTTCTTTTTCCCCAGTAGGTCAAAACCGAATTGGCAAGTAAACTGTATAAATGTAGCCCTCTGTGCTCAACTTGTTTGCTCCATAACAGTAAACTCGGTTTAAATGGCAGAGGTTTCTGATGGCTTAAGTCCAGGGTGGCGCTTGGTGCAAAGTGAGTGAGTCAGGTGGCAGTTCTGAGTCACTCCTGAAGAAATGTAGTAGACTTTGTTAGATTCTGTTTTGTCGTAGACCTAGGTCTGCAGTAGAAATATGTAGCCTAACCACTGTATGCAAGAGGTGGCCAATTCTTCTGACCCGAGGAGCTGCATACCAACAACTTAACGTGACAGAGTGCAGAGGTACCCATCGCGTGCTTTGGATAGCTGGTGGGAGTGTGAGTTCTGGGAACGTTTGGCAGGAGGGAAGTGTGCTGGTCACCAGCTCTGCTGCTTGGTGGGGTTTGCAGCTTTGTCTCTGGATGACCTGGTGGCAGTTGTCCCAGGTGTTCTATGGCTCCTGTAGCCAGGGGGGCAGGTTACCCCATGCCTGCTCCGAAACAGCCCTGTAGTTGTGATGAAACTTGAGGGTAAGTGTTGCGTTTGAATTGCTTGTGAGACTAAGGATCTGCAGGCTGGCCAGTACCATGTAGAAGCAGTTTATGTGAAAAATGTCATGTCTTTAATCATATAAATGCATCTGTACTTTGATAATCAAACCATCAAAGGCCCCAACCAAGTGTCTCCCTCCTGTGTGATAACAGACCTGGCAAAAGGTATTGTAGTCACTGAGATACTTCCTTTTTTTAATCTTACCAGACAAATATATGTTGTGCTTTGTGTTCCCTGTGAAATTTCTAGGGCAGTTCTACAAAGAAAACCACATAGCTTTTTCAAAAGAAAACAAGGAATATTAAGAATCCCTGTTAAAACAATTTTTAGCTTGGCAGAAGCAGGAAGGTATTAGCTTGGCCTTGTGGCCAAGTTCAAAAGCCAGGCCATCGCATCTCTCTCTAGTCTTGTTGAATTTTCTTTTTTTGAAGCAGAATTTGTTGATTCTAGTTTCCTGAAATGTTACTGTATATTGTTAATCTAGCACAAGGTTCTTCTGTTTAAAGCAGAAGACAGCATTTGTGCATACGTGCTTAGCAAGGCTAGTCAAACTCCTCATGGCAACAATTCCTCTCTTAATATAAGATGTCATTGTAACTTAACATTTTTGTTAACATCATGGACGTGTAGTAAGCAGGATGGAAGAGCTTTGGACCCATTGAGATTAGATTGTGGCCTGTGTCACAATCTGATGAGACTTTACAGCCTCTTTCTTTAAAATTTTATTGCTGTTCTTAGCTTTTGTGATCTTCTACATGCATGACCAGAATGTGAGAGAGCTCATTTTTAAGCACCTTCCACACATCAAAGAGGAAGAAACAGTCTAATTAAAAATTTGGTGAAGGTGACAGATCTGTATGTAGTAAGAACAGTATAATCCAGATGTTCATTTGAATTGGTTAAGGTGGGTGAGACAGTTGTTGCTGGGTCTTTGAGCTTCTCGAATGTATACATATAAGAGGAGAGAGCCTGTGAAGATCTTGCCTGTATGAGTTATATGACAGCTGCCATCCCCCTGTTTTTTCCATCCCTTTTTCAGTTCAGGTTTTTGCCTGTCTGGCCAAGTCCTGACTGCTTTGCTGGTACTGCTCTAAGCCACACCTTCGTAGTGACCCAGGAGGAATGTATTTGCACTCCCTCATGTTGCAGAGTAGGAGCTGAAGCTTGACAGAGTTATGTTTTCATACGTTTTGCAAGCTTGATGAATTGCCCAAGTATGTAATGTTTTAAGCAGTTTTTAAGTGGAGAGCAAATTGTCTTGTTTAGAACTGATCATAATGCTTGCACAGATACTAAATGCTAGAAACATAACACTTGAGAATTTATTTGTAGAGTTAGGCACTGGGGTCCTCTATTATTTGTTCTGATGGTTTTTTTCTATGCAAGGAGGATGGATTTTTTTAGTGTTAGTGGAGAAGGAAGGGGCTGCTGTCGTCAGCTCTAATACAACTAGGTAGGGGAGTTCTTTTAGCTAATAAACAGCTTGTTTTCTTTAGTACTTCTAATTATACAAGCTGTAAAGAGAAGGGTAAATTATTGCTTGAGTGAGTTACTGCTTCGATTGTCACTGCAATTCCTGGCTGTGGTGGCCTAAAGCATGGCGTGCAAATGAGACATCACGCTTCAGCTGTGGAGTAGAGGTTTCTGGATTACCCCCACTTCACAGATGGGCAAAACTAAAAAGATAATCCTGTCAAATAAACCAAGTCGCAGTGAGTTGATAACAGTTAAAACTGTGGATTTGTTGACTTCCAGACTGCTGTCTGCTGGCTCACACTACGTCCGCACTGTACTTATTAACATGGTAAATGCATCCCAGTAATTTGCCCTACAATTACGTGGCTCGCAGTTGACTTTCAGTTGCTTATTGCCATGTTGCTCACGTTTGACCAACGTATAAGCAGGAGGATCCTATGTATACTCAGCTGGGGGTTTTAAATCCTCTTGCCTAACTACTTTCTTATTTTAATGTGCCTGTAATTGTTCTTGTTTATGGGCAGTTCTCTTATGGTTCATGGATTTGTCCACCCCAACTATTGAGCTCTTCTGTAATGAAGCGCTGTTTGCTAGTTTAGTAATAGGAGGTATTATGGTAAATGATCCTTCATATGATATATCCAGCGAAAGGGTAAATAACTGTCTAACACATTGCTCTCTGACCTTCCTGTAAACTCCCTTGCTCCAGTTCCAGGATCGTTTGGTTTCCTTTATATTTAAGATTTATTTTGGTTTGCATAAGCAAGATCTTCAGAGCAGTGAACGCTTCCATCGTTTTATGTAAGGGACAGTTAACCCTCACTGCATGAGTTATCCTCCTAGTGCTGCTTAAGAGATGTCCTGCTGATAACTGCTTTAAGAACAGCATTTTGTATCATTATTACAAGCAAGGTGATGATTATTATCTCCAGCCCTATAAGGACTTGTACTCTGCCTGGTTACCAGAGAGTGAGAGAGAGAAGAAAGAAGTCTTAGGAATGCAAAGGAGGACTGTTTTTGAACGTATCATTTGACTCTGTGGCATTGCATGGCTTTGTCTGCCAAGCACTTGTCACGGCACTTATTTCTATGGGTTCTCCTCCTTCCTTCAAAAAAATTTCCAGAATGTTGCTGTTTTTAATAAGGAATAAAAATGGTTATAGTCTTTGGGCCATGTAATTTAGTATTGGTGATACACATCTTTGAAACGATTACACTCTGTTATCTCATCTACATAGAGATGACATTCTCCTGTTTGAATATTCAACTGGTGGAGTAATCAAAAGTAGGCAAATGTTACACGCTGCAGTATATATTAAGAGTTAGCATAAGGTAATTGTGACCCAATGCACAAATTTCATCAACACACTCCTTCAAGTGGTGCTTTTGTTAGTGCTCTTTCAAATGTATTACTGCCATTTTACACCCTATGGAAGATAACAACAGTTTGGATTACGTTGCAGAAGGCTAAGCAAGGTGTTGGCCTTACGTATTTTCAGGGAATCTAAATGATGTGTGTATACGTGACAACTCCTACGGCCTGAAAGTATTTTTAAAACATTGCTTTGCATCGCCCTGCCAGAAATAAGACTAGGTTTCTGCTTGGGAAGTAGATGAAGCTGGTCAAAGATAAGAGCCTTACCTACATCACTGTGTGCAACTGCCGTCAGAAGGATCAGGGTGCTTAACTCAGTTTTGTGCTAATTCCTCTTGGTTGTGTTGCCAGCTAGTGTATTAAAAATATTAGCTGGTTTGCATAATTATTTCATATACAAGGTATAATTCCAAAGTATTGTGCAAACGTGGAACACACTACTGCTTTCTCTCCTCAGGCTTGCCTATTTCAAGGTGCAACTCTTAAGCGTTGCAATGGTCCTAAAATGCAGTCTTGAAATTCTAATCTGATTCTTGTATCTCCTATCTGCTTCCATTCATTTCAAGTTCTAAATGAATTTCTGTATTTATGCAAAAATGGTGAGCTTTTGTAAAAACAGAAAGATGGGGTGTCAGAGAAGGAGTGAAGAACTGTTTTGTAGGTTGGTAGGTTTAGAGCACAAAAATGTGTTGATCTTAAGATATGTATGCTTCATTTTGGAATTTCTCACATTTGTTTATTCTGAAGTTTGGGATACAGCTTGTGCACAAGTTATAATACAAGAAGTCCCATTTGAAGCTGGGAAACTCATCTCCAACATGCAGAACGTGCCCCGATGCTTCGAGTATATTCCAAATACTTTGCTTGCGTGTGCTTGATGTGAAACTTCAGCTTCCGAATTACCACTGTGTGTTCCAAACTAATATAAAAACAGGATTTAAGAAGGGGGGGAGTGAAACTCCTTGGTTTTGAAAAAAAAATGGTCAGCTATTGCCTTTAATGGCTTTTTTACTAAAACTAAGATGTACAATAGCATAACTTTCTGTTTAAAGTTTTGTAGACTTTGTTTAAATGCTTTTCTCAAAGTTTTTTTTTTTTTTACTTGTCAGGTGAAACTGGTATAGGGCAAGAAAATGAAAAACTAAATTAGCAACTATAACAGATGAATAAAGTAATCATTTTTGTGATTGGTCTTTTTCCAGCTTCTTACAGTGTGCTGGATCTTACTGCCATACGTCAAATACAGGCCCAGTTATAGGTGAAGACTGACAGCTGCTGTCATCTTTCAGTTTGGCGAATGAGCTTTATTTACCTGTTCCATTTGGAATAAGCAGCTGTAGTGTAGCTAAAGCTTTCTTGTAAGGATGTTTGGTAGTCTCTTTAGAAAGAGCAATTGTATAGGAGAGCATAACTCCTGTGACAAAGCAGTCACTCTATTCTGTCTCCGAAAAATAAGATCTAACTGGGGTGCACTTAATTTTTTTTAAGGTACATGGGTCTGTCAAGATAAGGTCATATGAAATTGTTACAAGCCCATAGTACAGTTCTTTCCAGACAGCTATGCAGCTGTGGGTCTCTGAGTACTTTTTCAATAGCAGTGTTAGAAAAAGTATTCATTACTTATTTATTCCCGGGCGGTGTGCTGTGTGAGTGGGGTGGTTTAGGTTGCTGTGCAGTGAACCCAATAGAGGAACAGATCCAATTGGAAGCTTTGTCTCTCTCTCCCAAAAGGACTTTGTAGGTTATTTGTTTTTAAGTTAGAGTAGTTCCCTAGACTCGTTTGCTATACAGCTGCACAAGTGTTTGTGTCGTGCATCTGAGGAAGTAGATAAGATGAGATGGGAGGGAAGGGGGGAGGAGAGAGATGGTTAAAGCTGATGTAAGCAGAGGACACAGGAACACATGGCTGAGCCTCACCTTGTAGTCGCCCTGAAGTTTCGCACTATCGCAAACATGAAAACAGCCCAAGCCATGAAATCTTAGGTTGTAGTTTCACAGTGAGTAAGCGTAGGCTGATGGTAAAAGAGGTTTCACAGCCTTCTGTCTGCCACAGCCTGCACACTTCTCTCTCCCTTTTGCTGGCACCAGACTAGTTTCTGCTCGATGAGAGAATCTGTCTCTCAGACTAACCAGTTGTTTTTGCCAATTTAATTCTCCACTGGATCGGTTCCCTGGTATAGCTAACTCCATGGTCACACAAATATTTGTACTGGCATAAAGAAAGGAATGGTGGTTGGGTAAGAATAAGTGGCCGGGGGCAAAGGATAGCGAGGAACGGGTTTAGTGCTTGAAGTGAACCCGTAGCATGTGGTTTCACAAGCAGGTTGAGGACCTCTAAGGTTATTCTTCTACTAAAAGAGAATGTCTCACTTTTATATCTGGCCATTCACTGCCTTTGCCTTCCTTATGCTGTTGCTGTGTATTTGCTTGTACTATCTTGATGATATAGGTAAAAAAACCAAAAAACAATCCTAAGCTTTTTGGGTCCCTAAGTGGTTTGGCAGCCTGCTGTGTGAGCAGCTGTTTATAGCACCACAAGCACTTGTGTTGATAGGGGAAAGGACAGGACAATAGGCTGGGACACTTTTTTATGATGATACATTTTTACCTAACTTTATTATTTGAAACTGAACTTAGTGTTTTGCTAGCTGCAAAAATGCTCTAAAAGATCACAGATTTTAGTTCCAAATTTAAATTTCTTAAGGTTGCTCATCTGTTTTGCATGTTACTACTTCATTCTCCACAGCTAAACTTTCTGTGTTTGTGTCACTGTTGTGTTGGGGGTTATACATCAGTATTTCTGGTTCCACTCTCAAGTCCCAAATTAGGGAGAAAGGATATAGATTGAAATAAATAGATGTTTTGTATGGTTCAGGCTGGACGTGATCTTGGGATCCAACAGATCTTCAGCTGAGAGATGCTTTTAATTCAAATTAAAAGTATAGCTAAATAGAAATACTGTTGGTGAATATATTTCAGTTATTATAGAGTGGTAGTCTGTAGACTGTTCTTGTAAATAGCTGAAATCTTTTTGGATGTGTTTGGTTTGCCATTAAAAATGAAACAAGTGTGACAAAATCAGTATTGTTTGTGTGTATTTGAGTCTTTTAAGGAAACTGCCTCAAAGCTGTTGTACTCTTCCCTCTCCTCATCCAAATAGCATGTCTTATCCTAATCTGTTAAATATTGACTGCGTGCTTAATAGATATTAACTAATTCATTGGGGATACAATTAGAAATATTAGTGTATATTCAACGTGTTTAATGAGACTGACCTGCCTTTTTTTAATCTGTTGTAATAATAATGAGACCTATTGGGAGTTAGGGAGTATGGTTGTTTTTTTTTTTTCTCTGCTCCATTCTGACTCATAACAATAAATGTTTTTCTTGTTGGTTGCTTTCCTCATCCTGACGAGCTGTTTAGAAGTGTCCTGATGTGCATTACAGACTGTCCAGTGTTACCTCTCAAGACATAACTTTATATTTAGTAAACATACATTCCTATGTGATTCTTGGGAGGTGTTTTATGTTCTATGAGACTACTCAGTTGAAGGTTTCTCTAAATCCATTTTGAATGTAAAGAGAAGAAAAAGGCTTTTGATAACTTAAGGTAACTTTATTGGAGTTGCAGTGGGTGGATGCATCTTCTGGAAAATAAATGATGTTCTTGGTAACTTGTGAATAGAGCTGATACCTTAGTGATTGCTGTAACTTTTAATTATTCCTTGTTTTGACGATTATTTAATTACTTTAACTATTCTTCCATACGATCGAGCAAAGAGAGGGGAAATCCTCTCCTCTGTTCAGAGAGGTTTAATTCTCTAAATGAGTTAACACCTATCACAGTGGTTTATCTCTCCTTGCTGCCAAACAGATGATTGCATTTCTTGAGACAGCTTGAAAACTTAGTGCTAATAGACTCCTAATTGGAAAGTGGAGTCTCTTAGCCTTTAAACTGCCAGTGTCAGGTTTTTGTTAATTACATGGTAACTGTAACTTCTGTAGCTGCAGACATTAGATCATAAAAATCCCGGAATCTTACCATTATTGCGTAAATAAATAGTTCCTGTATTGAACCATAGCGAAATTGGTTAGTTGGAAACACACAGTGTAATTTGAAATCATCACCTGTGTGTGAACAGGAACTGGAAAGTGGGGCTCTGAGGCAAATGAAACAGCTCTTGTTACCTTTTTAGGACATAAGAGTTACTTGATCTCCTGGAGGAACCAGTTTAACAAATGATACCTATGAAAGGAGAGGAAACATCATTATCCTCCACAAATAAGCATGGCTTGGCATTAACGTTTTGAAAGCTGATTTGTATGTAACTTGCCAGACTCATTCCACAAAAGAACGCTTGCATTGAGTAAAAAATGTGTTTGTGAACCTGTGTACCAATCCGAAAATTTTAAGGAAATGATGAATATCATAACATTTATGTTGTAATACTCTTCTGAATGGTGTGTTCTTACTGCTTGTGCCCTTTTTTGGGTACTGTGCTGTGAATAGCTGTAGAAGGACACTCTGTCTTTAACTATTAGCTGAACTTACTTTGTCCAATTGCTTAATGCAGTAGTAGAAGGATTTCTAGGTTGTGACCTGCCTTCACAGAAAATTGAATAACAAAAGAAAATAGGTATTAAGCTAATTTAGTCTATTTAGGATTATGGTTACTGCTTTTCATTCTTAGATACACTTGTAGCAGGAAAGAAATATAATAATTCAAGGTTATTAAGGGATGAACAACTGAAGTAGGAAAAGATTAGATTTTTTTAAAAGCAGGTCTTTTTGGTTAATTTACTGGCTGCAGTATAATAAGCTGAAAACTAATTGTGCCATTCCTAGGAACTGTATTTGAATTTATTTAAATTCTATGCAAGTATTTCCTCCCCCCCCC
>NW_015090893.1:10258444-10322780 GCF_001431845.1 Calidris pugnax
CCCCCCCCCCCAATGTATTCTTGGAACAGTGATACTCGCTTTCCTCATGCACTTTTTACCTTTTCCATGTGATAATTATTCTGGTGTGGTTTAGTGAGAAACTTCAGTTTTGTCATTCTAATTGCCTCTGGGCAGAAGTAAACGCTTTTATACTGTGAGGATCATCAAACACTAGAGCAGGTTGTCCAGAAATGCTGTGGGAGCTCCATCCTCGGTGATGTTCAGAACCTGTCTAGAGCATGGTCCTTGGCATCCTGCTCCTGCTGAGCCTTCCTGAGCTGGGTGGGTGGGCTGGGGCATCACAGAGCTCCCTCCCAGCCTCAGCTGGGCTCTGGTTCTGACTCAGCTCTCAGCACCCATAAGAGCTCTATACAGAATACTAAAATGAAGATCAGCTAGAATATATCAACTGAAAGTGAACTGAGAAGGTACTCAGTTTTTGGGGAAAAAAAAGCTTACTTCACTCTTCCTGGCAGTGGAAGTACCATGAGTGACATAAAGAGCATTGTGCAGCTCTTCTATGGTATTTCACTATTGTTTTATGTACTATGAGCCTCATCTGTAGTTCTTCTATCAGTTGAACTATTTTAATGTGCTCTTTGTTATAAATGGTGTACTTATCCCACGTAATGAGATGGTATAGAAGAAATAGTGGGGAGATGGCTGATTGTCAGAACTGGTTGTCAGCATAACTTTATTATGATTATAGTAAATTAACTTGATCAAGAGATGCCAACTAATTTAATAGGAGGAAGGCTTCCAGTTGGTGAAGGAAAAATAGTTCTTATAGATCTATTGTACGAGATGTGCGTTTATTACAAAGTGCATCTGTCTTGGTTCAAGACAGATTTTTAGAAGACAGAAGAACAAGGTGGAATATTTTTCTTTCAGAAAATTTTGGATAAATCTGCAATGTCCCATTTTAAAACAGTGTGGTTTGCAGGACTCTGTCACAGTACAAGATAGCACAGGCACGGCTGAATGGGTGTCCCATTTTAAAACGGTGTGGTTTGCAGGACTCTGTCACAGGCCAAGTACAAGATAGCACAGGCACGGCTGAATGGATGGGCAACACACTCAAGAAAACTTTTTCAGACCAAATCAAAGAGCAAACTGTCAACCAGTCCATCCCAACTAACTGAAAATTCAGGACTGAAGTTGTACAGGCAGAGCAAGAACAGGAAGAGGACTGTGTTGCTTGATACCCTCCCACCCCGTGTGAATGGCAGAGAGGCAATGTGGGCAGGAAACGTGGTAGTGATGGGTGACTTCATGTGTCCTATATAGGTTAGATACACGTTGCATCAGCACCTTACCTGGGACTGTAGACACTGAGGTGACTGATGACTGGTTGACCAAAGTGCTAGTCAAAAAGACAGAAGTGCTGAGCCCTGACCCGATCCTGAGCTGTGCATTGGGTCTGGTTCAGGGTATTCCTTTTGGAGCCACTCTGTAATAGTGAACATAAAGCACTTGGATTAAAAGTCTTTCTGTGGTGAACAACAGAAGCATAAAGGAAAAGATACTTTTGGGGTGCATTTTTCAAAAAGGTTGCTTACAGTAAAATGATGAATTTATAATTTTTAAAAAGCTTTCAAGGGCATGCTGAAGAATGGAATCCTTGCAGGTGATGTGGAGATAATAAAACTGTGCTGTTATCACTTCTCAAAGACAATGGTGAAAAAGGAACATCACTGGTGAAGAGGAGGGGTAAAGAAATAATTCAAAGCTAAAACATGTTTCAGAAAGCTAAGATGTCCATTTGAAGAAAATACAAAGTTAGTCACTGGTCATTATCATGTGAAAACAAAAATGAGACAGGTGAGCAAGTTCGAAAAACAACCTGTGAAACGCAGCTCAAAACAAACTAGAAGAAAGTGGCTCCTTTAAGGCCACCAGGTGCTGAAGGAGGAGTGCTGGCAAAAGGTGAAGGTGTAGCAGGAAATCCCCCTGAATTCTTTGCCCCCGGCTGTAAACTGTTGGATGCTCACGGCTTATTCTGCAGAATTATCACTGGATACTTGCCTTTTTATGTGATATAACAGGCATCTTTTGACACTGTCAGAGATTACGATACTGAACAGGTTTCCCATTGCACAGTGATATGCTAAAGTACAAAGTACTCACTGAGAGGCTGTAACATCTTAATTACACTTTAATTTTTAAGATGTTGAATTTCTGGTTCTCACTTGTTAGCAAGCTGAGGTGCGGGGAAAGACTTAGTTTCTTAATAGTTTCCTTCCACAGAAAAGAGAGACGTTCTTGGAGATGCTGAAACACAAATTTAAAGGGCTTTGGTTGTGTTCCTCTTATGGCCGTGTGTAGTGGAGTCAAGAAATACGGTTCTTGCACCCAGACATACTCCATATGCTCTTACTTAAAGACAGCATCGTCCTTAACTTGTCTGCCAGATATAATGGTCTCTTCTGGATTGGATTTCAGCATTGGATATAGAAAGAAATGCTGCAGATGCATTAGAGTTACTGAGCGTAGCAGGTGCTGGAGCACTGCATGGAATAGTGGAATAGTTCTTGCTTTCAGCTTCAAATAGTAAGAAAGCAGAAAGTGAGGAACCAATTTTGAGAAGAGAAGCTGATCAGCTTCTCATTAGTGACATCAGTATTCATTTTCTGATTTTGTTGTAATTATTTTCAGGAAATAAAAGGCCTCAAATCTCATGTTGAGGTGGTGGGTTTTTTTGCAAACAGCAGCAACTATAGAATTTGTTCCAGTGTGTTCAGAAATAAGATCAGTAATTGATAATGCAGTTCATTTTAGAAAAACAAAGATGAAGCTAGTAGTCTCAAGTGTCTGTCTCCTGAATACCTCCTGCATAGCAATTCCACTGAAAGGCACTTGAATAAATGAAGGAAAACAACTGGTTATGAGCCTGCAGTTTGATAACTTTGTGTAAACTGTTGCCTCCTCTTCCTTTTTCCTACTCTGAAAAGTGCAGGGCAGTTTCTGCCGTAGTCTTAATCCAGCCTTGTGTCCTGGAAAACGTTTAAAACACCAGTTGAAGGTTTTCTTGTTTAGTTGCTTCACCTTCTCCTTGAGCTGTAATTGTAGATTCTGTTGTTGCTGAGATACATCAGGGCTTTTTTAGATAATGACATAAACCCTATGCTACATCTCAGCTGGAATGTGAAGCTGTGCAGGGTCATGGCTCTGTAGCTGAATGCAGAAGGAAACTGCAAGCCCCTCAAAGCTGGTCTGGGTGTTAGGGAGAGAGTGCAACTTGTGTTGTAAAGGTTGGGTTTGACGTGGATGTTTTACCTGCATTTGGGATGCTGGTGTCTTTCTCTGGTTCCTAGAGCCTGATGGTGCTGTGTCCTATATAGGTTAGATACACGTTGCATCAGCACCTTACCTGGGAACTGTAGACACTGAGGTGACTGATGACTGGTTGACCAAAGTGCTAGTCAAAAAGACAGAAGTGCTGAGCCCTGACCCGATCCTGAGCTGTGCATTGGGTCTGGTTCAGGGTATTCCTTTTGGAGCCACTCTGTAATAGTGAACATAAAGCACTTGGATTAAAAGTCTTTCTGTGGTGAACAACAGAAGCATAAAGGAAAAGATACTTTTGGGGTGCATTTTTCAAAAAGGTTGCTTACAGTAAAATGATGAATTTATAATTTTTAAAAAGCTTTCAAGGGCATGCTGAAGAATGGAATCCCTGCAGGTGATGTGGAGATAATAAAACTGTGCTGTTATCACTTCTCAAAGACAATGGTGAAAAAGGAACATCACTGGTGAAGAGGAGGGGTAAAGAAATAATTCAAAGCTAAAACATGTGTTTCAGAAAGCTAAAATGTCCATTTGAAGAAAATACAAAGTTAGTCACTGGTCATTATCATGTGAAAACAAAAATGAGACAGGTGAGCAAGTTTGAAAAACAACCTGTGAAACGCAGCTCAAAACAAACTAGAAGAAAGTGGCTCCTTTAAGGCCACCAGGTGCTGAAGGAGGAGTGCTGGCAAAAGGTGAAGGTGTAGCAGGAAATCCCCCTGAATTCTTTGCCCCCGGCTGTAAACTGTTGGATCCTCACGGCTTATTCTGCAGAATTATCACTGGATACTTGCCTTTTTATGTGATATAATCTGTCAACCAGTCCATCCCAACTAACTGAAAATTCAGGACTGAAGTTGTACAGGCAGAGCAAGAACAGGAAGAGGACTGTGTTGCTTGATACCCTCCCACCCCGTGTGAATGGCAGAGAGGCAATGTGGGCAGGAAACGTGGTAGTGATGGGTGACTTCATGTGTCCTATATAGGTTAGATACACGTTGCATCAGCACCTTACCTGGGACTGTAGACACTGAGGTGACTGATGACTGGTTGACCAAAGTGCTAGTCAAAAAGACAGAAGTGCTGAGCCCTGACCCGATCCTGAGCTGTGCATTGGGTCTGGTTCAGGGTATTCCTTTTGGAGCCACTCTGTAATAGTGAACATAAAGCACTTGGATTAAAAGTCTTTCTGTGGTGAACAACAGAAGCATAAAGGAAAAGATACTTTTGGGGTGCATTTTTCAAAAAGGTTGCTTACAGTAAAATGATGAATTTATAATTTTTAAAAAGCTTTCAAGGGCATGCTGAAGAATGGAATCCTTGCAGGTGATGTGGAGATAATGAAACTGTGCTGTTACCACTTCTCAAAGACAATGGTGAAAAAGAAACATCACTGGTGAAGAGGAGGGGTAAAGAAATAATTCAAAGCTAAAACATGTTTCAGAAAGCTAAGATGTCCATTTGAAGAAAATACAAAGTTAGTCACTGGTCATTATCATGTGAAAACAAAAATGAGACAGGTGAGCAAGTTTGAAAAACAACCTGTGAAACGCAGCTCAAAACAAACTAGAAGAAAGTGGCTCCTTTAAGGCCACCAGGTGCTGAAGGAGGAGTGCTGGCAAAAGGTGAAGGTGTAGCAGGAAATCCCCCTGAATTCTTTGCCCCCGGCTGTAAACTGTTGGATCCTCACGGCTTATTCTGCAGAATTATCACTGGATACTTGCCTTTTTATGTGATATAACAGGCATCTTTTGACACTGTCAGAGATTACGATACTGAACAGGTTTCCCATTGCACAGTGATATGCTAAAGTACAAAGTACTCACTGAGAGGCTGTAACATCTTAATTACACTTTAATTTTTAAGATGTTGAATTTCTGGTTCTCACTTGTTAGCAAGCTGAGGTGCGGGGAAAGACTTAGTTTCTTAATAGTTTCCTTCCACAGAAAAGAGAGACGTTCTTGGAGATGCTGAAACACAAATTTAAAGGGCTTTGGTTGTGTTCCTCTTATGGCCGTGTGTAGTGGAGTCAAGAAATACGGTTCTTGCACCCAGACATACTCCATATGCTCTTACTTAAAGACAGCATCGTCCTTAACTTGTCTGCCAGATATAATGGTCTCTTCTGGATTGGATTTCAGCATTGGATATAGAAAGAAATGCTGCAGATGCATTAGAGTTACTGAGCGTAGCAGGTGCTGGAGCACTGCATGGAATAGTGGAATAGTTCTTGCTTTCAGCTTCAAATAGTAAGAAAGCAGAAAGTGAGGAACCAATTTTGAGAAGAGAAGCTGATCAGCTTCTCATTAGTGACATCAGTATTCATTTTCTGATTTTGTTGTAATTATTTTCAGGAAATAAAAGGCCTCAAATCTCATGTTGAGGTGGTGGGTTTTTTTGCAAACAGCAGCAACTATAGAATTTGTTCCAGTGTGTTCAGAAATAAGATCAGTAATTGATAATGCAGTTCATTTTAGAAAAACAAAGATGAAGCTAGTAGTCTCAAGTGTCTGTCTCCTGAATACCTCCTGCATAGCAATTCCACTGAAAGGCACTTGAATAAATGAAGGAAAACAACTGGTTATGAGCCTGCAGTTTGATAACTTTGTGTAAACTGTTGCCTCCTCTTCCTTTTTCCTACTCTGAAAAGTGCAGGGCAGTTTCTGCCGTAGTCTTAATCCAGCCTTGTGTCCTGGAAAACGTTTAAAACACCAGTTGAAGGTTTTCTTGTTTAGTTGCTTCACCTTCTCCTTGAGCTGTAATTGTAGATTCTGTTGTTGCTGAGATACATCAGGGCTTTTTTAGATAATGACATAAACCCTATGCTACATCTCAGCTGGAATGTGAAGCTGTGCAGGGTCATGGCTCTGTAGCTGAATGCAGAAGGAAACTGCAAGCCCCTCAAAGCTGGTCTGGGTGTTAGGGAGAGAGTGCAACTTGTGTTGTAAAGGTTGGGTTTGACGTGGATGTTTTACCTGCATTTGGGATGCTGGTGTCTTTCTCTGGTTCCTTGAGTCTGATGGTGCAGGGAGAGGAGCTGGCAGGAGTTAGAGCCCTCGGACAGGCTGGAGGCAACAAGGGTAGAGCTTTCAGAGCAGGACCCAGGCAGGTCTGTACCTTCCCTGTACCTGGCCTGTGGATCTGATCAGAGAAGAGCTTGTGATGGGTGAGTACTGTTGGTTTAGAGGAGTTCTCTTCAGTCAGGTTTGTTCCTCTGGAAATGATTGCGGAAGATTGAAATTGCGAGTACGGGGGTGCATGTGATGTAGTGCCAAAGTGATTATACAGTAGCAGAGAATGATCAGTTTGTTAAAAGCTTCAGCGCCTGCATTGTTTAAACTTTAATCAGCCCTCCCTAGTGGAACAGCTAGCATGTGTTTAGAGTAATGCTTAATTTGTAATAAATTTGGAATTAGGGCAATGTTGTAATGGTACTCAGCTTGCAGTGAAGGGATAGCTGAAACTACAAGGATCATTAAACATGGTCCCATTAATGTTGGGGGTGTGTGGTTTTTGGCAATATTAAACTCCATATTACTACATGTACATTCTTCTGTCCAGCTAAATACTCTGCCAATTGACAAATATTTGAAACAATTTTTTGAGAAAGGAAAGTTTGGATTATTTAGAACTCAGTGTGACAAGTAACACTGAATAGGTCTGTGCCATTCAGAGGTGAAGTAACTGCCAAGAAGCATTCCTGCTTTTCAGAGTAAAATCTCTTTGTAACTGTTCAGCTAATAAACTTCAAGCATCTATAGCATCAGGAGGTTTCCTTGACCAGTTATTGCATTACTGTAAACTTAAAACTGTTACATGCTCTTCGTGATGTCAGAAAACCCTAATAAGACATTTTTTGGTCTTACATGTGAACACACTTCACATGAATAGGGAGTAAAGAGTTACAAAGAGCTCAGAATTGCAGAAACTTCAGAGGTGAGGGGGGCTTATCAATGGTGTGGGAATCTTTTGGGGATCATGTTAAAGCACTGGTGGCACAGCACTTCTGACATTCTGAAAGCTTAAGGTTTGTTTTGGGAGTAGGAGAAACATGGTCTTAAGTACAGAAGTGATTACATGACATGCTGGAGGGTTTGGAGCATCATAGCTAGTGGTATTCTTTTTGCTGTAAGGCTGGATTTTTGTTTGAAATTTTTTTCCCCCCCATCTTCTGCCTCCATCCAAGGTCACTCCAATTTTTTAATGGTCAATAATAGAAACCCCGGGATACACAAGTGAGTTGAAGTTACACTCAACATGAGGCAACAGTAAGCTTTGAAGTTGTGTAACTACAACTTCCTTGTCCTCTGAAAACAACTATCCCTTCTATTTCTTGCTTTGAAAGAAGGATAAGACCTCATTCTTCTTGTAAATACTTCTCTCAACAATAAAATGTTGTGCCCCAATCCTTAAAGCTCACTGCTGGGGGGTACTTGTGAGTCTCTTTACCTGTTGGAAGCTTCTGTACACATTTAAAATACTGAAGCTGTGGGCTTGAATACGGTTTCTTAATTCTTTGTGTATACAAAGAAGGAAGTAGCACCACATACTTTATTTAGAAAGCAGCTTATGCAACACATCATGAACACCTGAAATGAGTTTTTTATTTTCGGGGAAAGTTACTCTTGAAGTCATATGAATGCAACAAAGTACAAAGGACAGTCGACTGGAGGGTGTGACCTCTGTTGAAGAGTGTTTCAGTCTCTCCCAAAATAATGTATTTAAACTTTAGTTTTATGGTATAATTATCTAGCAGAGTTTATTCGTATAATAGGCACTCTGCAGAAAGTGTATTTTTAATACGATTTCTCTTGCTTTTTTTTCTACTTGTTTAAACATTTGTTTTCAGTATAAGTCATGTTACCTGACTGGATCATAAACATGGAAAAACTAAAGATGCAGCACTTGACGGAAAATAGAGTGGCTCTTGCTGAGTCTTGAAGCAGGAAGCGCAATCTGACTGAATTCTGTAAAGAAATGTGGTTAACTCTAAAAAATATTTTTTAAATGGTTGCAGCTTGTTTGTTCCAGAAGAAGAAATTCTGAAGTGTAAGCAGCAGAGTAGCAAAGTAAGTCTGGGGACTGAGCACAAATAAATTGGTCCTGTGATTTTAACATACGTACAAAAATCTCTTTGATTCTGCAGGTACAAAAAGTTACCCGAGTTTTGTAATTCCACTTGTTTTGACTATATGGCTGCTATTGTTTGAACATAATCTATTGAACTTTGAAAGCAATTAAATCCACAGGAATAGGAGCTATGAAGAAATAACTTCAGTCTGATAAGCCAGGTGTAGGCTCCCATGAGTGCAAGGAGACTGAAAACGTGCAAAGGGCAGTAACAGCATCGCCTGTCTGAATGAAAAGCAGAGTTGCTGTTTTAGCGTGTAACTGTCCCACCAATGTTGCCTGAAAGGCAGCTTTTTTTTCCCCACTTGTTTGTGAAATTGGTTTTCATGCTTGAGATTAATCGGATTTGTTTTAAGAATGGTTTAGGTGTAATTGTACTCTAATTTCAACTAAAATTTGAGCTAAAAAACATGACCTAAAAACTAATACTGAAAAACAGTGGAAATACATTGTAAGAACATCACAATAGTAAGTTGAAAGGAAGTGTTTTGATTCAATCTACATGCTGGAGTATTATTTTGGTAAGTCATGTTTTAAAGAAGGTTTTTTGAATGAAGTGTAATAAGCAAAATGACAACACTTCTGCAGCTCCATTTTTAAAGGCTTAGTAAATGTGAGGTGAAGATAGTCTCATCATTGAAGATTGGAGGATGCTAACTGAAGAATGTTAGGTGCTTGGAAGCAAAATATCCCCTAAAGAATGGGGAAATAAAGAATAGTCTTGGGCTTTAGATGAAGAAATAGTATATGTAAAGGTAATATTAATTAATGTGGCAAGATCCTTAGTGAGTTTGAAAGTTATTTACCACCATGTATTGCCACTCTGAATTGTTGACAAATTAAAATATTTAAAGCAGTGAATCTTTGGTGTAAACCATAGGGATGTTTATATATAAGAATATGAAAATATTGACACTTACATACTGCAGGGAATCTGCAGGAGAGATTAAATCAGTCTTAAATCAACTTGGAGGGGGGGAAGTGTTCATTCCTTGCACAAATGAGTTTTAAAATTACCATGTAGTTAGTTGCTTCATGTTCCCAACATCTGTAAAAACTACTTCAGCTGTAGCATAGCAATTACAGAACCATTAAGAGTACAGCAGGCTGCAACTGGGGAACTTCTGAGAGAGGGGAAACTTTGAAAGGGAAAACTTCAGCAACGTGCAGTGGTGGTTTCTCTAAGTGAGATCTCGGAGTTCTCTAAGAGGCTTCAATTTAATTCTTAAAGTCACTGTCCTTTTTGAAAGTGTGTGTGCGTGGTGGATTTTGGGTTATCTTGTTTACTTGGTAGTCTTTTGTGATTAGAAGTTGTAAGGCACAGGAAATAGCTTTATAGTTCCTTCCTCCCACAAGTCGTAATTCATTTGTGGCCATCAGGATGTTTTTCTTGGCTTATCTTTTTCTGTGCAGTTTGCCTTGCACATCTGCCACATAAATTATGAAACTGTTAACTTGAAAAGCTGAAAATGTATTTCAGATCCTACTGTACCATAATGAAGACAGTATCGTTGGTCAGAAAGAGCATAATTGCAACTTGCATAGAAGGTCTGTAATAATACCTCGCATTCGTGTACTAAATTGACTGGTGTCACATTTGTAATGCTTCTGAGGAGTGGCTTAAAAATAAGTACCTTCAAAGGGTCAAGTATCAGCTGAAGTTGCACCGTTACCTCTGTAACGTGAGGTATTTCACCAGGCATTTTGGCAGATGGGCACCCATCTGTTTCTTCATTGAACGTGGACTGCTGGGTTCCTATTTGGTATCCGTATGTTTCATCTGGAAGGCTCTAAATCTAAGCTGCATGTTTTATAACAAAAGTGACATTACTGACAGGAGCAAAATGAAAATGCATTAAGTTTGTTACGTGTTTTTTTAGGTAGTTTGTCTTCCCCAAGCAAGGAAAGAGATGCTGGCTGAGACCAAATATATGAGTTTACTGAGGGGAAGAGCAGCACCATCTCTTTTTAAGGGCAGTTAGTATCTTTTGCTCTGAATAATTGTTAGTTGCATAGTTAGGTACATAAATTCCTGAATACTGTTTGGGGAAAACAGGTGGATAACTGTTGTCTTATCTTTCCATCCTCTGTCCATGACCCAGTCTGTGTGTTGAGCTTTCCGAGGGAGCGACAGACTGTCGCAGCGCAATGAAATCGTGCTGAAATGCACCTTTCGGTTTGACTTCTGTTTTAAATCCTTTCGGTTTCTTGAAACGGGGTTTGAACCAGTGGTTGGCTTTAACCCCTCAGAGCTTGAAGGACACGATGCCAACAGAAATAAGTGGAGTTAGTATTTGATGGCTCTTTTTTGCGAGGTGCTTCTTGCCTGGTGCTGGCCCCTGGTGGTTTGGGAGGTGGTGCTGTGCGGCTGGGGATCATTTCTTGTTCAGCTCACCAATTCGAATGCTCTTCTGAAAGTATTTCATGCCCAGATGGATAAGTATTAAATTATTTTTTTAATTGGCAAAAATGTTTCTGGAAACTAATTAACAATTTAATAGATGCCAAGATTTTCCCACCTGGGAGTGGGGGAGATGTATCCTGTACTGGGATGAGTTGCGTAGCTTTTGTTGTTTACTGTGTACTCTCAGTAGTTGAAGCTAACTTCTGCACACAGTTTAAAAAAGGATCATTTAATATTAAAATAACTTTTTAGCATCCTCAGAAAGCTTTCCATCTATTTCCACTCCTGCTTTACAGGAACCTTTTAATCTAAGTACTAAAAATATTTTAGATGCATGACTCATAGAAGCTGAATGGTGGGGATAAGATGGTGTGTTCCCTCCTCTCCAGAGGCTTCATGTGTGTCTGTGGGTGGGGGTCTTAGAGATAATTGTATTGTGAAAATGTTACTGGGGTCTGCCTTATCTCTTCTCCAGATGTTGAATGTTCACTTTGCTGATATTATTTTATATTGAATTCATTTTTTTTTAAAAGATGCTGTTTCAAATGTCTTAGAGCAAAGCTATATTATACATATTTTTTTTTGCCTTACATTGTCAGTCCCTGTACTGATTTTTGGGACATCTGAAAATAAATTGTTGCTGTTGTGCTTGGATATTATTCCTAAAACACTTACCATGGATCAGATGAACAGTAGCTAGTAGGTCCCTGATCTGTCTTGCAGAGGAACCCTGCTCACTGCTCAGCTGAAAGGGAGCAGACAACCCAACAGCCCAACTGTTAGGAGAAAATAAGCTGCTGGAAGACAAAGCCAGCACTTTCACTGTGCAGGAGCAGAGCATTAGCTCAGCACCCAGCTGTAAGTTACTGCTGCCTTTGTTCAGAGGTTTACATTGAAGCTACCACCATGCTGGTAACAAACCATCCATAGGAGAAAGCCTGTTCTTATCTATGTGCCTTTCCATGAAAATCCTAGCCATGTTTAGATGGAGATATGCACGATGAGTAAATGAACCAGCTGCATTTGTTCCTCCTTATTCAGTTAGAATTGAAGCAAACTTTCCTTATCCTGTAATTTAATGATTTCCTAAGTATTTATTTTTCAGATTCCATTTATGGTCCTTTCTAGTTAGACAATGCAATCTATTCATTTTTAAATCCAAGAAACACAGCATAGAGCTGTGTGAGTGTTTTCTTGCTGGGTTTTGTCCATCCGGACTTTTGAGACTTTTACTGTAACAGTCTCCTTTGCTCTGTCACCCAGTGGAGTGATGAGATTTCGGTCTGAGTCAATATCATCTGTTCTGTTATGGACTGAATTTAAAGTTTACTTTGCTTTTATTCACTGTGAAGGTTGTAGGAAATGTGGCGAAGACTTTCTAAAAATAAAGAAGCTACTAACAAAATAAGAGACTGTGATTAAATTATTAGTATATGAGACTGGCTATTGAAAGGATAATGGTAAGCACAGTTATTTAAAAGATAAAATTATGTTGTGTCTGTTTTGGCACCTTAAATAACAAGATATTAAAATACTTGTTTCTTGCAAGACTTTGGTTCCACACTACATAGTGCTGTACAGTAACAGAGCTTCTGTTGTCCTCTGTTCATCCAGACCCTTCCCCCTCTAAGAGTCTATTTTTTTCTTTAAGAAGTATTTCTTTAGTGTTGCTGTTTGTTTAAATAGCATTAATGGTCAAGCTGTATGTATGATACATACATGTGTATAACCCTTGATTATTTTTTTTTTTAATCTGCACTTAGACTTTAAACTTTTTATTTTTTTTTAATCTGCACTTAGACTTTAAACGGATATTTGCAGAATGGTGTCTCATTGGAAACTGTTAATGGTGGTAAAATGTAGAAAGTTTCTCATCTCAGCTGTTAGTATTTTAGTGTTCCCAGTTGTAAAATTAAAAAAAAGGAAAACAGAAGGTGCATAATCCAGTGATGTCCTTGGAGTAATAGTTAAAGGCATAATATTATGCACATAGGAGTCCCATGTATACATGATATTGTAATTGGTTTGAAATATACATTGAAAAAATTTTTTAACTGTGTAACCAGGTTTCTTGTTCCTGCTGCTCAGTCCCTCAGCACAGTGGGCAGCTTCCCAGAGGTTTGAGAAGTGTTTCTAATTAGGCTTACCCTGTCCAATCCAATACCTTTATCATCACTATAAAGAAACTGTTGTAATGTACCCTCTCTGTGACTCCTGTTTATTTTAGTTTTCACAAGATTGGACATGGCATTTCACAAATCTTCTGTGGATCTAATGTCCAGAATTGTACTTGTGTCCTCAGTGACACCACCCACATCAATAGCAACGCTAATCCTAATGGTGCTTTTAATGGAGTGGTCTGACTCTTGCCCCAGGGCACGTTCAAGGCTTTTAAGTTTGTGCAGAAACATTGACTAAGACCTGTTAGGTTTTCTGATTCCTTATTATTTTTTAAAGTAAGCTCCATTCTGGATGGATGGATAGATATTTATTACTCTTTCATTACCTTTCATGTGTAAATACCTTATTTTCTCGTGGCACTTATTTTCTCTATTGTGGGTTTCCTATGCACATGATATTTAAAGGTTTCTGCATGTTTAAGAGTCTGCTGCTATTTGAGCATTAATACAAAATCCTCGGCTTACATGTCATTTGAAGATCTGAAACTTTGTGAGATACAGCTCTCTGCTCCTTTCCTGATGAATGCTTATCTTAGGAATGCTTCCTTCAAAAGAGCATTGCTCCCAGAATCTAGCAATGAACTGTAAGCATCCTTTATGAGCTGTGATTTCATGCACTTGAGTGTATTGTGAGGGTGATGAGGGAACAGAACACCACTGACCATGGAAAAGGTCCAGAAGATGTAGGAGGTGCTGGGAAGCACAAAGTGGAAATATCTACCTGTGTGGCATTTACTTGTGCTAGTGCTCGATGCTGCATCCAGGGCTTTAACTGAATTGTTGAGTCAAGCAAACACAGACAAAAGTTGTTGCACCTTTTTCTTTAGCAAGTTTGCTGGTACTGTATGTAAACCATTGTTACAAAGTATTGTTTGAGGGTTAACCTTAGAGTTTGGTAGCTCATTTTAGAGCAGAGATTAGCTGAGAAAATCAGAGTCCTGTTGCTGTGTTCAGAGTCCCGTGTTTCCACATCCACATTTCCAAAGTGTTCCTCCTTCAAGGGGTATGATACAGAGAATTTAGGGGGCGGGAGGGTGTTGAGTGTGGGACCAGCAGTGATTGATGTGGGATAATTAGTTCAGGCAGAACAAAGCTGTGGTAATGTTACCAATTGGAAGCTATTACTAGATGCAGTATAGTTATAGTTGCATAATATTTTATAAGTGATGATCATCTCCTAATGGATAATTGAGCTGACTTCAGTTAGAGATTATGAATCTATAGAGAACACCTTGTGGTCCTCAACAATGAAAAAATCTTCACTCTGAAACAAACCTTTCAGTTCTTGGTGTTGTGATTATTTAATTTTAGTAGAATGTTGTAAAATATGTTATTCTATCTATGGTACATCTATTCGGTTTCAAAATATGTTAAAATATAGTTTATAAGATGCCTGTAAAACTTTTAACTATTTTTAAGAGGAAGTGTGTCTTAATGTCTGATGCAATTGAAGGTGATCAGATACTTGTAATTATTACACACTTTTTTCACTAGCAGTGTCCATTCATTCATGTGGAGGGCTTTATTCTCAAGCCTTGAGTTACCTCTTCGGTGTTGCTCAAAAGTGTAGGTGCAAACATGTAAAGTTGAGTGTTCTCATGCAAGAAGTGTAAAAGCTGCTGTTTTTCTCACTGCCACCCTGCTGCTGTTTCACAGAGATGTGACAGTGCCCTCTCTTGGCTTCTCTGAGCAGTTCTGATTTTTTAAAAAAGAAACAATACTGCAATAATTTTTTAGGGGTGCAATAAAGAGTAAAAAATCATTTGCTGGTGCTAGTCTGATTTAATAGACTTGAAAGAAATGTAAGACACAAAGAGAAGAAAGTGCAGCAGTTTGTAATGTTGCTGTCAGCCCATTTATTGGCTGTGCCTGAATTTTGGATGTAACTTTAAATACACTTTTGTGTTTGATGGCTTTGTCCACGTCAAAAAGTTTCTGTAAATGTGCTTGTCGTGAGATTGCAGTTGTGCAGGGTTTCAGTGAACGATTTGGGGTAAATGCAGTCTTTCAGATACCGGGGTGTTTTAGCAGCACTGGCTGCTGCGATGCTGTCTGTCAGTCTGGGCTGTTGTGTGTCCGGTTGTTTGCACGGACAGTGTCTGCTCTGCAATCCAGCCCCCTGCCCTGGAAGCTGCCCAGTATAAACTAATCAGAGAGCCCCCCCTGGTGTCTGCAAGTGTCCTCGGATATTAAATTTATATCAATCACAGGAAGTCTTGGCCAAATGCAGTCTCTCAGATACCGGGGTGTTTTAAGCACTGGCTGCTGCGATGCTGTCTGTCAGTCTGGGCTGTTGTGTGTCCGGTTGTTTGCACGGACAGTGTCTGCTCTGCAATCCAGCCCCCTGCCCTGGAAGCTGCCCAGTATAAACTAATCAGAGAGCCCCCCCTGGTGTCTGCAAGTGTCCTCGGATATTAAATTTATATCAATCACAGGAAGTCTTGGCAATCAAGCTAGTCACTTTTTCCCTTCACATCTGGACGTAAATTATTTTTTTGTTGCAGAGGTCACAGGAATCATGGGTAGGGCAGGGAATGAGGGCCATAGAAAACATGGGAAAGGAAGAATAAAACTGTATTTCCACCTTTTTAGAAATGGTTATTTTTAAGTGACCTGGAATGATGCCAAACTATACAACAGTTGGGTTTTGTTGGTGGTTTGTTTTTTTTTTTTTTTTTCCTTGAAGTTTACGTTTGTTGCTGAATTAAATGCGGCTTAAAGATACTTTGTTTTGGAACTCTTTGCCGTTAGGTCTCGTCTTGCCACTTAGAAAAGAGCTTTCTCCTGGTTGCTGAGAACAATAAGTTTATGCAGGATGGTTTTAGAAATAAAGACTGTCTCTACTTGAGGGGTTTAATTGCACCTTATTCTTTTGTTTGGCATTACTTAATTTCCCTTGTTTCCCTCCTGTTTCCCCCTTTCAACCCCGATGCTACTTTAGCTGTGTGCTTTGAGTTCTTCCATAGCTGATGCTGGCATTATACATATATATATATTTTTTTTTTTTGCAGTATTTGCATATTTTCATGCATTTTGCAATCTTAAATTTTTTGCTCTAAGAAATGAAGGAAATGCTTTATTTTATGTTCTTCCCCCCCACCCCCCCCACCCCATCAAGTCTCTCAAACAAGTGCTTAAGGAGGGGTTATAAAAACAACCAGAACCTTTCCATCCAGCTCCTGGCCTTGGGACAAGGGCACCAGTGTGCTGGGAGCTGTGACACGCTCAGCCCCTGGCTTTGGGCTTGGGGGGGTTGTTTTAATGTTCCGTGCATATGGCAAATAAAGATGGTATTAGTTTACATTTGTATGTTTGGTTAAAAAAAAAAAATATTAATGTCAGAAACAGAAGCTTGAGGTGCATTTAGAGTAAATGAATTTGTAAAACCTCAGTTGCTGTTGTTTGTAAGTTTGTATGTTTGGTTAAAAAAAAAATTAATGTCAGAAACAGAAGCTTGAGGTGCATTTAGAGTAAATGAATTTGTAAAACCTCAGTTGCTGTTGTTTGTAACTACTGCTGTGTTCCTACGTGCTTTCTAAAATATAGCTAGATTCTGTTCACTTGCCGATTATTTATTCGGTCGTGTAGCTTACGCTCTCTTTAGACACAAAGTTGAATAAAAATCATACATCAGAATCTGACAGCAGGAATTCTCATGCTGAGAATCCAAGATTAAGTCCAGGAATTTTCTTCTGTTTTAACAATTACCTTCTGTGTCCCGTTTCAGATTTAAGGAGATCTCACTCTTGTTTCTGCTGTTTATAACTCCCAGTTCCAAGATCTTTGCTATCCTTATGCCAAATAAAATGGAACGGGTGTTGCTTGAATGCTGCTTTGTTGCCCACTCCTGTGAGGACAGAGGGATGGCTATTAAGTGTCTTGATTTTTTTTCTTCCTTTCAAGTTCAGAGGAGGTTTTTAAGTGGCAAAAGCCTTTTCCATGTTGTATTATAAGATCATTGAATCCCCCCTACAATCAGGAGATCAAATTTAATCCATTTGCCTTTATGGTGTGGTTTGTATGTTGATTGAGGTCATTTTACAGGGGTTGTTTTGGCTTCTGAAACAAGTTATATGATGTACTTTTAACAGTTAAGTAAATTTTCAAATTTTTGATACGGTAGGTGTAAACAGGTATTTGTAAAGTTATTTCAAATACACTGCAAAGTACATGGGCAGTTATATGATGTACTTTTAGTACATCATTTAGTAACATTTAGTTAACTAAATTTTCAAATTTTTGATACGGTAGGTGTAAACAGGTATTTGTAAAGTTATTTCAAATACACTGCAAAGTACATGGGGAAAGCAGAGCCATGAGGTTTCTCCTTTCGCTGACAGTTTATTCCTGTTGTGTGCTATATTATTGTTCTGTAGCTAAAAAGCTATTTTCCAAACACTCTCTCTATGAGTGATGACTTGGGCCTGCTCACTTACCTTAAAATATAAGGAAAATCATTGTGTTACCAAGTGCATCCGGATGCTTTTAGGGGTGCTGAGGAGGTTGCTGGCTTTACAGCTGAATGTTACCAGTTTGAGATTATTGAAAAAAAAACAAACTAATCCTATGTTGACTTTAACTGATACAAAAAAATAGCTTCCTTTTTCCAAGTTAGGTTTTCCTGTGAACTCTGATGGAGACAGCCTGAGCCCCTTCTAGTATTTGCATTGCTTTAATCGTTAATACAGAGTGCTCCACAGCTTTTCTTCTTTTGCTCTTTTCCCTTAATTAAATAAATTCAAGCTCGGAAACAGACTTCCTATAGTGAATCTTATCTCCCTTACTTCAGTCTTTTGTGTGAGATTTTTTTTTTTTTTAAACTGAAACATGTTTGATAAAGATATTCTTGAGTTTCTCTTGTAGTGCTCATAATTCAAAAAAAATCATCTTCTGATTGAGTTAGAAAGCTTTTTGCAAATAACTACATACCATACAAACCCATAAGCAAGCTGCATCTAGTTGGGGAAACTGTCAGCTTTGACTCTAGTGCTTCGATTTGGATTTTAATTTGACCAAAAGCCATTTTTTTACTGGACTGAATCCAGCGGTAATGTAATCCCTAGTTTCTCATCTGTATTCTTGAAGACTAATAGAATAGTAAAACCTTCTTAAAGATAACTTAAATGTGTTGTATGGTGTCCTCAGGGTAACTTCTGTACTAAAGCTGTTTTCTTTCCCACCCTGTAGAGGTATCTCATTAAGTGAGATACGCACTAGTGTCATTATTAAGTTTTCATGTGTTTCTCAGTTTTGATGCTAATCTTCATGTGTGTTAATTTTTTTCCTTTCCAGCACCAATGTGGTTATGAATTATTCAGAAATAGAGTCTAAGGTTCGAGAAGCAACCAATGATGATCCGTGGGGACCTTCGGGGCAACTCATGGGAGAGATTGCCAAGTAAGTGATAATTTGGCTCAGTGATGAAGAAAAGAAAGGTGCATTTTATACAGGAATGTGAAATTTGCTGCTAAATAAACTCTGCGATATGCTGATTGATAATGCTGCAGAGTTGCTGTAAATCAAGTCTTATTTTTTTAATGCATAATCTTGTAATGAAAACTGCCAAACAAAAAACCATGAAGTAAAAGTGTTTTTCAAATTCTTGATTTTCATTTATGTATCCTCAACTATTTCAATATATCTGACTTTTTTGGAGTGTTTATTTTCAAACTGCTTTCTTGTCATGTTTCCAAATAGCTCAAAACATGTCAAATTCCTCCTTGAACTTTTTTTCCTGTTAAAATGAGCTTGGAAGATGCATGTTTGACTAATTGCAGTGGTTATTAGGTATTCATGTGAAACATTATTTTTGTTACAAATTAGCGAAGGTTCTTTTACAGCCTCATATTTTTAGAATTACTTTTTTTCTTTTGTAGTACTGGTATGTAAATTACTTCTATGTGAGTAAGAAATAGCTTTTTCCTCTTGTAATGTCATCAAATGTGAATGGGCTTAGATCAAGCCTGCCATCTACTGCCAGCCCTGAGTCTTAACAAGCTGTTGTGACAAACCACGGGGAATAAAATCTCTTTACTCCTTTTGTTTAATTCTGTAGGGCTACGTTTATGTATGAACAGTTTCCAGAACTTATGAACATGCTTTGGACTCGAATGCTGAAAGACAATAAAAAGAACTGGAGGAGAGTTTATAAGGTGTGTATGTCTATGAACTGGAAGTATTCAAGACTGTTGGTCTTTGGAGGATGTAATGCTTGTTGCTACTGTAGTGTTCTGATGGAGTGTCTGGTTTAGATACTGCAAATTAGTTTCCTAACGACATGCTTTATAATTCTGTTACTGAAGTCAGATATGTCTTTCAAATGCTGTATATGAAAACCCAAAAATTTCTGGTTTTAGAAGTGTTGTCTAAGATGCTACTTAATGAGCATAATAGAGCAATTACATTTTGCTGATATTCAGGTATTGGAGTAGCATTCACATTTTAAATCTACCCAAAGGAGTTGTTACATTGCTCCATGAGAAGTAACTGATAAGTTATTGTGCTATCAGGAAAATGTTTTTGAAAGAATTCAAGAATACCTGTAATAAGATGGAAACTAATCTTAATTTTCTGCCAATTCATAATTCTCTAAAAATTGTAGTTAGGCTTTGAGTAAATCAAATTTTCTTGCAGATCTTATCATGTGAGGCTTTTATGTCCTACTTGTGTTTTGGATAAAGAACTGAATCATTTGCATTTTTCGTGTCTTTGGCTAATTAGCATGGTACAGAAACTTTTTGCTTAAGATTATATCATGCTGCACTTAGTGGTGTTCAATGTTCACTGAATTATGCAAATCTAACCTCATTTTTTAGAATTGATGTATTGGACTGGCTCGTATTTTGTTTTTCTTGATGCAAGGATTGTAACAAGACAGAATTAATTCTAAGGCATGGTTTGTGCTTTTCACAGGTGCTTGATGTTTTGTATTCATAGTAATTGTTTTCCCTGAAGTACAATATAAATTAATATTTAATGCTGTCACACATAACTACTTAATGTTATAAAGACTACTTGGCATTGCTTATCAGGATGGATAGGTTGAAATATAATGATAGTTTTAGCTGATACAAGCACTACTTTCTCCAAAGTGCATTAATTCTTTTTTCTAGATGCAAACCCTCAACATAAAAAATTGCATTTGAAGTACTATTTAAACTTAATTTATTTTGTCACTTGCTTAAAATTGTACTGAAATGCAGTTTTGTATATCCACTGCATCCTGTACAAGGCTTCTTATCTTTCTATAGGAGTTACTATTCATGGAAAACCGTTGGAAAATTGTGAACAAAAGAGGCAAAAGAAAATGCTTCATTTAACAGGGTTAACTTTTTCTCTTAAACTGCTACTGCTATCTTTCAAAATCAGCAGTAGCTGATGAGGGTAGCTACTTGTAATTTTATAATATAAATTAGTTTGACAAATAGAGTTTTGATATTCTAAAGAGCAAAAGGTGCATGTCGGGAAAATATTGTGATTTTTCTATGTGAACCCGTATAATAAGCATTTATTAAAAAAGGGAAAGTCTTATTACTTACTAATTTGGGGAGGGGGTGGGTTTGTTTTCCTATTGCCTTTTTTCTAAGAAAAGATAGAGCTTTTGTTCATGCAATCATAAGGTGCTTTGTATTTTTATAGTCTTTGCTGCTCCTAGCTTACCTCATAAGGAATGGATCAGAGCGTGTTGTTACAAGTGCCAGAGAACACATTTATGATTTGCGATCCCTGGAAAATTACCACTTTGTAGGTGAGCAATAGAAAAATCTTATAAGCAAATTAAAACAGTAGTTGGAGTTGTCAGTCACCTGAACCAGCTTAGAAGCTTCCCCAGTCTAATTAGAATGTGACTGTTGCCAGTTGTGTGAAGAGTGCAGAATCCAAGACGTGGGACCCTAGAGTATTAATTAGTGAAGACAAGAACTTGCAGAAAAGACTGGCTAATAACAACAGAACCAACACAACATGAGTGTTCGGGTTTATATTAAAATATGCACTAGAGACTGGTCCCCTGTGGTGTCCGTAAAGGAATAGCTTTAATCATATGGGAAGAAAAGGTTAGAGCTCCAAAACACACACATCTGTTTGAAGCTGGGATTTTTTCCTCCCACCAAATAATATTTACAGTGCAAAGGCAGCAAGGCCAGTGTGTGTTTTGAATGTGAAAAAGGCTGGGAAAGGAGCACGTTTAGCTTGTATACCTCCCAACTGAAAGCAATTTTTCAAAAATTCAGTTTTGCAGTAAGACTGAGTTCTTGTAGTTAAGCTTGCAAAAACTGTACTAAAGAGACTGAGGAAAAGGGGTTATATTTTCAAGGGTTAAAATTGTTCAAGTGGGGAATATAATTTACGTCTCAGTCTCTGTTAATCTTTTCAGTATTTCAGCAGCAGTTAGATGTTTCTAAATGCACCATTCAGTGAAAGCACCATTTATCTAAGGGTGAAAATTGTGTTGAAATAAAATATTTGGTCCTTTTTAAAAAAATGTAGCAGACTTTAGTAGCCATAAGATCTTTCTGACTGCTGTGTTCATAATTCAAATTTTCTTATCAGTTAGATGTTAGGTATTGCTGCCTCTGATTTTTTTTTTTTCTCCTTCTCCTCCCTCTTCCATCCATCATCTCTATCCTGCATGACCTGTATAGATGAAAATGGCAAAGACCAAGGTATAAACATACGCCAGAAAGTAAAAGAAATGGTTGAATTCGCTCAAGATGATGATCGACTTAGGGAAGAGAGAAAGAAAGCAAAGAAGAACAAAGACAAATACATTGGGGTTTCTTCGGACAGTGTTGGAGGGTTCAGATACAGTAAGTACTAGGATTTTTTGGTCAAGGATTGATAGTCTCGACTTTTAACATGGCTTGGATAACGCAGATAACTCAAGGAATTTCTAAGATGCTCCTTTAGATGCTTTTTCTTTATATTTCTTTAACTGTCAGTGTTCCTATTTTAAAAGAAATCTTGTGTATTTTCTCACATATACAAATTTAAATTAGTTCAAAAAAATCTTTAAGTTAATCTTTTCTAGATAATTAACTAGAAACTTATACAAATGACATTAACGTATTGGCTTAGCCAAAATTTTGCTGTCTGGGTTTTCACCCATAGGCAGTGTCTCATTTTGAAGCACATGCTGCTGTAGCAGAAGTAGATAAATAAATAAATGCCCTTGTAAGTCAGGGTTTCTTAGTCTTTAATTAAAGAAAGTGGTGATACTTTCTGCCCATCACAGCACAAAAATTGCTTCCCCTACTCCTGCCAACCTCCTTTAGAACCATCGGTTAATTTGGGTCAGGGCTTTTAGGGCAGTAATGCTGTTCAGGTCAAACAATATACATGATATATGCCATTAAACTTTTTGATTTCCCAAGTAGTACTGTTTGAACACTTGAAAGGTATCTGTGGATTATCTGTATAGATTCTGACATCTGTGCACTAAGTACCTTGTATGTGATGGAACTTATGTCAGGAGTTTACCAATACAGTTGTTACTGTCTCAGTTTGTGTGTTTTTTAAAATCTTGTTTGATTAGTACTGTAGGTCCCTCGTGCTTTTCGAAGGAGGATTCCCAGAGGTAATACCACAGTTACTTTGTGTAGACATACTAAGCTTGCAGCTGGATGCTGGTTGCACAGCACAGCAGACCCATCTGCAGACTGGAAATCTGGTGCACCGGTGCTCATCCCTAAATCCTGCAGCTGCCAGTAAAGAAGTCATAGTTAACACCAGAAAGGAAGTTCTACACTTTTTAAAATTATTTTTTAAACAAAAAATAATTACCTATTTTGAAAAGATATGTGTGAAGGGTCACTTGGTCATCTGTTCCCTCATAAAAATCAGAAAACCTGACATCAGATTTTCCAAAAAACAAAATTCTGAAAATTAAAGCATCTGGCCATCATGAATCTCAGCCATCATTGCAGAAGGTACCAGTCCTATATCCAGCTTGGGTCTGGTACTTGCAGTAAAATCTTCATTACTATATAAAAAAATACACGCACAAACGAAACAAAAACCCCATACCAAAAAAAATATATGTGACTATTGTGGGCAGGTGGTCTGATGTGCCCTGGCTTCTGGAAATAAGTTCACCATTTTTGCTGAGGTGACTGACGTTCTTCATGTGTACAATGAGTTCTGTTGGGCTCTTGCATCTTCGACAGTGTGTTTGTAAGACCTTGGCCTTAGAGGATGTAACGGCAGCAGCTTGTTCTTTGGAGAGGACGCGGTTTTCTGTGACAGATGCAGGCACACAACCAGTGCTGTGTTTCCCTTATCGAGTCCAGTGTGCAGCTTCCTCCTCGCTCCCCAGTCCCTGCCATCACGTGTAGCAGGGATCTGAGCTTGAACTGGCTTTTATGTCTGATGTATCCCAGCGTGTCGTCCGTGATCCAGCTGTCAGTCTTGAGAGGTTTATCTGTGTTTTCCTTGGCCTGAGTAAATCCTTGCCTGCTTTTATTAAGGGATGAGTCCCCATGTCACAAGGCTCTGGTTTGCTGAAGTCAGAGATTTCTTTGAGAGAAGGGTTTGGTGTAAGATCTGAGCAGTAACTGTGCAGGATGTAAACTCCTGCCTGTCCTCCTCTGGTGCTGTGCATGGTTTTTACTCTTCTTTACTATGAGTCTTCAACTTAGATTTGCTCTCCTCTGTTTTTCACAGGTTGCTTCTGTGTTCTCCCTTTTCCTATTCTGCAGGGCAGGTGAAAATTTCTATCTCCATGGCAGGATGTGCCTTGTTTTATTATATTCTTTTAAGCTTTTGCTACCTGCTTGGAATTCTGGCGATTGTCTTTTTAGGAAGTACTTATGAGTCACTGCATTTCTGCTTTAAATACACGTCTGTTCTTTCACCGAGCTTATCTTTTGACTTGCTCTGTACAGAGTCGTGATCCATCCCTATATGCTGGGTAGAAATCTTTCTCTATATGCTCTTTAGTTATCATTCAAGTTTTTGAATTTAAAGGACTGCCTCCTTTGTCTTGTATTTCATTTTTATGGTAAAGGATTTTTAATTATCCCTTCATTTGTTAAGTTTAAAAAAAAAAAAAGTCTTTCTAGCAGCACAAAACAAACTTATTTCCAGATCAGACTTCTATCTAAAAGATTCTGGTTATTTAAATATAAAATGCTTGTATTTTCAGAGTTTTCCTTATTTCTTTCTGTCCTGAAAATACCAAACTCTTGGGGGTTTTATTTATTTTAAAATTCCTATCACACAAGGAAACCTTCTAATGCAATCTACATTAAAATGCTTGAGAGCCTGACATAAATTCAAATAAGGCTATTTTATTCTCCTGCAAAATTTAACAGTAGTACATTTCTTAGCAATTTCTTCTTTTCCGGTGATAAAGATCTCACTGAGTATCTTGCTGATTTGTAACAGGTTCTCTACTTTGAAAAAGTTTGTCTGTTCTTTATGGATCTAAACGAATATCATTGGAGGCTTGCAATTATATCTTCAGTAAGAAAATATGTCCTCTAGTACATGGTGTTATCAGCCAGATGTAACTAAAATTTTGCACCTTGTAGTGCTGGAATCCATCATTTTGTTTTTATTAAAAATGGCTTAATTGACTAAGTCTTGAATATTACCTGAGCTACAATATAATTTGTATGTAACTTGAAGGACTGAATTTTTTACCATTCGTCCTTTCTGCTGTTCAGTTTTACTTGGCTTAAGTAAAAAAAGAAATAACTAGTGTTTTACATTTTTCAGTAGTACAAAAAAAGCCTTGTCTTCTGTGTGTGATGGCCCAAAGTATAAAATTTTTGTCTACAAGCATTGTCTAGAAATGGAGCTATACTGCGTTATTATATCTATGTGTATTTTCAGGAGAAGGTCTGATATAAGATCACAATACAAGTTAAAGTGTTCTGCATTCCTTATAGTTAAGTCTTTGTTTAAATTAACTTTTGTCTACAAGCATTGTCTAGAAACGGAGCTATACTGCCTTATTCTATCTACCTGTATTTTCAGGAGAAGGTCTAAGATCACAATATGAGTTAAAGTGTTCTGCGTTCCTTATAGTTAAGTCTTTGTTTAAATTAAGTGTTGTTTTTTTAGTTGAAATTAAACTCAGGTTGGCTGGGTGTGTATAAATAAACTCAAGCTTAAGGCTTTTTTAAACTTTCTTAATGAGATTGTACAGTAAATGTCAAACTCAGGTTGGCTGGGTGTGTATAAATAAACTCAAGCTTAAGGCTTTTTTAAACTTTCTTAATGAGATTGTACAGCAAATGTCCTTACATGAAGTCAAACTGTCAGCTGTCTGTAAGCTGAGTAAATGTACTTAAGTCAAACTGTCAGCTGTCTGTAAGCTGAGGTACCAGTCTGGAGGTCTTGAATACCTGATTAGAAAAAAAAAAGTTTTGATTTCTTGATAATAGTGTTCAGTAAAGATGTTCAGGATACTCAGTGGCTGCTGAAAAGGTGAGTTGCTTTACTACCTCTGTCTTTTTTTACATCTCAAAGGTTTTTAATCACCAGGTGTGGAAAGAAAGGACAGCTGTCATGCATTGGATGCTGATATCATTCAATATTTTAGTACTATGCTTTTACGTGTTCATGAGTATCAGTGTATTAAAAAAAGCCAACAAACCAAGACCCATGGATTTCCCCCTGAGCATACAGCTTGGCCAAGACACTAAGTGACAGTTCCAAAACTGGCACGTCCCACTTCTGATCAGCTGCTTGTGCAGCCCGGGCTGATGGTGCCTCTTGTGCTTCTCCAGCAGAGTCCAGCAGTGCCCTGATGTGCTGCGCTGTGCAGAGCATTACGATTGTGTCATTGTCGTAAACAAAAGTCTCTGAATCTGCATTCCTGCCACTTAATGATTGGCATTACATGCTGTGCCTTGCTGTAATAGTGTTGATTCAGCACGGTGGGAGCTTTCAGTTTGCTTTGAAAACTTGTAAGGTTTATGTATGTAGGGCAGGGGGGCTTGAGTGGTTCCAAAAAGACCACAGGCATTTGGGTTTTTTTCTGTTATCTTTAGTATTTCTTATCTTAATGCCTTACACAGGTGAGAGATACGATCCTGAGCCCAAGTCAAAATGGGATGAAGAATGGGATAAAAAAACAGCTTTTCCATTCAGCGATAAGTTAGGTGAGCTGAGCGACAAAATTGGAAGCACGATTGATGATACCATCAGCAAGTTCCGAAGGAAAGATAGAGAAGACTCTCCAGAAAGGTGCAGGTACTAGAGTTACTTCACTATGAATTTATTCTGTGAAATTGCTCATAAAGCTCTTTGACAATGCTGATTATTAGTTACGATAACTCTGCCATTCTTCTTGTCTGTATGGCATTGTGTTTGGGTTCAATACCTGCTTCCTGCAGCCTCTTGCTGGCCTTGGGCAATAATGTGGCTCTGTCAATAGTTAACTGCTCTTGGCTGCCTTCCATCCCTACCCCTAGCTTAGATAGCTGCTGGCAAAGTAGTGAATTTGGCTGAAATTTCCTAAGCTTCTCCTTGTCTCAGCAATTCAGTGTTCGTCTTTGTGCCAGTGCATTTGAGGCTGCCATTTACTGCTGCAGTTACCCTGAATGCTGAAGTGGCAAAGAAAAGCAAGATGTAATATTGCTTAGACCTACCTTAACGTGGTGCTTCTTCCCTGAGCTAATCTCAGGAAGAACAGACTGCAGGTCACTTATTTCAATATTAAAAAAAAAAGTCAATTTCAGTTGAACTTCAAGAAACTTGACATATTTTACATCTAGCCGTTACTTTTTTTTCAGTAAGGAAGAGAACCTACTCTGCTTTGCCTGCAGAAAGAACTTTAAATGCATCACACTTCAACAGGTGCATTGAATTTTATTATCTGGAGATCAAATTCGTACTTAACAGAACCTGAAATTCCTGTAGAGAAAGTACTCAAATATATTGAAATAATTCCCTTTTGGGAAACAACTTTAAATTCAAATTTGCACTGAGATTTGATTAATATTTTTTACAGGAATATCTTCAGATACATGCACAGTTTTATATATGTCTATAAAAATACTGATACATGTGCCCACACATGTATTTATTAGAAAATTCAAGCAATTTTTCATGGAAACAAAAAATAATTATAATGGTAGCATTTCTGAGAAAAAGGCAGCATGGTCGTCTTGCTGAGGCATTAATAAATCATAAAACTGGTATTCTTTGCACACATCAGGGTTCCCTCTTAGAACTTACTATCAATAGACTACAAAGAGAAGGGATCAGAAGAAAAGTAAACAATTTCAAATTTAACAATGGTATATTGCTGTGCGCTTTTCTGTACTTACCTTTCAAAAGCAACTTGTCACATGATGTCTGGAAAGCTCACTCCCCACATTTCATGTAGAGGATGTACAGTAAACATGTTTTATCTTATTTCCTTTGCCTTATTTCTGAATGTACCAGCACAAGCAAGAGCAGGAGCCAAAGTGTTCCACCTTCCAGTGCAGACAGTCCATTCTGCGGTCTAATCTTTATAAAAAGCAGCTTATTTTGAGGACTTCTCCACTGAACATCTCTACCTCAAGTTACACTGATTTTTATTTTTTTTTTTCTCTGGCTAATATTACATTTGTAATTGGTCTTGTAACCCCTTTTTATTTTTTTTTCTTCCATTTTTTCATAAATGTCAGGTGTGGTATTTGTGTCAAAATTTATGGAAGTAATAAACTACAGGACTTGAAATAAAAGGAGGATTTTTGGGACATGCATGAGCAATGCCAATTTGTAGTTGCAGGTTATCCTGCCACAAACAGGAATCCAGATTGTAGCAGTATGGCTTTTCAAACATCACTTTAGCTACCAGCCTGAAGTTTCCTTTTGGCTTCTCTTGGTGTGGTGATCAGACAACACAGAAGGGACTTTGTCAGAGTGTTGAAATGGAGGCTTTTCTTTCTACAGAAGACATCAAAAGGATGTAGGAAGGTTGAATTCAAGGTTACAGAATGTCTATTTATACTTAAAGATACTGTAAATGCGAACCTTATAATTCACATTGTATTAAGGATACTGTAACTGTATTCTGTATGAAGATAAATATTGAAGCTGAAGAGAAACAGGAACTTCTAATACCATGTGACTTAAGCTCACAGCAACATAACGTTGTCTTCTAAATGCTTCATGAAATCCATACATTTCTGTGATTTTTTACCTCAGCATTTTTTTCTAAAACAAAAAAGCCTCCAAAAACTTGCTGGTTTATTTGTAGCCTGCTGCTATGTAATAACATTGAATTAAGTTGCCTTTTCCCTTGGAAAAGCGACTAAATGGTGATACTCACTCAGCTGGCAAATCTGCTGTGGTATGTTCTATTGTTTCTATCTTAATAGCTTTATAAATCATTATTACTCTAGTACTGTAAAGGCAATAGAGGTCTTGAGGCACAAAGCATAAATATGACTTGCACATCTTCATAGTGGTTAATGGAATTTGGATGAGACAATCTTTACTCCCTATATGCAAACCAGAGGAACTTGGCCAAACTTCCAGATTTCTGACTCTACTTGCATAGCTGGTAGTTTGCGTAGAAGAAAATAATGCTTGAAGTGTAACGAAGAACTTAATTTGTCATAGAACTGGCTTGAGTTCACAGTAGATTTCAGCTAAACTGCAGTTAACACAGCAAACTCTGGAGAAGCCTACTCTGCTGGTTTTTCTTGAAGAAAAAATGTTAGTACTGCTCTGGGGGAATTGGGTTCTTTTTTTCCAGTAATATATGTCCTTGGAAGTTCAGAAGACCAGAAACAATACTCCATGGGGTTGGAAAACCTCTGATTTTCTTTCATAGTGCTTGTTAGTTCTTAGGTGAATAAACCAATTGCTGCCCTGAGTCTAACCTTGTTGTGCTGAAATTTTATTTTCTAAATTACCTGCAGATATACAAAGATTCTTCTGAAACATGACACTTTTTTCGTAAGAATTCTTAGACTCTGTCAGCCCTTGTTTCCTCAGCATTCAGAAAGGCTGATGCAGCTAACGATGGAAAGGAAACAAAACTTTTAGTATTCCTGTAAAAGGGTGCAATAGTCATGTTTAAAGGCACCTTCTGTGTAAAGGATTACTTTTGTAGCAGGGTGTAATTCAGTCTCAAACAATCAGTAACTATTTTATTGTGTGAAAGAATGTTGTTCAAAAAAACCCATACTACAAAAACCTAAAGGCAGAGAACGTGTAGCCAGACTTTTGTTTCTGGAAGTTGCAATCACATACTTCCTTTGCAGAAGTATTTTTTTTTAAATAATTATTTGGTACAATGCTAGCTATAATTTTTAAGTTTATTCTGCAATTCTCCGATGAGGCACTGCAATTTTAGTATTCTGAGCACAGTAAACACTCTTGAAGGGAACATTAATCTGTAATGTTTCATTTTTTTCTTTTTTTGTGTTAATGTGACCATTAAAGAAATATAAAAACCGTATCTCCTGAGAGAGTTTGGAAGCAGCACAGGTTGTCATAGAAAATTGAGTATTATAATATTTGTCCTGCTTTCTGGCATATATCTTTAATTTCTTTTCAAAAGCTTTTAGACATTTATTTTGCTGTACGTCACCAGACTCACTTTTTTCATTCTTACATTAGTGAGATTAATCTCTACCAGTTCTGTAGCAGTGGCTCCATTGATCAGACTTTGATGGTTGTCAGTCGCTTCCTCAACCCACAGAATGTGTGTATGGACCAGGTGGACTCTGTGGTGATGATGAGAAATCCATGGCAGCAGGTTTTAAGAAACTGAGTCTTAGTTGTGACTTTCCTGGTCTTGCATAATTTCAGCGTGCCTCTAAAAGGCAACATCATCCCGTGCTCCTCCAAGGCTTTTGGGATGGATGTACCACGTGTACCACACAAACATGCAGATCAGCCTTCTCTGGGGGCCTGTGTTAACATGCTGATGTCACAAACAATGATGTGGTTGGTAGTCCCTTCTTCTGGATTAGTGCACGGAGGTCGGCTGTCAGAGGAGATCAAGAGCTGGGCCAGTGGGGCTCTTGGTAGAAGAACACGTTGAAGTGCAGTGGAAGAATGAGGTTGGGTGATGCCACTCGAGCTCTCTTGTCTGTGTAAGGCTGGCTCTAGCAGAGGCCAGTAGTTGCTAAGCTGGCCAACAGCTACAATATTATTTTTTTTCTTCAAAAATAAAAAATTAACAAAGGGAGTGAGCATTTATACTCACTGATGTTAATGAATTGAGCCATCCCCAGTGGTGAGTAGGTAATACACGTTGAGGAAATGACACATGCAATGTATTCCAAAAAGCCCACTATTGTTAGCGGAGAACAAAGGCTACCCTCCAGAGTATATTGCAGTTACTGTCATATTCCCACTGACAAAGGGACAGCCTTTCTTAAATTTTGCAGTTTTAGTATTCTAATGCATTATTAAAATATAAAAACCTTCCACTTTCAACTATGTTGCTAAGGGAATTACTATTTCAAAATACGTTTCAATATATTTAAGCTTTCTCTACAGCAATTTTCCCTGTTATGTACAAATCTTCTTGTGATGATAACAGGCAACATGACTGTTGGTGGGGGGCAATTGGTTTGTTTGTGAAAGACTTAAAACATAAAAGTGGAAAATGTAACAGATTAAACAAATACTACGCAGTGACATCTAAGAAGTTTTTGCCTAAGATGGTGACACTTTTGTTCTTTTACATTTTAAGAATAAATGTGTGTTCTCTGATAGAAAATGAATAGCATCATTGCGTAATTCTGTAACTGTTCTTTTTCCACAAACATTTTAAAGAATATGAAAGCTTTTTTCTCTGGAAAGGGCAATGAGTTGAAACAGGAATGGAATTCTTGAATCTGAAAGGTAGTACCTGTACTTGGTTCAGTGCTTTCTGTCTCTTGGTGTAAGAACTGAGCAGAGCTGCCAAGGGAACTTCTTGTTGCTGAAGTGTTGCATAACGTGTGGGGGAGTTCCTGTCAGAAGGTAATTAAATGTACTGCATTTAAACACTGATTTCCTATTATCCTCTGCTATGGACTGGCAGTTAATGTTTAACAAAATAACTTGCTTCATCACTTCTGTACAATAGGTGCGGTGCTGCGTTATGTAGATGCATTATATAAGGGTAAAGCATTTCCTTCATCAAATGCAGGAAGAAGCAGTATTTTTATTATGAACCATCACTATAAGGAACTACAGTAACCAAAACTCTTGTGGCTTAAGCCAACTGCCCACTTAAGTCCATCACAAATGGTATTGCATTGCTTTTGTTTTTCTAGTGACAGTGACGAGGAAAAATCAAGAAGAGGTAAATCTCCCAAAGCTGAATTTAAAGATGAAGAGGAGACTGTGACAACAAAACACATTCATATTACACAAGCTACAGAAACTACCACCACCAGACACAAACGCTCAGCAAATCCTTCAAAAACCATTGACTTGGGAGCAGCAGCACATTATACGGGGGATAAAGCAAGTCCAGAACAGAATGCTGCTGCTCACGCTGCACAGCCGACAGCCAAGGTGAGAGAGTGGAACACACTGAAACGTGACTTCAGAAACAGTTTTCTTCTAACCTCTGAGACAGTATCTAGTTTAGGGTGGAATTTTTGTTATGCAGCCTTCAAGGGAGCTATTTTATCAAAAATGTTTAATTACGGCTTTCAAAAGCAATGGAACAATTTAATTACAGAGTGCCTTTTTGTGTGATTGCTTCAAGATGTAAATTTTTTTCAATTTAGTCAATAGCATGTTTTATTCTCTTCAGGAAAGCAAAGATAAAATCTCGGCCTGAAGTGTGAGGGATTCTCCTAACCTGCACACTTACTGACAAGTTACCAAATTATCAGCTATCAGAAAAAACCCTGAGCCACTGGTTGTTCGCTGTTTGATTTGAAATTTAGCCAGGTTATAGTGATTGTTGGCTTCGAAGACAAATCTACCATCTCTCCAAAACAAAGCACCCAAAAACCCCAGAAAATTTCTCAATGTCACTTAAGATGGGTGATGATGTCATGAGATGAGATCTGTTGTGTCATTTCTTCTTCAGGGTTCTGCACCCTCTGGCAGCAAGTCGTCCAATGACCTGGTTGATCTGTTGTTTGATGGAGCAAGCCAGCCAAGCTCAACAAGTAGGCACCTTTTGCTTTCATTCTCTTAATGCATATTTTGAATGGTTTCTGAGGTTAAACTTGTTTGTTGTTATATAGATAGAGTAGTAGATAAATTGAGAAATGACTACTCAAAAAAACGTAGAGCTGCCTAGAACCCTATAGTACTGTATGTGCTATTGCCTGGGACTAATAAATGTTAGCAGCACGAAGATTAACTGCCAGATCAGTCTGTCAGTAACTGTGTTCGTAATGCAGTTATTTATAATTAACTCTAAAAGCAAGTGCAATCCATTCACATTCAAGCATTTCTCATAGTGCAGTTCCGAGGCCAGGCAGCCTGGAGCTGGATGATCTTCATACAGCTTTCACTTTAAGTATATGGCAAACTTGTTTGTTTATCTTATTTTGTCTTGGCACTTGGTTGATCCCAACCCTAATACTAAAAAGAAATTACTTTTAAGTAAAATTACTCATTGTAAAATGTGTCCCTTCACTCTCTAAATGTGCAGTTGAATTTTAAGTCCATTAACCTTAATATGCAGTTTCTTTCTAGGAGTGTGTTAAGTTTCAGTGCATTGCATACAGAATTGATAGAGGAGTACAGGTGTTTGGTAGTTTGCTTTTCACAACTAAAACTTTAAAGACCTGTTATTGTTCTTACAGATTCTTAATATCAAGTTTTGATTGTGACAAGCACGGAATAGAGAAAGAACTGCCATGTGCTTGTGCTCTAATGGTACAGTTGGGAGAGAGTTAAGTGCGGGCAGAATTTTTCTTTAAAGATCAGTTTGAATAGCAAATAAAATATGAGCATGTGCCTTTTCATAGACAGAAACCTTTCATGTAACTTTTCTCCAGTACAAATAAGAAATTTACTATATATGGGATCATATTCACATTGTAGAAGTGCGTGTGTGTATTTTGGGGGACAACAGATCCTCAGCTCTGGTCTTTGTTTTAAAGACAGTGTAAAAATCACAGAGACTGTACCAAAAATGGCATCCCAGAGTGGAAGGAGCCCCGCGTGTGGCAAAGTGGCTGCCTTCATGCGTGTGTGAAGACTATTCTTATTTATATATGAAGTTGTGCAACTACGGGGTGTATTGGGGTGGGAATCCTGTAATATGTCCCACTAGGTATTTTTATTATAATGTATGAGCAAAGCCAATATTTTGAGGACCCTGTGCAGCACAATTCCTTCCATCACTAGGCTATCAAAATGCTACCTCTGCAAGTATTTAATAGAATATAAACTACATCAAAACTCTGCTGGAGGGGAAGGAAACTGTTGAGGTAATTTAGTATCAGAGATCTGTCTCAATACTTTCTTATTTTTGGTAGATCTTTAAAACTTTGTTCACTTTTATTTTGGGGAAAGTAGCTAAAGTTTATGTGCCTGTTCTGAAATATGTGTTAATTCCTAATGGTTAAGAAATAAAATTCTTTTTTTATGCACAAATGCCCCCAAATTTAAGGAAGAATTTATTTTGCCTTATTTTCTATTTTATTAACTTCATATATGAAGGTTGTTCATTTGAGTTATGACAGTTCTGTGGAATCTTAAGATACCAAATCAATTCTGAAACTTCTGTCCAATTCTTGTTGGAAAAGACGCTGGATCCTCTTTTGGTTTTGTTTATATACATATCTGTGTTTCTATTTTAATGTATAAAAACAAAATCACGTTGAAAATAGATGTTTCCACTTCAAGGTGAGGCTTCCCATGTTTCAACAGAACTATGGTGTCCATATTATAGTGTATTTGAAGCTTTCATCAGTTTGGTTCTGTGCTGCTGTGAGCCTTTCTTCGTTTTGCCTTTTCTCTTCTTTTTCCGAAGCAGCGTTTAGAAGCGGTGTTGAGAAGAGGCCTTACCAGCTGGTCCTGCTAAATAACCTCTTTGCTGACCTGGGAAGGCAGATGGAAAGGGTTCATTTGTAGTGACAGAGCTCGCATGGGGATCTTTGAGGATGGCTCCTGTTGAGAGGATTAGCACTGTCCTTCGCGTGCGGGTCACTCGTTATGACCACTGCTCATTGCAGCACAGGGTGTGGGAACGTTCCCCGTGTCATGCAAGACACAGGGAAAGGGTCAAATGCAGCCTTTGATCTCTCCTGTGAAGGAACTGGCAGGGAAGTTGTGCAAATTCAGGGAACTCGGAATTTGCTTATCTCTGTATTTTCAGGTGTGGAGATGTGGAAGAAGGTTGGTGAGGCTTGAGGGGTTACATATTACTAAAGCAAAACAGTTTGTACGTGCAGGGGGGCAGTTGGTTGCCATAAAGGATCAGCAATCTGTTTGAGATGATGTAGAATCTCTGATTAGACCTGCTGGAAGTAATTTTTTGGTGTTAGTGGAGATGAGATTCTTTAATCTTAGCTGGTGATACCTGTCTTTTGAGAGTTACTGCATTCACCTTAAGCTCTGCCACCTCTCTCTGTAACTCCGTTTCATTTGAAAACAGGCAATAGAGGTGGAGGAAAAGTAGACTTGACTGACAATGTTGAGGGTTAGTTTGGGTTTGAACCTGGTTCTGGTTTTAAAATTAATTCCTAGATACTTTGTCAGACAGCCCAGGGATAATGCACGTAGCATGAGAGCATTGATTTTTATGCCTTTTTTTTTTTTTTGCAGATGTGGTCAAGGGTGTGTCTTCTGTATTGATCATTCTGCATATAAACTCTCAAACCATTAGTCTGTTCTGAACTCTATAATGATACTTACGATTGAAAAAAAAAGATTTGAAAATGTTCTTTGGAGTAGGGAGAGTAAACATGATCAGAACAGTTTTTTAGCTTGATATTTCACTGGCTCATCTTACCCTTTTTCATTCTCAGGTTGCAGTCAGTATAAAACTTGTATATAAACATATGTAAGATGCTTATTAGATCACTCCAGAATTTGTGTTGAAGAAGAAATTTTTTAACTTTGTGTGAAATCATCTTCTCCCACCTGAAAAAGTAGTAAAAGGATTTCAGTAGTGCTATATTTCTGAAAATTCAAAGAGACCATCCCTGCGTTCCCTTCTCGTGTCTTATCTTTCCTCGCTGAGCGTGGAGCGTATGATATATTTCCCCTTGGAAGAGCAGGCGCCTTCCTGGCAATGTCTACAGTAGAATAACATTAAAAAGAAATACAAGTACACATGTATTAGAAAGTGAATGGTTCCTTTTATTACTACTAGCCATTTATTAAAAAGGAGATGGTTCTAGTTTAATTAACCCAGTTGAGAGTAGCAGATGGGGCAGAATGTCTTGCAGCGATAAGACAATTCAGAAATGGCACCAGATGTTGGAAGCTGTCCCTGGTGGTGTTTGAGTGCAGCACAGATGTTCCAGTCCCACCTGGCTGGTTTCTGAGCACTGCAGGCTAAGCAGCTGTGATGTAACCTATATAATGTACGCATAACACTAAAAGCAAAATAATTGAACTGCTGCAGCTTCTTCTAAGAGTGGGACTGCTTGGAGGTGAAATCTTTGAGGACAAACAAATAAGGTCAACTTCTTAGTTTCCTCAGGTCAGTGGAATACCTACTTAAAAGCAGTAGTGAGGATAATTGGCTGATTTTAATTTTTTTTGTAAACCGTTTCATTATTTATTTAATTTTTTAAAAAGGCAGCTTTCCAATATGGTTCTTAAATCTTTCTTCTGTTTTTATATCTTGACTGTATTTTTAAGTGAAAAATTGTTACTCTGCTCTATTGAGTGGTTAATAATTTATATGCTGCATACAAATGTCTGGTCAGAAAGAATGTTCTTGCTGTAGAAAGGAAACAAACTTATAAAAAAATGAGCACAAATGCAAGCTCTGTCCTTGAAATCCCAATTCAAGATCATCGCAGAATCATTCATGCTTTAAGTAACACAAAAACTAAATATAAGGCGACATGTAGTTTTTCACAGTAAGCATAATAGATTAACTTTTATACAATAAGAATGTTTGGGGTTAATATATTATGCTTTGAAAGTTTTAATTTTACAAACTGCCAAATTAGTAGCATCCCTCACTAGTTAAAAACTTGTTAACCTTTTTAATCTCCCTAAACTTATTTTTAGAGATAGCAAAACCTTGCTTCTGCAAGGCAGTTACAAATAACCCAGTTCATTGTTGCTCAGGCTTGTATAAATATAGTATGGTGATGAACAGGAAAAACAGTGCTGACTTAGGGAGCAGAATCAATAAATCCATCTCACCAAATACAGAACAGCTTTTCTTCCTAAATCCCAGGCGCGGTGGTTGCAGTGGATTTTGCACAGTCCGGTAACAGCATTTGGTTTCCTTCTGTTTCTAGGTGCGTCCACTGACCCATTTGGAGGATTTGCTGATTTTAATTCAGCTGCTGCTTCAGCAAGTTTCCCATCATCGCAAGGTAGGATTAATTTACAGGTTGAAATGCTGTTTGAGGGCAGAAAGAGGGGAAGAGATGCCACATGGCGTTAGTGAAAGTCACTTCCCTTTCCAGGGAAAACTGCGTTTATGTAACTGGACCACAAGGGCTCCATTGAGTAAGGAAGATACTGACTGTCTGGCACAGCACGTGTCTCATTGGACCCGAAACTTCTTGTGAACTGTATTTCAGGAAAATGTTAGTAGGAGTCACAAATATATCCCCGTTCATCTAATAATATAAGCATGTAATAAGACTTAAAACATAGCTCCGAGTCTAATTTTGGAATGCACTGAAAAAAGACGTGACTTCTGGAGTAGAAAAGTAAAACCTGAAGTAAACAAGTGTGGGTCTAAATGCTGGCTGAAGAGTGCTCACTAAGCAATTAAAAAGAGCCTGGCACATCCAACTTTTGCAGTTGTGGGCAAGGAGCTCTATTAATTGGAGTTTTACAGTGATGAACACTTCAAGACGACAGTATTTGTGTTTCAAACATGACTGGAAAATTGGCTGTAGTGATAGGACCATTCACATTATTCATCATCATAGTCTTCCCAGTGTTTTAAGTAAGGCTATTCAGCTATTCTATTTGCAATAAAAAAAGTCATTTTTCTAATATTTCAATGCAAGTTTTTCAGATATAGGTATTAATTATTTAAAAAAAAGGTAGCTGCTGTGGTGGGATAAAAAGACTTGCATGATGTGCTTGACAGTCTGGTTTGCCTGCTGGTGATAATGCTGTGAACTGAAAAGTTGTTAGAAGGGTTTTATGCTGCTGTTTGTAGTTTCCAGACATGTGCAGGGGGTCCAGATCAGCCTCAGAAACTTTAATGTTATGGGCAGGACAATAAATTAAATGAGTAAGTTGAACAAAACCAAAAGATGGGATCGTGTTCAATGGAACATAGCACCCCACCTGTGCTAGGAAAAAATCTCCAAAGATGTCCTGTCCTCAGCTCCCACCTGTCTCCTAAGATTTCAATAAAAAAGCTGTAATGGTTTAGAGACACACAAATACGTTGGCCTCATCTGATGGTGATAATGCTGTGAACTGAAAAGTTGTTAGAAGGGTTTTATGCTGCTGTTTGTAGTTTCCAGACATGTGCAGGGGGTCCAGATCAGCCTCAGAAACTTTAATGTTATGGGCAGGACAATAAATTAAATGAGTAAGTTGAACAAAACCAAAAGATGGGATCGTGTTCAATGGAACATAGCACCCCACCTGTGCTAGGAAAAAATCTCCAAAGATGTCCTGTCCTCAGCTCCCACCTGTCTCCTAAGATTTCAATAAAAAAGCTGTAATGGTTTAGAGACACACAAATACGTTGGCCTCGTCTGATGATGTAGTGAGGGGGGCCTGAGACAGGCTATTTCCAAAGCTTCCAGTGATGTCTGGGTTACTACTGGAAGGGCCTGGTATGTTGGAGGGGAATTTAGTCAAGCTTTGTCTTCTGTGCACAGTGCAACCTCACCGAGGGGTTTTGCAGTTGCATATATGCATTTATGGGATGAAGCTGACCAACACAGCTATTTGTTACAGGCTTTTTCCCTTTTAGGAGAAGCCTATTAAATAAAAGATTTTATTTTAGCTTGGCTAAATAACAATTTGTTACAGGCTTCTTTCCTTTTAGGAGAAGCCTATTAAATAAAAGATATCTAGATCTTACTTAAGTCAGGCATGAAGAAGTCCCTGCCAGTCACAAGAGGAAGATTTTAGCATCGTGTGTTGGGCCAGCCCTCAGGCTTGCCCTTGCCTGGTCACAGGCTGCACTTCAGAGCTGGTGTGTGTCCGAATGGCTGGCTCACTGTACATACAGTCATTTTGGAGACAAACACACAAGTTATTATGTAGACCGTATGGCTCACTGCACGTATGGTCATTGTGGAGACAAACACACAAGTTATTATGTAGACGTGGCCATGGTCTGAAAAACTTTTCCCTTAAAATGGGACTGAAAAAAAAAAATATAAATTGCTGGGAAGCCACCTAAAGCAATCAGCTTCCTCCTGATGGAGTGTTTCTGGGAGCCTGTGGTGCCACCCAGCCAGGACAGTGCTGGAAACAAGCACGGAGCGGAGGGAGCTGCCTGGTCATCGCTTGTGCAGTTAATTTGGGTAGCAGTGATGGTTGTAACTCGGGGTTCTCAGCCAGGGTGTGGGATTAAGTCCAAAATGAGAAAAGAATAGCAAAGAGGTTGATCAGCAAATCTACCTGCGAGAGCCAGCTTTCAGTCAGCATGCTTAGATCTCTGCCTTTACTTTGCTGTGATAGGAAAGCTGTACTGGGCATGGATTAGTTAATACACCTTTAATTTGCTTGGCAGGAAAGAATCGCTCTATTTTTTTTTTTAACAGGCTTTCTTAGTCAAAACCAAGTTGTTTTGCAAACACAAAGCCGCCTACTATGCAAATAATTTCTGTGTTAATACAGTCTAAATTGATACAATCCTTTATCTGCATTAACATGATTAATCTATTCCAATCACCATTATGCAAGGGACAAGGAGTCCTGTGAAATGATTAATCATTCCTGAACAGCGTAAGCCCCTCTAGAAATCTTTTCCTTCTTGATTAATCATCTTTGAAGTCCTACTGAAGGGGCAAAACCTTATCCCTTTTACCCCCACTTCCATTATTGGTGCTCAGTGCACAGGTCTGAACATAGAAGGAGCACACTCAGCATTTACTTATCTATCAGGAATATTTAAAGTAGGTTTTAATTTTTAATATGTAATACTAATTGAAACATTCTAATATAGCCCCTCTTCGTGAGGGAGATCAAAGCAAATGTTCTAGTAAGGCCCTGAGCTAATGAATATTAGTGCACTTCATGCACCCAAGTTGTTGGCAATACTTGGATTTTGTGAACAGATTTACTCTCCTACTATTCTTTAAATTCTAATGTATTAGTAAAGATAAAGATGGCTAAAGGTGGAAGGTGAGTGTTGATAAATATTTATATGGAGTTAAAACTGCAGTTTCCTTTTGAGTGGGTAGAACACAGTTGTAGAAAACTGTTGTGTGTGGAGGTTACAGAACTTGCTGTTGGATGGGTTGGAAGTGGAAACTGGTACTAGATTCACCTGTCCCAGCTTTACATGTCTGAGATCTTGCTCATCTAAAGAAATTCAAGGTATGATTTAACTGTTCATTAGAATTCAAAGTTCACTTCATACAGCAATGGCATTGCTTGTGACTTAGCTGAAGTACCAAAAGTAAATCAGTGACATAATCAAAAAGCTGACCTGTACAGTGGCCCAGCCTTGGAACACGATTCACTGTGTAGCAGTGAGAGCTGCTTAAGTGGCGTTGCTTTATTTTTAGCATCTCCTGTAGATGTTTTTGTAAGCTTTTCTTCCCCTATCACTCCTGTGAAGTAACCCATTTCTTGTTAATAGAAAAACATGTGTCTTTCAGAGAGATAACATCTCCTCCTATTTGACTCAAAGGTTATGACATTCTCAGTTCACTGGTTTGTGTCTCTGGACATCTGTGATCCTGAAATAGGTACCCCAGCAGTTGTCTACAAACAGTTGTCTACTGTTGGGCTCCTCACAGTAAGATACAGAGAGAGCTGTGCGTTGCTGTGCTTTGATTTAAATGTGTGTCTACAAAACCCCTGGTCTATTGAAATGGAACAAAATACAAAGGATGAACTAAGAGTTCAGCAGAGCTGCTGCTGAGAGAATTGCTAGATCCAAGACTGAATTTCTGCTTCAAGCCAAGACAGTTTAGGAATCAAATGTAGAAAACTTAATGTGGACACTTCATGGAACAGGAAGAAATTATTCTTTATCACCTCAAATAAGAATTCCCTGGTAACCTGCTTTCAAAGTTCTGTTTTTTCATTTTCCTCAGCATTGTCTTATGCAAAGAGCTACTAATTGTATATAGCCAAATTTTGAAGCAGTTGTCTTTGTTTTATCATGATGGAATTTGCTTTATCAAATGGCTCATTCCTGACAACTGTTCTCTCAGCAAATTCCAGAGTGCCAAGATAAAAAGTTGATAAATATTATCAAAGTTCTAGGTGGTGTTTTGACTAGAGCTTCCAATCTACCCCTAAGTTATCTTTCAGTCCTATTTCAACTAAAGAAAACCTGTCCCTAGTTGTCTTGCATCCACAGGTGAAATGTTATCAAACATCCTTCTACTTCTGTGCATGGGTGTTTCATATTTCCTTTGCTACCTTGTTAAAATTGTTGGAATATTCATGAGAGGCAATGATGTCCAGATGGAGGTTCTACCTGCAGATGTTAATCTGGACGGACACAGATCAGCTCTCATTTGTTTCAGTTCATGGATTATGGCATTTGCTCAGTGCCTTTCTCTAACTCTTCTGCCTTTCTCTTCTCTGTCTTCCTCCTGCACTGTTGCCTTTCCTTCAGGTACAGCAACAAGTGGAAATGGAGACTTTGGTGACTGGAGTGCCTTCAACCAAGCTTCTCCTTGTCCCAGTGCTTCATCTGGAGACCTCTTCAGCAGCACGGCCCAGCAGCCAGCTCTAGAGCTTTTCAATAGCTCACAGCCAGCTTCTGGCCAGCCTCCAGCTGCTTCAAATTCTACCGATCTTTTTGATTTGATGGGCCCCTCTCAGACAACCATGACCTCATCACTAAGTATGAATTTCTCAATGATGAACTCCAATTCTGTGGGCATCAACTTACCCATGTCAAGGTCACAGGTAATGCTGCTACTTATACAGCTTGCTAATGGCCTTCCTCAATTAATCTTTTGCCTTTTCCTTAATCACAACATGGAAAATAAATCCTTTCCATACCTGGAATCCATACCTGGAATCCATACCTGGAATCCATTCCTGGAATCCATACCTAGTCATTCAGATGTTGTGATCAGCATTTTGTAAGAAAGTTTTGTCCAAAAATGTTTGAGTAACCTCCTAGAAAGAGGCAAGAGCTGTTGAAAAGCCTCCATTTATAAGCTAGTCTTCTTCAAGATGGTCTTCATTGTTCTAGGAAGTATTGCTGCTTTGTTGGGGAAGATGAGGCTGATGATATTTTAAATCTTAGAGCCATCCTCCACAGAGGGTTTTAGGCTTCCAGCCTTGAGCAGATGGAGGTGAGGAGTGGTCTGTTCTCTAAAACACAGAAGTGCTTGCTTCAGGGGAGGGTGTTTTCTGAAACCATAACAGGTCAGCTTGGTGTTAGGAGGAGAAAATCAGTTTGTTGGAGTTCAGAACTTGACTGCAGATCATCACTCTCGCTCCACACGTTGACATGGGAGCTTGATGCAAGTTCACAAAATGCCCTTTTAGCCCATTCTAATGGCATAAAGCGTAAGGCAACAACACTGCTTTAGAGGAGCTGAAGTGTAACAGCATCAGGCAACAACACTGCTTTAGAGGAGCTGAAGTTCATGGCTAAAAATCTCATTGGGTTTTTATTGTCTTCTGTGGGGAAAAAATAACACTTATTGCTTATTCCTGATTCCTATTGGCACATTTTCATATGGATCCCAACAAACTTTTCTTTTTTAGCCTCTGCAAGGCGTGAACACCATGATGCCGAAGCCTAACCCTCTTTATAACACAACCACAGAGATGGTCCAGAAGAACGCAAGCAAAACTCTACCCTCAACTTGGTCAGATCCCAGTGTAAATATCAGTTTGGACAATTTAGTACCTGGGATGCAGCCTTCCAAACCCCAGCAGCCATCACTTAATTCCATGATGCAGCAACAAAGTGAGTGATTATTTCACTGTTTGGTGTGCTGAGCCCTGTGTGTGTTTATAAGTTGTCCCTGAGATGGAGTATTCTTTCAATTACTGTTTTTCTATGTTTAATCATAATTGTTCCTTAAACAATTGCGATGGTTTTGATGCACATGGTATTGCCTAATACTGACATGCTGTTTGTGCATGGGTTTACTGTAGAGTTTGCACCATTGCTGTGCAAAGATACCATTGCTGCATCTTGATTTCTGGCTTCCTAATCTCCAGAACTTCTCTAGAATATGGGTAGCAGCACGTATTGCTATAAAATGCTATTTAAAACTTTTATAAAAGTTTTCTGAGTACTCAAAAAACACGGAAATGAGCAAAATTGCTATTTTTTGGGCCAGCATATCTTTGTTCACGGCAGTTTCCATATAAGTTTCTTAAAACACATGAGCACCTCCAGCATCAGGTTCTGACTAACGATGTTTGGATCCTGTTTTTGGTTTTTGCAGATATGCAACAACCTATGAATGTCATGACTCAAAACTTCGCAGCCGTGAACCTCAACCCTCAGCCGAACATGATGCCTGTCCGACCCCCGACGAGCCCACTGATGGGAGGGCCCATCTCTGTGGGGATGGGGATGCCTGGTGTGATGTCAGGTACGATGGGAATGGCCTCCATGGGCCCCACGCCGATGCTGAACCAGGGAATGATGGGAATGAACATGAACATGGGAGTGCCGGCTACGGGAATGGGTCTGACGGGCACAATAGGAATGGGGGTACCCAACATGGCTATGACCTCTCTGACTCCTGGGACTGTACAACCCAAGCAAGATGCCTTTGCAAATTTTGCCAATTTTAGCAAATAAAGATTGTAAAATAAATAAATGAAATCAAATCAAACAGGCAGACTGAATGAAGGATTTTTAGCTGCACAAAATATAGCTGGGCGAGGGATGGAAAACACTGATCAATACCTTTTTTTTTTTTTTTCTTTATCAGTTAAAGTGTCTACATAAAGAACCAAAAGCTATTTTCTAAGTGTTGAAATAACTACTGTTCAAATTCTGGAGAGGTGAAAGGTTCTTCTGAGGAATGTGTTAGATGATTTTGCAAAATAATTTGTATTGAGACCATCAAAAAACCTTTCCTATGTAGAAGAACCAATTTTAACTTTGAGACTTGATGGAAGACTGGAACTGGGGGTTGGGTAAAAATGTTTGAATCTAATTTTATACTTTACTTTTTTTTCTTGAAGAGCTTGACTTTCTTTTCCCCCCTCTCCTTGATCACTTTGTCATAGTTGGATCATTCCTTTTACTACCACTGAGTCCACAATTGAAGTCACACAAGTACGATGATCAGTTTTTTATAAGAATATATATTTTTGTCCAAAAATGGCTTACATATGTGATTATGGCTAATTCAAAGGGACCTGGAATGTATATATACTTTTGCTAATATTCCAGCCACACTGCTCTATTACCCAAATTTTTACTGTAAAAATCCTCTCTCGGCAATTCGGTGAGCAACAGATTTTTTGGGATCTTACCTTGCTTCCGTTGTTAGAATGGACACCCAGTGCAGGTCTGGGAGAAGCTTTATCTGAGACTGCTGGAAGGTTTCCTTTCAGAAAACTCCAGAAAATGCACTTTCATGCAGTTTTTTTTACAGTGGCACTTGGCATCCTTTGTATCACCAGTATCCCTATGAAGCCACTGATTTAGGACATCGGCAGCAGTCAAAAGGCAAAAATATTTATTTTTTGCATCATTACAAAAAAAAAAGGTAACAAAGTTAATTACACTTAAGTTATATAAATCGATAACCCTACCTAATCCAACAGCATTGAATCTTAGCTTTTATACAGCATTTGGTGATTCTTTTGTGTAAATATGGCATTTAGCAGCTGTGGAATCCAATAGAGGAGTAAAAAAAAAATTATATATATTAATAAAGGAAACCTGTAGCAGTCAAAGATTTTACTGATTTACTGAAAACAAAAGAATGAATTAAGATTTTTTTGGGACTTTTGTTTTTTCCTTCTGTAATTCTGCATTTAAGTTCACATGAATCATGATTCTAGGATCTGGAATACAAAGACATTGTTATATTCACAAGCTGGGAATATTGTTAAGAATAAGCACTATACTATAGGTATGAAATTTATTGCCTCCCTTTTCTTATGTTGGATTTCTTTTTTATTATTAAATTGATAAAACTTTGTTTCCATTGTATTCATAATGTTCTGTTATACATAACATTAAAATGTTCATTAAAATCAATGTTGGGCTGCTTTTCCTTTCATTCCATTTGACGTTTATGAGAGCATTTGGGAAAAAAAATAATTATAATTTGGGCAAAGTAATTTTTATAAATAATTTAAAATTGTTTAATGACTTCTTATCTGAAGCCTTTCCTATCTGGCTCTACTGTTAGGAATTAAAAATGAAGCAGGCAAGATATCCTGACCCGCTCCAGCCTTGCTAATGCTCCATCTACAACATTTCTAATTAGGCAGAAATTCATGTACTTCAGCTAAGTGGTAATGAAAAGTGATTCATTTGCTGAATAAGAGATGAGAGTGAGTGTAATTAGCTGACTGCGGTTTTTAATCTTTCAACAATTCAATGTGTTTAAATTAGTTTCAAAGAATAGGAGCTTTCAAGTGTTGTTACATCAAAGTAATCAAGGCAGGCTTGAACGGCTGAGTAGGAGAGATCGCTCGGGTTCCTGTTCTGAAACCTTTAAACTTATTTGGAATAAATCATCTTCAAAACCTCTCGTTCTAACAGATGGGAAGATTCAAACTGGTTCAATATATGCAAAATTGTGGTGGGAAGAAAACTAGTTCCCGGGGCGGTAGATGGATGGTGAGGAAAACTAAAGCTGTAGTGGATGTTGCTGTCTGGGTCGTGCTGGAAGGTGCGGAGCTGCTCAGTGGTCTCCAGGTGGTTTTCTGGGGAGGAGAGAGAGTCTCTCCATAATGCTCTTCTTTTAAGGTAAATTTAGCTGGTTAAATAGTCGGCTTTTGAGTTGAAAGATCTGTCCTTGTTTGGGTTGCTCGCGTGTCTTCTGGGGAACCGGTGATTCAGCTTCTAATCAGGAGATTAATTAGACTGAAGCACATTTGTCAGGGGTTAGAATAACTCCGGTGGAAGACAGTTGGTCAGTTTAGAGTGAGTGGATCTTTGCAGTTGTCTCCGTTATATCTTCATCAAGGGTACACAGGCTTCTGACTCCCTGCCCCTGCCAGGCGTGGGTCATCTTATGCATCAGTTTCCTAACTATGAAGAAGGTTGGGTAGAGCCTGAAGAGAAGGTTTTTTTGGTGTTTTTTTTTCATCCAGGCAGATTGTCTGCAGGTGGATGAGCAGGAAAAGATGCCTGCAGGCTGAGGGGGTGTATCCCTCTGCATCTCTGGCCGGCAGCAACAAGAGCCTGTGGTGTGGAAGCTTCATCCCATTCTCTCCCCCAGTTAGGATGGCTCACAGGTCGCAGTGCTTACCAGAACATAGTTTACATCTTTAGATAAATATAAATAATGGGTTGTGTTTGCTTAAAACAGTATTGAATTATCTTTGAGATGGATATCATAAAATAATTCCATCTCTGATGTTTCAGGTAGGAGCAAAATAGACTAGTATATTAAAAATAGACATTATCTTTCTAGGTGAAAATACAAAGGAGTTACTGTGTGAATGATGACAAATCTACCATTTATCAGCAGCTGCTTAAAATAACCTAAAATCATGCTACTATTGTTAGTTAGTACAACTTCTTGCTTTATTTTCAAAGCTGGGCCCAGCTGTAAGGGGGATCTGCCCAGAAGGCTCCAGCACCCCCAGCACACGGGGTGTGCTGTCCCACTGGTGTGTACTGGGCTGTCCCCCACTGGCCCTTGGCAGAAGTCTGACTTCCTTGCTCTTACCCCCTGGGCTTTAGCACCTCTCCTGTGAGGACAGGCTGAAGGAGCTGGGGTTGTTCAGCCTAGAGAAGAGGAGGCTCCGGGGACACCTAATAGCAGCCTTCCAGTACCTGAAGGGAGCCTACAGGAAGGCTGGGGAGAGCCTGTTTAGAAAGGCCTGCAGTGACGGGACGAGGGGCAATGGCTTCAAGCTGGAGGGGAACAGATTTAGACTGGAGATTAGGAGAGGGTTCTTTACTGTGAGGGTGGTGGAGCACTGGAACAGGTTGCCCAGGGAGGTGGTTGAGGCCCCTTCCCTGGAGATATTCAAGGAGAGGCTCGACGAGGCCCTGGGCAACCTGGTCTAGTTGGGGGTGTCCCTGCTGACTGTGGGGAGGTCGGACTGGATGCCCTTCCGGCCTGGGCAATTCTGTGATTCTATGATGGGATGAGGGGTAATGGTTTTAAACTGAAGTAGGGTAGATTTAGATTAGATACTGAGGAGAAATTCTTTACTGTGAGGGTGGTGAGGCACTGGAACAGGTTGCCCAGAGAAGCTGTGGATGCTCCATCCCTGGAGGTGTTCAAGGCCAGGCTGGATGGGGCTTTGAGCAACCTGCTCTGGTGGGAGGTGTCCCACCAGGGGGGGGTGGAACTCGATCTTTAAGGTCCCTTCCAACTCTAACCATTCTATGATTCTATTCACAAGGCATTCTGTGTGCCATAAAGAAGTGCTTGATATGACGATGGTGGTGTCTACAGCGTGTGAGGTATAAAAGCCCAGCCCAAGGCGTGTGCTGCTGCCCCCAGGGCTGAGTCCCAGCTGGGAAAGCAGCCTGGGAATTCAGAGCCCATGGAAGTGACTGTCTGGTTGGAAGAGGTAAACTTTTCCCATCTCTGCATTCTGTAGCTTTCTAAACTTATGAAGAGTTCAGGTAAAATTAGTGCAGTCCTTTGTAAAGGCTGTCTCGAGGAGGAGGAATCCACCCCTCCCTGTGTATTTATGGAATCATTCAAAAAAAACTGCATCTTGATTGAGTAATGAATCCCAGCACAGGTGCGAGTTCAGTGATAACTGGAGCATCCACCGTGTTCTACAAAAGAAATTCTCTTCAAAACAGCTAAACAAGGGTATTTACAGCAGCATCTGTTTCAGCTCTGTCTGTCAGCGAGGAGCAGCCTGACGGGGAGGGGGAGGGATTTCTCAGTGGTGTTTACATAATGCGGGCAGGCGGCCCGGCCCAAGGTGATACCGGCTCGAACGGGAGAACAAATATCTAAAGACACTTTGATTCTCAGAGGCCTCTGCTCCAGGAGTCGCTCTACAAAATTGCCTCCACGTTCCTCCGTGCGTGGCTGTAAACACTTTTATAGCCTATGACATTTTTTTTAGTGCCGTCGCTTGGTTCTGATTAAAGCTTTTAATGGCAAAGGGATTTATTTTTGGGTAAAGTTTTTTTTTTCTCCCCTCTTCTCCCCCTCGCCCCCCTCTAATTTTATTCCAAGAATTGTTTCAGGCAAACCCACTGGGCTTGCACACATATTGAAACTCCCTGTTTTAAGTGAAATATTTAATTTGACTGCAAAGGAAACTTTTTTTTTTCTTTTTTGGTTGGTACTCAAGAACTCTCAGCAAAGTGACAAACCACTCGCTGTGCAGCTCCGGGTACCTGCTGACAGATTTGACTGGCAAAAGCTACAAGTATGAAAGAGGTAATTGGAAATTAAACACTGAATACCTGTATCCTGCCAGTTATTCCTGCCAGGAGCTCTGCCTGGAGCAGGGGAACAGTCGTTGCCCTCCTGTTCCATTGGGAATGGAAATGTGGCTCCTTCCTGGCGCTGGGCTGCCCCATCCTCAGAGCCTGGGGCCGAGGGAGGGGATGGAGCCAACAGCCAGAAACACAGAATCAGGGTGATTTTTCCCCAAACCGCTTGGACTTAGGGCTGACTTTAACATTTTTAACCATTCCAGCAGGAGAAGGGCTTCTCCGGGGGTTGGTGGGTGGATGGTGGTTTGTTGTCACCAGGCTGCTAATACTGCATTTTGGGAACTGCTTTTAGGGCTTTGAGGAAAGAAGGAAGAAAGGAAAAAAAAATAGTAAGTTGCAAAGACAACCAGGTGAGCCTGGTTAATGTTGTGAGACTGAAGAGGATGGCCTGTGGAATTTGTAAGTCAATCTGTACGGCTTGTTCAATGGTCTGGGCACGGTTTTATCTCGCCAGGGTGCTGTGGAAGTTTCCTTCTCTGTGCAAAATGACCTTTAAAAATTAAGACGTGGCTCATTTTCATTTTTTACGTGCTTCTGCATCCACAACTCAGATAAGGAAGGAAAAGAGGTAAGAGAGAGAGTCTTTCTGCAGAAGGTGGGAGTGAAGAAAGGTGCCTTTGCAGAGTTTAGGAGTTTCCCTGGATGGTTGCAGCTCAGGGGTCTGTCCAGGGAGGAACCCAGCTCTCTCCATCGATGCACATTCAACGCCAATGAACGTCACAGCGAAGGCTCAGCTCATCTCCACTTTCAAAAAATGTCTTTACTCCTCACAAATTTGCAGCTTTTTCTTTTTAGAATCATGCAGTTTCCCTGGATGGTTGCAGCTCAGGGGTCTGTCCAGGGAGGAACCCAGCTCTCTCCGTCGATGCACATTCAACGCCGATGAACAGCACAACAAAGGCTCAGCTCATCTCCAATTTCAAAAATGTCTTTACTCCTCACAAATTTGCAGCTTTTTCTTTTTAGAATCATGCCATAAGGTACTGGTTCGGTAATTAACTGGTTCTTTAATAGAGCTACAATTACTTTGTTTCATGATAAGGGTTGGGGGGGGGAAGAATGCATTCCAAGACAGAGCTACTTTCGACATCTGGGAACCTCCTAACAGCTGGCTATCTAATGAATATGCATCTGCTTAAGAGGCTGTAGGCCATTAATAAACCAATAGATATAAAACAGAAACAATCTTTGTCAGCTTCAAATGAGATTGGATGCAATGTGCTGTGAAGTGTCACTGTCACATTGAATCCAGCCGGGGAGGTTAACGCTCCTCGGTACCGGCGGGGGGAGAGGGCTGGGCTCACGGGGCTTTGCGGGGGGGTTCTGGGGGGTTTTGCCTCATTATTTCTCCCAGTAGCAGTCGTGTTGGGGGCACCGGTGACCTTTTAGTTGCAACTTCTAGTCTTGGCTTTTTTGGTTTGCCGGAGGAGGGTGTGGTTTTTCCTACTTGAACTGATTTGAGCGATAACGGGCATCGATCACGTGAATAAACGACTGGGGAGAAGGTACAGGGATGTGATAAAAACACTCCTCTTTGACTGAGAGCTGGGGCTCTGCAAGGACTGAGACTGCCCCATGTGCCGTGTTGTACAACAGGATTGTTGTAGGGTGAGAGAAACACCCTTAAAAACAGTGACACTGACCTCATGTGACTGTAGAGGTATCTCTGACCCCTTAACAGTTGTAGCTGCGCGTGTTCCAAGGTGTGTAGCACCGTGTGTTGTCCCAACCCGCAGCAACGTGTGGTGTCTCCTACCGATACGAGTCTGCACCTTTGTTTCCTGCAGCAGCTCCCATAAAATATGGAGTTACTGTTCTTACAGGCTCCTCACCCCCCTCTGCACAGCTCCCATCCAGCCCAGGTTCTTCCTTTCAATGGCTCCTCACACTCAACAGCAGCCTCTTGAAGCGCCGATCATTATTTTGAGGAGAAATGTTCACCGGGTGAAATTTTCCTAAGAGAAAAAAAAACTGTGATTTCACCTTAATCCCCAGCAATGGTCAAAGTTCCTGGCAGCTGTTGATTTAGGGGGCTGCAGGCTCCCCTGGCACCGAGAAGGGGCAGCTTTTACTGCTGTGGGGAAGGGGAGCAGTGATCCTGTACCTCCCCGGCCTCTGCTCTAGAGCCAGACAGACCCTGCACATTCCAGTTCCCAGGAATCTCTCTGTAAATTAAGATTTGGGATTGTTTTCTTTGCCACTCAGTTGTAAAGGGCAGCGTTAGCTTAGCAGGAAGATCGCTGCAGCATTAAGCTTTTTGTCCCCTGATTTACAGGCTTTAGTTAGGAGAAAATGGAAGCAAGAAAAGTTAAAATGGGAAGATGAGCGCTCTGTAATTGCTGCAGATCCTGTCTAGCAACTTCTCAAGAGAGAAAACTATTGCACTCTGTATCACCACATTGATATAATTTAAACCAAAATCTGTTAAAAAGATTGACTTAATTCCTAGAATAGTATTTTTCTTACCCTTAATTATGAAGTTTTAAAACAGAAGATTACTGAAAGCCTCTTCCAGAGCTGCAGCCTCACTGGTGACAAATTTACCTTCTCAGACTTCAGGTTTTGCACCAGGGGTTGGGGTGAAGGGGAGGTGTCAACCACTGCCCAGTGTCTCTGTGGCTTTTGTGGGGGTACAAGGTTCTGTTCTCGCTCGGGTTGTGAGCTCTGCTGCCCTGGCTCGGGGCAGGAGGATGCCCTGGTCCATTCTGATCCGAGCAGGTGGGTCACAGCTTTGCATCCCACCTCCCCTCCCTCCCAGCTCTGCCTTTCATCCCAGCATTAGCAGGACCGAGATGTTACGGTTTTATCTTTTTTGAGACAGACAAAAGAGCGAGCTGTAAAGGAGGGCTGTCCTTTTAAATACTTTAACTTTTCAAGGTCGTTTGTGGAGCTAAATTCATACAAAAAGCATCTATAATGAACCAAGCGTATCTTGAACCTTATCCCTTCAGCTGAATACGAATTATCTCGGAAGGTGCTTCAGCGGCCACGTTCTCCAAGTTCAGCATCCTCGTGAACATTTATAAGTAAGCAGAGAAGCCACTATTATTGTGGTTTGGCATCTATCAATTTCTTGTCTTTTTTTTTCTGTAATTGATTTATTAATTATAGCATCTTAATGATCTATTTAAAATAAATAAACCATTTACACCATTTCAAAGGTATTTTGTGATGTTCAGCTGATATTAAAATAGCACCAGCCTTATGTGCTTTTTCAGCAAGTGACCTAATTAGTTAATAAAGTAATTGAATATTAAAAAGGATGTTGCAAGTGATTAAAATTTAAGAGCCTTCAGAACATTATTAAAGCTATAAATCATACATCACTGTTTTAATTTGCATAGCTACAGAATTACTAATGGTCCCACATGCATAAGCTACTTGGCAATTAGTCTTTTAACAAACTGTTGGTGATACTATGAGGTTACCAAAATCTTTCCCCATTTTTGATTTGCAAACAAAATCCAGGATGAGAGAACACTAAGGGTTAAATTCCTAAAAGCCAGGATATTCGGTTCGTTCATGTCTGCCTCTGTTTGCCCCTTGTTCCTCATCCTTCCAGCCAGGGGACCGCATCCTCCCAAGTCCCACCAAGGTGTAAAACAGAGAGGAGGAGCATCTGTCTCCGCCTTGAACTTCCTAAATCTGGCCTCCAGGTGGTTTTCCAGCCCAGCCCGATGCACACGCATCGCCCTACCTGGTGCTGGGACAGTCTCTGTGTGTGTCTCTCAGGTAGGACTGGCACCACACCACCTTCCATCCCATCACCTGGACTCCAGCTCCGTACCAGCGCCGGGGGGCTGAGCAGAGAGCGTGGGTGACAGCAGGCACTTGCTCTTTGTCCCGTGGATGTTGTCTTTGGGCTGTAGCAAACAACCAAACCAGCTGATTGTCACCTTCTACTCCCTGCGCTGCAGCACATGGGAAACCTTAAGCATCTGCAAACAAAAAGGGTTGGAAAAATGTTACTGATCTGGAGGTACCTGCTCTGCCTGTGCCACCGGGTGCAGCGGTGGCAGCGAGGGTCAGCCACCCACGGCCCCTGTTCCGTGCCCTGGGCTGGCTGCAGGCAGGAGGTGAGACACGATGACACTTTTCAACTTAATTAGAGACAAACTGCTTTAGCCAGATGAGCTGCCCTCGGTCTCCCCCCTCACCAGCAGCGGTGACGGCCTCAGGAACACCGTCCAGTGGGGTACGGGCCAGCGCAGGGGTCTCTCTGGCTTTGGGACTTGCAGCCTGAGGAAAGAAACGACAGTGCCCTGGTGTGCCACGGACCCCCACAGCGGGCACCCAGACACTGGGGGTGTCATTGCTCCCTCCTCCCTGTGCCACACAGCCCCGGGCTCCCTCTGTGCTCCCAGACTCGTTGGTTTGTTCCCCCTGACAGACTCAGAGCAAAGGAGGGTGCCCAAGCAGTTGCCGATTTCCCACCTTTTCCCTTGGGAGAGGCAGGGTCTTCCCTCTCTCTGGGAGCTGGGGGTGCAGCATCCCAGCCCCTCACAGGGACACGGGGACTGTCACCTGGCTCGTGGTCCCCAGCTCCTCCTTCCCTCGGTGGTTGTAGGGGACCTGCTTGCGTGAGCCGGGACCTTCAACGTGTGACTCTCAAACCCTTGTTTCTAACGGAGCAAAAAAGCCATCACAGAACAGCATTTACACGCAAAACAAAGATGTCATTTCCACCCAGGCAGCAGAAGCCTTGACGTAGTTTTAGCTGTTAAACTGCACCCGCTGCTACGTTACCAGCAGAAACTCTATTTTTTGTGCCGCAGAAAACTTTTCAGGAGCTTCCTTTGAAGCCTTTATTGAGGTCAGGGGCTGCAGCCTCTCACAATCTTTCCCTGTCAGCCCGCAGCACTTTTTGAAAGCCCTTACACTGGATATTGTGACAAACCCCAGCTCTTTATTCATTAGTTTACACTTGGTAATAGATGTGAGGCCGGGGTAGAGGATGGCTCTCGGCGAGCGATTCACACTCTGCTGCACCAACGTTTGCCGTGTCTTGAAGAGCTGGAGACAGTACAATCGCCTTTTAAGGGTCCGTGTTTTTAATTAAAATAGCAAGCTAAGGAATGGGTGACTTCAGAGCGTTTTGACCCAACAAGGACTGACAAGCACATCGCTGCTTTAAAATAAATTAATTAATACCCACTATCTTACTGGTATAAAGCTGTCAGCACGTGAGGAGGGTGGGCAAACCCAGATGCAAAGCGGTTTTGTAAACTGGGCTGTGTACACGCCAACGTTACTGCCACACAGCACCACCCCCAGTGCCAAAGGTGCTGGGAGAGACTGGAGTCGGTACCGCTCACACCAGTGACGAGCCCATCCTGCACAATGACAGATACTTCATTTTCAAACACCTGGTTTACAAAACACTGCGAACACACGCCACTTGAGAAGCAAACATAGCTGGTGCTTCTCACCAGACAACCCTTTCCTCACCCATAGTCTCATATTCCACACGTGACCCTAACAGCCTGCTCCACCTGCGATCCCTTCCTGTGAGACAGGTCTCTAAAGGAGGACAAGTGAAAGACATTTCCTTGCTCTCAGATTTAAACAATTCCAATTTCATGGTGATGGCAAGAGGACAAATTAATGACCTGTCTCACACACCAACTTCTGCAGCTCAAGGCTGGGCTGCAGACATGGGCAACTCTGCTGAAAACCTCCAGTTGCCCACTGGGCTTTCACTGGACCTGGGCAATTTTGGTAGGTGGTTTTTAGCCATGAAGCTGAAATCCCTGACCAAGATCTAACTACAGGCCAGGAAGCACTGTCATCTCACACACATACAGTTTTTCAAGCCTGTCAAAACACTGATTCACCTCAAAGACAGCTCCGAGTGATACTGGAAGAGTTACTGGTGGAGCATCTTCCCATTGCATGACCTACTACAGCATCTGCACCAGAACCTTAACTTCCAAAAAACAAAAGGACAGGCATGTTCCCACTGTTCACCACATTCTCAAGGTGTCACAGCAGTAGCAGGAGAGGCAGAAATGTATTCCCTTGAGCGTTGTTTTGATCCTGTTTATCCCTGGGTGTGGAACTGCCTGCCAGAAAAGCCCTGGATGCAAGGAGGTCCTCAGGAGCCTCCCCTTTTTTTCAGCTTCCCAACTGCTCTCAGTTTAGAGCCTCCTTGGGCAGCATCTGCCAGTTTCCAGCTGTGTTCTAGCACATCCGCTACCAAGCAGCACCATCTCCTGCTTTCCTTCGGTCGCCATTTCCAGCACACCCACTACCAAGCAGCACCATCTCCTGCTTTCCTTCCACAGCCAACGTTTCCTTCAGCCAAGGTCAGCATCCCCATCAGATGGCTATAGGACTCCTACTACTCTTATACCCAAACCCAGGCAGAGCAGTCACCTGTGAGAGCCACACTACGGCTCCTGCAACTTGGCCCACCCATGGTCCCTTCTGCCAAGGGCTGCTCCCAGAAAAGGCTTCAGATTTGTACCTTTGGTGACAAACCCGGTGACATTTTGCCTGCTGCCGTGTTCCCTGTGCAGGCTCTGGTGCAAGACCCAGAAATCAGTTTGCAGAGAATGCCCCTAAGCCAACACATGACAAATTTTTGGCCAAGTTGTGCCACCGCCTCCTGTTATCAGCCCCTGGCCTGGAGGTGAGGGCTCCTTCCCAATGACTTCAGATACATAATCACATCCCATTAACCAGGATATTAATTTTTATGGGGGATCTGGATGCAGCCTGTTGAGGTGGGAAGTGATGTTCTGCTGAGATCTAACACAGATCTATCCATGACTTCAGATACATAATCACATCCCATTAACCAGGATATTAATTTTTATGGGGGATCTGGATGCAGCCTGTTGAGGTGGGAAGTGATGTTCTGCTGAGATCTAACACAGATCTATCCGCGAGGGCCACAGCACCAGGGGCCTGACCTTGGCACCGCATGGCAGCAGATGCTGTGTCTGAAGAGCATCCAAACTCCAGGGCCTGATCGTGGTCACAGCCCACACTCACCCCACGGACCCACTCGGGATGTCTGGCTGCCCGGGTCTCCCTTCCACCTGCTCCCAGAGACACAGAGGACACACAGGGAGGATCACGGCCACCCTTTAACGCACCTCAACATCAGGGAGAAGGTGGTGGAGACCCATCCCACCACCCAGCCGGGCTCCTGCAGCTCGGCAGGTTCCCAGGGCAGCGTTTTTAGGGAAACCCGGGTTTTCCTTCAACCTGCTGCCACCTCGTGGGGAGCGAGAGCAGCGAACGGCGGGGATGCGGCATCCCGAGCCCTTCCCAGGGACAGGGAAGGGGCAGGCAGGAAGGTGTTTGGGAATTACAACAGGGTACGGTCCCTCACTCCTCCAAACCGTGCAGCTGAAGTCACCTCCGCTTCATTTCCACCATCCCTTCTCCCGGAGGGAGCATCGGCAGGTTTGACGCTTGTTGGAGCGGACACCGGGCTTGGCAGAGCCTGTCTGGCATCTCCATCACCTCACCACCCAAACCTGCAGTGAGAATCTGGCCAACAGACTCCCAGGCGAAGAGCGAGCAACCTGAAGGGCTGTAACACACAGGGGATCCTTTGAACAATCTTTTTGGAGCATTTAGTGCCCACAGAAGAGAGAAATCCAGGAACCCTGACAATTTCTCGGGTCCTTTCCCAGAGAGCAGGACCAGTATGGAGAACTTGACCCCCCTGTGATGTCCATCCATCCCCTACCTAGGCTGGGTCCTCCCTCTGGTTTCACCCATTCAGTTACAAGGACAAAGTGTGCGGGGTTTGGAGCTGTGTCCCAGAGTCCAGACCATCAAAATTAACCCATAAAAGCCTCTGGGCAACTGGCACAGACCATTCCTTACACCTACAGCCTGGATTTAAACTATAACCATTTAAACTATATCTGAACTGGCTCACTGTTCACCCTCCCAACCTACCCTTTCAAAAGGATGTGTATAAACAGTATCCCAGAGCAATTTCTTTGCAGCTGGACCTGTGTGCCTTTCGTGGGGCCGTTACAGGAGACATGCCCAGGCCTGGTCTTACCTCTGTATCCACCATTCCCCAAGCACAAGGCAGCGACGGCACGGAGCTGTACGGAGCAGGGGAGCTCACAGGCAGAGGGAAGCAAAAGGAACATGACCCCGATCTCAACCACTTCAGCTGACCAGAGACCAGCAGAGATGGCTGGCACGCAAAAGAGATTTCAGAGTGACACTGCTGGCTGTAATAAAAACATCTGGTTTAAAATTTGCCAAATACTGCAAAACGTGAAAGGAGAGGTGAGGAAGAGAAGTGCCAAGACACGAGCAAGGGCAGGTGGAGCGAGATCCTCAGAGCAGCCGTCAGGATCCAAACAAGTACCTTCTCCTGTTGAAAGCTGCACCTACAGCCCAGAGCTGCGAAGAAAATATATCTTCTGAGATGTGATTATCCTGTCAAAGCTTCACAAAAACTCTACCTCCATTATACAGAACCGAGGCAGACTGGTGTTATCCAAATTACCCAACCCAGCTGGAGACATTATGTGCTCCTCCGTTTCTATCCACTGCCCTTTAACTCAGAAACCTAATGATACCTATTTTAAATACTCAATATTTGTTCAGATTTCAAGCAGGCTACGAGCATCACCCAGGCTGACCCATGAACTGAACACGTGAATCGGCAACATACTGCTCTGTAGCACTAAAACTTCATTTTTTTACATACCCTGTGTCCCTCAGATCATTTAAGGAGTTGAGCACTGCAAGGCTCTGCAAAACTAATAAATCAAACTTATGGAAATGTCCACGTTATGAAAGATGACTGGGCAGACTCACAAATGCCAAGATGAGAGAGATCTCCAAGGGCTTAAGAAATTGTGGGGAATAAACAAGTTGTTTCGGATAATAAATCATTCACAGCAAGAAGATACAGCATGAGGTTAAGAAGAACTGTTCCAAGAATTCAGGTGGCATTTGATTAGGAAAAAAAGGCCTCAGTATTGCCAAAAAATTGCTTATTTTTGTAGGATGAAGGAAGGATGTCTCCTTCCTCCAATTTTTCCTTTTAAAAATTTCAACTCTCTTTTCCAAACAGGGACAAAGCAATGTCAGAAAGAGGAGGTAAATGCTTTATACAACTCCAGGAGAGCAGGTAAAACCAGAACTGGAACTCTTCCTTACCACTCCAGCTACTATTTTCCCTTGCACTCACGGTGGAGCAGATGCAGAGGGCTGGGGGAGCTGGAGCAGGCTTGTTCCATGGCAAAATCAAACCTGGCCTCTGACTTCAGTCACAGCAGCACTGAAAGGGCTCAAACACTCCAGTCTACTATGGCAGCACAGGAAACTGAAGGTCCTAGTTCAGGTGGCACTGTGTTCCAACAGGCCGCTCCACGCTAGAAAAGTTACAGAGTTCATTTCTTAATATTTATGAGTAGTCAAACACAATGAGGAAAGCTCAGGTAAGGTTCTTTGTGGCAGTACAGAACTTGTTTCCCCAACAGTCTGGGAGCACAACTCTGAATCAAATGCTTTCACTCCAACTGAGGCAGTATTTGAGCACCAGCTTACCCTTAAGCACCTGCAGGAACACCAAAGAAAAACTCGCATCCTTTGCACTCAAAAATTAAATGGACAGAACTGCAACCTGAAAGAGCAAGAGTCTACTGCCACATTGGCTGTAAATCATCTTGTAAGACATGGGGGAAACATTAGAAACAGGGAAGACAGGGCAGACTCCCAGTGTAAAACACCACTTTAAAATGCAAATGAAAGTCAATGGGTTGCAGACCTCTTCTGTGAGGTCTGTCTCACCCTGCTCATTACACTCATCCCCATATTGCCACTCATGGCTTCAAACTGCAGATTTCGTTCTCTTTAACCAGTTCCCAGGTTGCAAAGGGAATTATGCCTTTTAGCAAACATCTGAATTCCAGAGCACAGGTATGTTAACATCTCCAGCAAGCTGCATCCACATAGTTAGCATCGCTGATCCAAATACATCATTTACCATGGGAATGAACAGATTCCTGGAAGTCAAGTTCCCCACTATGCACACATTTGACTAGAAGCTTGGATCCTGGCTCTGGACCTCCCCAATTCCAGGAAAACCACCTCCTGATGGCATGGTGGAAGACCACACACTAAAGTAACAGACCTTTGAGTGATCAGGACAGTAGTTCTTATGCTCTTCATCATGAAGTTCACTTCCTTTCCACACCTCTGAAAACAGGCATAATAATATTCTTATTTTGTGGATTAATACACTTTTGAACACACTGAAGACTGGTTTGCCCTCAAATCATGTCACTGGAGCATTCAAAACCTGGTGGTCTCCACATCCAGGCGTCTGTCCGAAACGCTCCAGTAGCAGTTGCATCACTGACATAAACATATTGACAGAGCACAAAACCCCATGCTTTCAAGCAAACTGTTAAATGGATATATTTATTCCATTGCAGTCTTAACACTCTTAATTATAAACATTTATATCTGGAAAGCAGAATATTGTAAATTCAGTATTATTCAATATGTTCATAGCAGCATCAGCTTCCTAAGAAACAAAATTTTTAGGAAGACAGAGAAGGAATTACAAACGAGTTACACTCCCATTTATCACCATCTGACTGAAACATGGTACTGCAGCTGTGAAACAGAGACTGAAGTCACCAGATCTGACCTTGAAGACACAAGTAATTTCAAGACTGAAGTGCGTCATTGTACCTGATATCCTGCACATTTGCAGTGTGCTGAGACATAAGGCTAACAGTCAAGTGCCTGAAGAGGGCAGATGATCTATGTATCTGCTTTACCTGACATACTATAGTTTTAATAACAATACTTAGCACTTGGATAGCACTCACCGCTTCCCCAGACCCTTGCGAGCCAGGCAAGGGTTGCTCTCAGATGTATCACAGCTGTGGAGCATCAGGAGAGGGAGGGAAGGGACTTGCCAAGGCCATTCAGTGAGCGAGTGGCAGTGCAGAGATCAGAATTTGTCAGCACCCGGCTGACACGGCAGTTCGGTTCCGATCCCACGTCAGTCTGGTGGGTCCTGCTGCTCCCCTGTGGTTCATTAAGGAAGTTTCACAGATGACTAATTGGTTAACGAGTTCCAATCCATGCGGCTACACTGGATGCATGCACCATTTCAAAAGAGTTCAACACAACTGCTCCCCTCGTATAATGCCCATTTTCCTTTTAAAGAAACCAAGCACTTCCCCCGTTTTCTCATCTGGGGACGATCTGTCACGCTGCAGATACAATGACACAGCTGCACTTTGCTCTGAAGCAGCAGAAATCAGAAGCAATCGCTATAGGAGCAGGAGCAGCTTTCATTTCTTTCCTGAGGGAGAGCACTGATCTTTTGAGAGAAAAAAAGGATGGATATGTTTTTACACAAACTGATCAAACTACTTTTCATTCTAAACGAATACAAGACTGACTGAAAGTCTCAGGTGTACTCATTTTCTTCAGCTAAGTCATCCAAGTGTACACTATGAAGCTAGCAGCTAATAAAATAGTTATCCAGGAACATCAGAAGGCATTTTCCCTTCCCTGACAGGCCTTCACTTCTACCAGGTAAGAGCAAGAGCACTTACAGTGACATCTAAAAGGACTTGTAAACATCACGAGACAAGCCATCTCTGATATTCCTCCACTAAAGTAGTCCTTTCTCCTGCATCCCCAGGAAGCTAACAAGGACAACCAAGCCTCCTATCATCCCTGCCTTAAAAGGGGAAATTTGCTTGCTTGGTTTTTATCCCACTGGGTTTCCTCTGCAAAATTTGAGAGGCAGGATCAAAGGTGTGGATTATTAGGGCTGGAGTCTGGCAGAGACTCCCCGGGCACAGTTCACGTGTGGCAAAATGCTCACAACATAATGGAGGCTGCACTCCAGAACTGGCTCTGTGTACAGCCCCTTCACCTATACCTGCATACAGCCCCTTCACCTATAGAGCACAACTGGCCAATGATGGCCAAATTATGCCAAAGTGTACAAGCCAGAAAGCAACCTCCTATTTCAAGGAGTTACCACCAGGTAATTTCTCCCTCCTCCTTTTTCTTTGCCCGCTTTCCCACTTTCAGCAAGCCATGAAAGCCTAGAGCTGGGAAAACCTACAGAGAGGTACATGCTAAACTTACAGCAGATTATGCACATTTTTTTTTCCTCATCAAGGAAAGTCTTCATCAAGTGCACTGACCCCGTTCCCACCTGGAGGAGGATGGTCACACCACCTCACCCCTCTCTTCCCAAGTGGCTTCATTTTCTTTATGGCCCAGGCTGCTAATGGGTAAAAGATGACAGCAAAGGATGCTCTCAAATAGTAAGGTTTTTTCTCCACATTTCTACCATGTAACAATTGATGTTTTTTTCCTGCCAATACATTGGCAACACCTGAAGGAAAAAGCTGTGATTTTTAAAAAAATGCTTTTTCTTGCCAAGCAAATTTTAACTGCTTTACTTACATACAGCTGTTGCCAATTTCATCTTAGGTTATAAGCTGGAATAGAAGAAAAGACATGTAACCTCCTGCAAATGGGTGTTTCCTTCTAACAACAGTGGCTCCTAAGAGCACCTTTTAGAGATGAAATGAACATTACATGAACAGCACAGTACTTTTTAAAAAAAAGAGTTGAAATAATGTTTGTCTGAAGGTGAGATACAGGCTTTGCTGGAAAAAAGTTTGACTTTTTGAAAAGTCTTTGCTTTTGAAAAAAGTTAGAATTTCTAAATGAAAACTTGAGTGCATTCTTATCTTTTGGTCCAAGTATGGCCTACCAGGGCATTAATATTTTTAGTAAATTAAAAAATGAAGTTCAGCTTGAACTCTATCCTCCTTTGCTAGAAAGATGTTACTAAGATTTTAGGGCTCTTCCCTTGAGTTCCTACTGCAACTGGCTGCCCGTCTCCTGTCCACCCAGTGAGATCTCACCAGTACATACACTGCAGCATTTTGAAAAGATAAAACAGGATGGCACATCACGAACCCCTGTATTTAACATGTTCTTATGGACGAGGATAATGCTGCCAAGAAAACTTGGCATGGAGCGAACACTGTAGATTTTAGGACTGTAAACTGGAGTTCCTTCTCTAGAAACTCTCAGTGTGCAGTTACACTGCTGATACTCAAATCTGCAAACAGAAACGTGCCTCTCTCTGGTTTTTGTGTATGCTTGGTTCACTTTGAGCTTCAGCCTGTTTAGACCCACCTACCATCAACCCTGCAAATTGGGTGAATTAACTTTGAAATTACTATCTTGCTCCAGGAAGATCATCTTCCTTCACTAGAACAAGGCAATATTCCTATATCATCTCTTCTTCCAGTTGTGGCTTCACACATTTTCATTTGTGCATCTTGATAATATCCTTAGGAACAGATAGTTTTTGGTTTGCAATACCTTAATTACAATAACAATTCCAGAAAATCTGTAATGCCTTAGTTTTTCAATATAATTTCTAGTAAGTGTTAGCCCTTCATAATGCTCTAGCAAAGACTGCCTTAAGATTGCTATAGTACAAACTTCAAACTTTTAAGCTAATATGGCAAGAAGCAAAAGCGTGAACTGAAACAGTTCAGGGCTGCAGAAGATGAATACTTTAGCATTTATATTTTACACTTGGCAACACAGGCAGGAGAGAAAACATATTCATAATTATTTGCAGTACTTTGCAGCTATGCTTTGAGGCAGACACTGACATAAAATGCAACAGCTTCTCAGGAAAGAGCTTGCCTGGCTGAAGGAACCACTGCATCATTGCTACTGCTGCTGCATTGCTTCTGGAAGGCTGCAGTGCTGTGCCTTCCCATTTCATCCAGTTACTGAGCTTCCAGTTTAAGATGGTTGGTTATAGATCTGATCTGTTTAATCAAAGACAGGAAGTTTACCTGGGGATACGCATCTTCAGAAACTGAGAATATTTTCACAGTTTGCTGTCCCTGCTGCCTTTCCATTTTCTTTCAAGATTCTGGATGAAATCACTGTTTCCACCTGTCTTATTTAGGTGAGTGCCAGTAAGCAACACAAAGGGGAAGTGCGGGCAACATGTTGGACAGAATGTTAAAGTCAATAAAAATTAGACAGCTTTTTTCTCTGCTGCTTTTTTCCTGGACACTTCTTCACCCATGGTGATTCATAGGTGCAGTGGGTGACTGCAACAGCAAACTAGGAAACCCTAGCACTGTGGGAAGGAAAATAAGTTAAAAAAAATAATAAAAAAATTCAGTTTACTCCAACTGATCCAAGATAAATAATTCTTTTTGACCAAATAATTCCAAAAGTCTGCAGAGAATAGTACAAAAATCAAGAATAGCCAAAGGCTATCTGGATGCAAAATAGACAGGGTGACATTCCTTAGGGAGGGGGGAGAAAACAGTGGGGAAAGCCTGTTCCTGCTGAGAGTCCTTGCCCTGCTTCCAAATTATACAGAAGGGAAACCTGCATCAGAAACAAGGAATCCAGAAACTGAAGGACAAGAAGCAGATGGAAAACAGCACTCACTGACTATTTCAGTAATCACCTGGTGAGGACATGCTAAGTACCTGTCTCTAGATCAGAAAAAAAAGGTTCCAGGCAATTAACAAGCTAGACAAGTCAGTTGAGATAAGGAACTAAACCCACACTTTTCACAAGCTCCTTTTTTTTTCTTTTGGCCTTATCTATTCTACAGCTGTATTTAAGAAGTGATCAATAAAAACGAAGCTCCTGTGCAAAAGAGTTTCCCAAGAACTAATGCCAGCCATGATACCTGTAAGTGCAGGGTAACCCTGCAGCTCTCAGCCTGATTCTCCCTACCAGCTTCCCCGCATCCCCAGAGCACAGCAAGGTTTTGTGCTGTGGGCCCACGAAAGCCCCATTCAGACTATCTGCCAAGGTCAATGGAATTGTATCACTGTACAAATAAAACCACCACTCTTAAAGAAACCATGAAACGTGGCTGCCTACTGAACCATGTTGGCAATAACAAGACAGACGATGACACAGTGAGATAGATCTGTGATATCACATTCCAAGACCATTGCATGACATCATTTCTGCAGCTGGCACCCTAACATTTCCCAAGGTTTGTATTTGTCTGCTATTTTAGAAACGATTCGAAAAAAAATGTCGAATTATCACCACACTTCTTCAAGGGTAGTTCAGAAAATTGCTACTTGATGTTAATTCAGTACCTCACCATTAACACACTTTAGGAATCACTGCTGAGCACCAGGCTGAACAATGTTCTAGAAATACTGGACACGTTGCAACCGGCACATGGATCCTTTCCAGAGAGATCTTTTCACTCTCACACAGAGCTCTGTTCCTGAAGACTGCCTCCTGCTCTTCATTCTTTAGCATAATGACTCCAGGTATCTGTGCTCACACCATCCTTGTGACACTGCAGCAGCAGAGGAATGGCTAAGAGCAGACAGCTTCTTGAGCAAAGAACCTGGATTTTATGCTGAGTTTGGAAAAGGAAAAACATGGAAAGAAATAACCAGAAATTATTAAAAAAAACAAAACAAAACAAAGTTCATTTGTTTCCAAGGGTTGTTTTTTCTTTTTTTTTTAACAGATTTACATGAATATTTAAAGTGAGGTAGAAGACTTCATTTCAGATCATCACATTCAATTTTATTTAGAGAGTAACTTTATCTGAAGTATTAAACATGCAAGCGACAGCACACAGACAGGGTCACTTGCTTAGTCACAATCATGATGCTTGAAAGAGACAAAAATCACAAATGCTATGCCTTAAAGAGACAAAAATAATAAAATAGCATTTTGATAATGGGCTTTTAAGAGATACAATGTCAGAAAAAGTAAGGAAAAGGAAGATACTTTGGAAGATCTGAAGTTGTAGAAGAGGCTGTATATAGGAAGCAGCTTGGAAATAATGAGAGAGGTGGACACAGAAGTAGGAAACAAATGAAGAACCACCAAATAAGCCATTAAATCTAAAATGGAAGAGACAATTTTAACCAACTCCATAGATGAGACGACAATGAGAACAGAGGAGGAACAGTTTAATAATGAGGTAGAACAAAATAAGTAGACAAACTGTATAGTTTCTAGCCAGGTTTATTGTCTGAGATGATGATTTTGGAAGAACAGATCAGTCATGATATAAAAATCAAGGCACAAACGCAAGTCTAAGCACCAGCATTTTCCATAAATGGGAAAAAAGAAACTTGTAGACATGAAGTAACAAACACCTGCAGGGTTTCAGAGAAAAAATTTCTCATGAAAGCAAACACTGAGACTTTGAGAAGCAACGAAGAACTTGGTGAAGTGTCAACTGACAAGGAAGGAGGGCAGTACAGCCACAAGAACATTCATGGTACTTGTATCTTATTCAATGCACAAGGCAGTATAAAGTAGGCAGGCAAAGAGAATTAAGAATATGAGGTAAAAAGAAGCAAGATTTCAATTAGATGTCATAGTACATAGGCCTGAGTGGAGATTTGACACCCTTTGGTAAGTATGAAGGAAAGACAAGAGGTCAAAACCAGTAGCCTTTGGTATGAATGGAAAAGGCAGAGATAAGTCATCCCAAGCAATTGAAATAAAAATGTAACAGTCCAAAAG
>NW_015090893.1:10323327-10341700 GCF_001431845.1 Calidris pugnax
GGGATGTCTGGCTGCCCGGGTCTCCCTTCCACCTGCTCCCAGAGACACAGAGGACACACAGGGAGGATCACGGCCACCCTTTAACGCACCTCAACATCAGGGAGAAGGTGGTGGAGACCCATCCCACCACCCACCCGGGCTCCTGCAGCTCGGCAGGTTCCCAGGGCAGCGTTTTTAGGGAAACCCGGGTTTTCCTTCAACCTGCTGCCACCTCGTGGGGAGCCAGAGCAGCGAACGGCGGGGATGCGGCATCCCGAGCCCTTCCCAGGGACAGGGAAGGGGCAGGCAGGAAGGTGTTTGGGAATTACAACAGGGTACGGTCCCTCAGTCCTCCAAACCGTGCAGCTGAAGTCACCTCCGCTTCATTTCCACCATCCCTTCTCCCGGAGGGAGCATCGGCAGGTTTGACGCTTGTTGGAGCGGACACCGGGCTTGGCAGAGCCTGTCTGGCATCTCCATCACCTCACCACCCAAACCTGCAGTGAGAATCTGGCCAACAGACTCCCAGGCGAAGAGCGAGCAACCTGAAGGGCTGTAACACACAGGGGATCCTTTGAACAATCTTTTTGGAGCATTTAGTGCCCACAGAAGAGAGAAATCCAGGAACCCTGACAATTTCTCGGGTCCTTTCCCAGAGAGCAGGACCAGTATGGAGAACTTGACCCCCCTGTGATGTCCATCCATCCCCTACCTAGGCTGGGTCCTCCCTCTGGTTTCACCCATTCAGTTACAAGGACAAAGTGTGCGGGGTTTGGAGCTGTGTCCCAGAGTCCAGACCATCAAAATTAACCCATAAAAGCCTCTGGGCAACTGGCACAGACCATTCCTTACACCTACAGCCTGGATTTAAACTATAACCATTTAAACTATATCTGAACTGGCTCACTGCTCACCCTCCCAACCTACCCTTTCAAAAGGATGTGTATAAACAGTATCCCAGAGCAATTTCTTTGCAGCTGGACCTGTGTGCCTTTCGTGGGGCCGTTACAGGAGACATGCCCAGGCCTGGTCTTACCTCTGTATCCACCATTCCCCAAGCACAAGGCAGCGACGGCACGGAGCTGTACGGAGCAGGGGAGCTCACAGGCAGAGGGAAGCAAAAGGAACATGACCCCGATCTCAACCACTTCAGCTGACCAGAGACCAGCAGAGATGGCTGGCACGCAAAAGAGATTTCAGAGTGACACTGCTGGCTGTAATAAAAACATCTGGTTTAAAATTTGCCAAATACTGCAAAACGTGAAAGGAGAGGTGAGGAAGAGAAGTGCCAAGACACGAGCAAGGGCAGGTGGAGCGAGATCCTCAGAGCAGCCGTCAGGATCCAAACAAGTACCTTCTCCTGTTGAAAGCTGCACCTACAGCCCAGAGCTGCGAAGAAAATATATCTTCTGAGATGTGATTATCCTGTCAAAGCTTCACAAAAACTCTACCTCCATTATACAGAACCGAGGCAGACTGGTGTTATCCAAATTACCCAACCCAGCTGGAGACATTATGTGCTCCTCCGTTTCTATCCACTGCCCTTTAACTCAGAAACCTAATGATACCTATTTTAAATACTCAATATTTGTTCAGATTTCAAGCAGGCTACGAGCATCACCCAGGCTGACCCATGAACTGAACACGTGAATCAGCAACATACTGCTCTGTAGCACTAAAACTTCATTTTTTTACATACCCTGTGTCCCTCAGATCATTTAAGGAGTTGAGCACTGCAAGGCTCTGCAAAACTAATAAATCAAACTTATGGAAATGTCCACGTTATGAAAGATGACTGGGCAGACTCACAAATGCCAAGATGAGAGAGATCTCCAAGGGCTTAAGAAATTGTGGGGAATAAACAAGTTGTTTCGGATAATAAATCATTCACAGCAAGAAGATACAGCATGAGGTTAAGAAGAACTGTTCCAAGAATTCAGGTGGCATTTGATTAGGAAAAAAAGGCCTCAGTATTGCCAAAAAATTGCTTATTTTTGTAGGATGAAGGAAGGATGTCTCCTTCCTCCAATTTTTCCTTTTAAAAATTTCAACTCTCTTTTCCAAACAGGGACAAAGCAATGTCAGAAAGAGGAGGTAAATGCTTTATACAACTCCAGGAGAGCAGGTAAAACCAGAACTGGAACTCTTCCTTACCACTCCAGCTACTATTTTCCCTTGCACTCACGGTGGAGCAGATGCAGAGGGCTGGGGGAGCTGGAGCAGGCTTGTTCCATGGCAAAATCAAACCTGGCCTCTGACTTCAGTCACAGCAGCACTGAAAGGGCTCAAACACTCCAGTCTACTATGGCAGCACAGGAAACTGAAGGTCCTAGTTCAGGTGGCACTGTGTTCCAACAGGCCGCTCCACGCTAGAAAAGTTACAGAGTTCATTTCTTAATATTTATGAGTAGTCAAACACAATGAGGAAAGCTCAGGTAAGGTTCTTTGTGGCAGTACAGAACTTGTTTCCCCAACAGTCTGGGAGCACAACTCTGAATCAAATGCTTTCACTCCAACTGAGGCAGTATTTGAGCACCAGCTTACCCTTAAGCACCTGCAGGAACACCAAAGAAAAACTCGCATCCTTTGCACTCAAAAATTAAATGGACAGAACTGCAACCTGAAAGAGCAAGAGTCTACTGCCACATTGGCTGTAAATCATCTTGTAAGACATGGGGGAAACATTAGAAACAGGGAAGACAGGGCAGACTCCCAGTGTAAAACACCACTTTAAAATGCAAATGAAAGTCAATGGGTTGCAGACCTCTTCTGTGAGGTCTGTCTCACCCTGCTCATTACACTCATCCCCATATTGCCACTCATGGCTTCAAACTGCAGATTTCGTTCTCTTTAACCAGTTCCCAGGTTGCAAAGGGAATTATGCCTTTTAGCAAACATCTGAATTCCAGAGCACAGGTATGTTAACATCTCCAGCAAGCTGCATCCACATAGTTAGCATCGCTGATCCAAATACATCATTTACCATGGGAATGAACAGATTCCTGGAAGTCAAGTTCCCCACTATGCACACATTTGACTAGAAGCTTGGATCCTGGCTCTGGACCTCCCCAATTCCAGGAAAACCACCTCCTGATGGCATGGTGGAAGACCACACACTAAAGTAACAGACCTTTGAGTGATCAGGACAGTAGTTCTTATGCTCTTCATCATGAAGTTCACTTCCTTTCCACACCTCTGAAAACAGGCATAATAATATTCTTATTTTGTGGATTAATACACTTTTGAACACACTGAAGACTGGTTTGCCCTCAAATCATGTCACTGGAGCATTCAAAACCTGGTGGTCTCCACATCCAGGCGTCTGTCCGAAACGCTCCAGTAGCAGTTGCATCACTGACATAAACATATTGACAGAGCACAAAACCCCATGCTTTCAAGCAAACTGTTAAATGGATATATTTATTCCATTGCAGTCTTAACACTCTTAATTATAAACATTTATATCTGGAAAGCAGAATATTGTAAATTCAGTATTATTCAATATGTTCATAGCAGCATCAGCTTCCTAAGAAACAAAATTTTTAGGAAGACAGAGAAGGAATTACAAACGAGTTACACTCCCATTTATCACCATCTGACTGAAACATGGTACTGCAGCTGTGAAACAGAGACTGAAGTCACCAGATCTGACCTTGAAGACACAAGTAATTTCAAGACTGAAGTGCGTCATTGTACCTGATATCCTGCACATTTGCAGTGTGCTGAGACATAAGGCTAACAGTCAAGTGCCTGAAGAGGGCAGATGATCTATGTATCTGCTTTACCTGACATACTATAGTTTTAATAACAATACTTAGCACTTGGATAGCACTCACCGCTTCCCCAGACCCTTGCGAGCCAGGCAAGGGTTGCTCTCAGATGTATCACAGCTGTGGAGCATCAGGAGAGGGAGGGAAGGGACTTGCCAAGGCCATTCAGTGAGCGAGTGGCAGTGCAGAGATCAGAATTTGTCAGCACCCGGCTGACACGGCAGTTCGGTTCCGATCCCACGTCAGTCTGGTGGGTCCTGCTGCTCCCCTGTGGTTCATTAAGGAAGTTTCACAGATGACTAATTGGTTAACGAGTTCCAATCCATGCGGCTACACTGGATGCATGCACCATTTCAAAAGAGTTCAACACAACTGCTCCCCTCGTATAATGCCCATTTTCCTTTTAAAGAAACCAAGCACTTCCCCCGTTTTCTCATCTGGGGACGATCTGTCACGCTGCAGATACAATGACACAGCTGCACTTTGCTCTGAAGCAGCAGAAATCAGAAGCAATCGCTATAGGAGCAGGAGCAGCTTTCATTTCTTTCCTGAGGGAGAGCACTGATCTTTTGAGAGAAAAAAAGGATGGATATGTTTTTACACAAACTGATCAAACTACTTTTCATTCTAAACGAATACAAGACTGACTGAAAGTCTCAGGTGTACTCATTTTCTTCAGCTAAGTCATCCAAGTGTACACTATGAAGCTAGCAGCTAATAAAATAGTTATCCAGGAACATCAGAAGGCATTTTCCCTTCCCTGACAGGCCTTCACTTCTACCAGCTAAGAGCAAGAGCACTTACAGTGACATCTAAAAGGACTTGTAAACATCACGAGACAAGCCATCTCTGATATTCCTCCACTAAAGTAGTCCTTTCTCCTGCATCCCCAGGAAGCTAACAAGGACAACCAAGCCTCCTATCATCCCTGCCTTAAAAGGGGAAATTTGCTTGCTTGGTTTTTATCCCACTGGGTTTCCTCTGCAAAATTTGAGAGGCAGGATCAAAGGTGTGGATTATTAGGGCTGGAGTCTGGCAGAGACTCCCCGGGCACAGTTCACGTGTGGCAAAATGCTCACAACATAATGGAGGCTGCACTCCAGAACTGGCTCTGTGTACAGCCCCTTCACCTATACCTGCATACAGCCCCTTCACCTATAGAGCACAACTGGCCAATGATGGCCAAATTATGCCAAAGTGTACAAGCCAGAAAGCAACCTCCTATTTCAAGGAGTTACCACCAGGTAATTTCTCCCTCCTCCTTTTTCTTTGCCCGCTTTCCCACTTTCAGCAAGCCATGAAAGCCTAGAGCTGGGAAAACCTACAGAGAGGTACATGCTAAACTTACAGCAGATTATGCACATTTTTTTTTCCTCATCAAGGAAAGTCTTCATCAAGTGCACTGACCCCGTTCCCACCTGGAGGAGGATGGTCACACCACCTCACCCCTCTCTTCCCAAGTGGCTTCATTTTCTTTATGGCCCAGGCTGCTAATGGGTAAAAGATGACAGCAAAGGATGCTCTCAAATAGTAAGGTTTTTTCTCCACATTTCTACCATGTAACAATTGATGTTTTTTTCCTGCCAATACATTGGCAACACCTGAAGGAAAAAGCTGTGATTTTTAAAAAAATGCTTTTTCTTGCCAAGCAAATTTTAACTGCTTTACTTACATACAGCTGTTGCCAATTTCATCTTAGGTTATAAGCTGGAATAGAAGAAAAGACATGTAACCTCCTGCAAATGGGTGTTTCCTTCTAACAACAGTGGCTCCTAAGAGCACCTTTTAGAGATGAAATGAACATTACATGAACAGCACAGTACTTTTTAAAAAAAAGAGTTGAAATAATGTTTGTCTGAAGGTGAGATACAGGCTTTGCTGGAAAAAAGTTTGACTTTTTGAAAAGTCTTTGCTTTTGAAAAAAGTTAGAATTTCTAAATGAAAACTTGAGTGCATTCTTATCTTTTGGTCCAAGTATGGCCTACCAGGGCATTAATATTTTTAGTAAATTAAAAAATGAAGTTCAGCTTGAACTCTATCCTCCTTTGCTAGAAAGATGTTACTAAGATTTTAGGGCTCTTCCCTTGAGTTCCTACTGCAACTGGCTGCCCGTCTCCTGTCCACCCAGTGAGATCTCACCAGTACATACACTGCAGCATTTTGAAAAGATAAAACAGGATGGCACATCACGAACCCCTGTATTTAACATGTTCTTATGGACGAGGATAATGCTGCCAAGAAAACTTGGCATGGAGCGAACACTGTTGATTTTAGGACTGTAAACTGGAGTTCCTTCTCTAGAAACTCTCAGTGTGCAGTTACACTGCTGATACTCAAATCTGCAAACAGAAACGTGCCTCTCTCTGGTTTTTGTGTATGCTTGGTTCACTTTGAGCTTCAGCCTGTTTAGACCCACCTACCATCAACCCTGCAAATTGGGTGAATTAACTTTGAAATTACTATCTTGCTCCAGGAAGATCATCTTCCTTCACTAGAACAAGGCAATATTCCTATATCATCTCTTCTTCCAGTTGTGGCTTCACACATTTTCATTTGTGCATCTTGATAATATCCTTAGGAACAGATAGTTTTTGGTTTGCAATACCTTAATTACAATAACAATTCCAGAAAATCTGTAATGCCTTAGTTTTTCAATATAATTTCTAGTAAGTGTTAGCCCTTCATAATGCTCTAGCAAAGACTGCCTTAAGATTGCTATAGTACAAACTTCAAACTTTTAAGCTAATATGGCAAGAAGCAAAAGCGTGAACTGAAACAGTTCAGGGCTGCAGAAGATGAATACTTTAGCATTTATATTTTACACTTGGCAACACAGGCAGGAGAGAAAACATATTCATAATTATTTGCAGTACTTTGCAGCTATGCTTTGAGGCAGACACTGACATAAAATGCAACAGCTTCTCAGGAAAGAGCTTGCCTGGCTGAAGGAACCACTGCATCATTGCTACTGCTGCTGCATTGCTTCTGGAAGGCTGCAGTGCTGTGCCTTCCCATTTCATCCAGTTACTGAGCTTCCAGTTTAAGATGGTTGGTTATAGATCTGATCTGTTTAATCAAAGACAGGAAGTTTACCTGGGGATACGCATCTTCAGAAACTGAGAATATTTTCACAGTTTGCTGTCCCTGCTGCCTTTCCATTTTCTTTCAAGATTCTGGATGAAATCACTGTTTCCACCTGTCTTATTTAGGTGAGTGCCAGTAAGCAACACAAAGGGGAAGTGCGGGCAACATGTTGGACAGAATGTTAAAGTCAATAAAAATTAGACAGCTTTTTTCTCTGCTGCTTTTTTCCTGGACACTTCTTCACCCATGGTGATTCATAGGTGCAGTGGGTGACTGCAACAGCAAACTAGGAAACCCTAGCACTGTGGGAAGGAAAATAAGTTAAAAAAAATAATAAAAAAAATTCAGTTTACTCCAACTGATCCAAGATAAATAATTCTTTTTGACCAAATAATTCCAAAAGTCTGCAGAGAATAGTACAAAAATCAAGAATAGCCAAAGGCTATCTGGATGCAAAATAGACAGGGTGACATTCCTTAGGGAGGGGGGAGAAAACAGTGGGGAAAGCCTGTTCCTGCTGAGAGTCCTTGCCCTGCTTCCAAATTATACAGAAGGGAAACCTGCATCAGAAACAAGGAATCCAGAAACTGAAGGACAAGAAGCAGATGGAAAACAGCACTCACTGACTATTTCAGTAATCACCTGGTGAGGACATGCTAAGTACCTGTCTCTAGATCAGAAAAAAGGTTCCAGGCAATTAACAAGCTGGACAAGTCAGTTGAGATAAGGAACTAAACCCACACTTTTCACAAGCTCCTTTTTTTTTCTTTTGGCCTTATCTATTCTACAGCTGTATTTAAGAAGTGATCAATAAAAACGAAGCTCCTGTGCAAAAGAGTTTCCCAAGAACTAATGCCAGCCATGATACCTGTAAGTGCAGGGTAACCCTGCAGCTCTCAGCCTGATTCTCCCTACCAGCTTCCCCGCATCCCCAGAGCACAGCAAGGTTTTGTGCTGTGGGCCCACGAAAGCCCCATTCAGACTATCTGCCAAGGTCAATGGAATTGTATCACTGTACAAATAAAACCACCACTCTTAAAGAAACCATGAAACGTGGCTGCCTACTGAACCATGTTGGCAATAACAAGACAGACGATGACACAGTGAGATAGATCTGTGATATCACATTCCAAGACCATTGCATGACATCATTTCTGCAGCTGGCACCCTAACATTTCCCAAGGTTTGTATTTGTCTGCTATTTTAGAAACGATTCGAAAAAAAATGTCGAATTATCACCACACTTCTTCAAGGGTAGTTCAGAAAATTGCTACTTGATGTTAATTCAGTACCTCACCATTAACACACTTTAGGAATCACTGCTGAGCACCAGGCTGAACAATGTTCTAGAAATACTGGACAGGTTGCAACCAGTACATGGATCCTTTCCAGAGAGATCTTTTCACTCTCACACAGAGCTCTGTTCCTGAAGACTGCCTCCTGCTCTTCATTCTTTAGCATAATGACTCCAGGTATCTGTGCTCACACCATCCTTGTGACACTGCAGCAGCAGAGGAATGGCTAAGAGCAGACAGCCTCTTGAGCAAAGACCCTGGATTTTATGCTGAGTTTGGAAAAGGAAAAACATGGAAAGAAATAACCAGAAATTATTAAAAAAAACAAAACAAAACAAAGTTCATTTGTTTCCAAGGGTTGTTTTTTCTTTTTTTTTTAACAGATTTACATGAATATTTAAAGTGAGGTAGAAGACTTCATTTCAGATCATCACATTCAATTTTATTTAGAGAGTAACTTTATCTGAAGTATTAAACATGCAAGCGACAGCACACAGACAGGGTCACTTGCTTAGTCACAATCATGATGCTTGAAAGAGACAAAAATCACAAATGCTATGCCTTAAAGAGACAAAAATAATAAAATAGCATTTTGATAATGGGCTTTTAAGAGATACAATGTCAGAAAAAGTAAGGAAAAGGAAGATACTTTGGAAGATCTGAAGTTGTAGAAGAGGCTGTATATAGGAAGCAGCTTGGAAATAATGAGAGAGGTGGACACAGAAGTAGGAAACAAATGAAGAACCACCAAATAAGCCATTAAATCTAAAATGGAAGAGACAATTTTAACCAACTCCATAGATGAGACGACAATGAGAACAGAGGAGGAACAGTTTAATAATGAGGTAGAACAAAATAAGTAGACAAACTGTATAGTTTCTAGCCAGGTTTATTGTCTGAGATGATGATTTTGGAAGAACAGATCAGTCATGATATAAAAATCAAGGCACAAACGCAAGTCTAAGCACCAGCATTTTCCATAAATGGGAAAAAAGAAACTTGTAGACATGAAGTAACAAACACCTGCAGGGTTTCAGAGAAAAAATTTCTCATGAAAGCAAACACTGAGACTTTGAGAAGCAACGAAGAACTTGGTGAAGTGTCAACTGACAAGGAAGGAGGGCAGTACAGCCACAAGAACATTCATGGTACTTGTATCTTATTCAATGCACAAGGCAGTATAAAGTAGGCAGGCAAAGAGAATTAAGAATATGAGGTAAAAAGAAGCAAGATTTCAATTAGATGTCATAGTACATAGGCCTGAGTGGAGATTTGACACCCTTTGGTAAGTATGAAGGAAAGACAAGAGGTCAAAACCAGTAGCCTTTGGTATGAATGGAAAAGGCAGAGATAAGTCATCCCAAGCAATTGAAATAAAAATGTAACAGTCCAAAAGCAGACGGGAAAAACAACCCACAACCAAAAACATAATGAAGAAAAATATTCACTTGCAATAAAAGTTGCTGAGTAGTCAGGAGCAGAAATAAGCCCCTTGTTTCTAGCTTCACACATTTCTAATAATTTGTAAGAGTTCTGGTTAGTTGGCAGCCACATCGAAAGCCAACCAGGAAAGGTTCAGGAAGCTGGGCCAACTAGGGGTGAATATAAGAACAATCTTCCTAAACCAGAGCTTAGGAAGAACTGCAGACCACAGGAACACAAACAAGAACAGCACAAAAGGAGAGGAAACAAGAACCTCCAAGAGAAGAATCTTTTCAGTGCCTAGTCTCAGTCCATAGGAAGAAGTTGTTACAGCAATAAAGCTATGTATAATAAGAACCTGTAGATATTCTTTCCTTTTTTGATTCTTTTTGTTTGTTTGTTTGTTTTTTTCCACTTTTGATGAAACTGTTTTGCCTCAACAGTACGTTTTATTCTGTAGCACTTCTGTCCCAGGCTGAACTTGGGTTTGCAGCTCAGTGGCTGAACAGATCAGCCGTCCAAGCCCCATGTCATCTGAAATGCTGACATAAAAGTTTCAGGCTCCCCCAGAGGCAAACAGCTGTCTTGTGTGTCCAGGAACTTCCACTAAATGATTTCCACAACTCACCTAAATACCAGACATACCCCTAACGACAGTATGCTGCAAGGGAAATGTGTGTCATTGAGAGTACTCCTCACTCAGTTTGAGGACTTACGACCTCTATATGCAATACAAGACCTGCTATAGAGCACTAAAAAGTTGTTCTACCCAATGTCAGATCTAAGGATTATCCTGGCAATTTCCCAACTTCATCTTAAACACACGGAGCTGCTGCAAAGCATAAGGTACTTGAGATACAGGAATAGCAGTGTGAAATCTAGTGTCCTTTGACAACTAGTAGAACAGTCTAGATAATGTAACAACTTCATTTACCCTCAAACTTCTGCATGTAGCTCTTGGAAAGCAGTTTATACCTGCAGAAGCCTGGCCTGATCTACAGTAGCTTGACATCCTTGCTAAAATAAAGCCACCGATGAGCTGAGTTCAACTTTTCTACTTCAGAACATGTTTTCATCTCCAAAGCTCAGTTCAACTGGAATTAGATGATGCATCATTCACATTGATAGGAAAGACCCATGAAGTTTTCTGCTCCATGAGAATCACTGGAGACACAGCACCTCTCGTTTCCACAGAGGGAATTTGAAAGGTGCTTAGATACAGTACAATTGTGCTCAGCACAAACACTTAAATCTGAGAAGAAAAACTACATCTTTGCAAACTTCACTATTACACTAAGTAGCAAACAGGTGAAATATAAAAGGACAATTTTCCATCTGCATCCACAACTTTCAGAGATAAACTCGGAACAGAGATAAACACGGAGGTACCTGGATCAGCTACATTCCCTGCTGGCTGGTGACACAGGGCTAAAGCACAGCATTCCAAATAGAAGCCTCAACTCTGATACTGAAAACAAATTCAAGTCCTGCCATCATTCACAGAAAAAGAGTAGTTTTCAATTAAGAGGTTTTCTATCACAGAGACATTACAGAGCTAACTATGAAGAAGAGGCAAAGAGCCATCAGTAGTATGTCACTCCACCTTTTCACAATTATCTCAAAATGACTGTCAGAATTACGTCTCGAAAAGAAGACATCCATCTAACAGCAGATAAGCTGTTGGCTTCATTAGCAATCTTCACTTGAGATTACTCAGAACATGCAAAACAGCATTTGCAATTCATTTCAGGTGGAGATCTAATCTTAAACTCCTTAAAGGTGTGCAACAATTAGCTCCTACAACTGAGTATACCAAAATTCTCTGCTGACCCTCTCCATTTAGCTTCTTTTTAAGGAGCAGTGGGATCTGTGCTTACCTCCCTCATCTCACAGAAACAACTGTGTTGCTGACCTTGTCCTGAGACCCCCAACAGAGATCTAAGGAGGCTGCTTTGGCATCAAGCTCAGGACGCTCCAGTTAGAATTATTTCCCCTACCTCATTATGGCAACGGGAAACCAGTCACTGTACCATCATACTTAATGAGAACGCTAAATAGCAACGAGAGCTGCAGCAGCAATTCATGCTATCAAATAAATACACTGACGAAGGCTCAGCCAAGTCAATGTGCTAAATGGACAAGCAAGACATTCTCTCCTCGAATGAAAATCTGGTTGATGTGACGTGTGAACACCTGTTGATAATCCACTTTGGGCCGCCTTTTTCTCCGTGACTGGCTTCTTGCACGGGTACCACCGGCACTGGCACCCTCAGTGTGGGCAGTCCCGCTGCCCACATCAGCTTCACCTCTGGCAGGCAGGTGCAAACCATCACCTGGCAGCTTCTTTTCTCCAGCTCTGCCCGAGCGTTTCTGCCTCTCACGCTCATCTTCTGCTCTCGCTCGTCCCGATCCAGCTTTCAGTGCCAGGGTCTGAGAGTCATTTGTCAGGGCTAGTTGCCCCGAGACAGTCTTTGAGTCAGCTCCCTTCTTTCCTGAGGACTCCTGCAGCTTGAGTCTGTCAAAGAGCTGTAAAAGAACATTTCTGTATATGACCACATTCATAAAACATGAGAGGCCACTTTCTTGGCATTTCTACATGGTATTTGCATATACAATACCAAATCACAATACACAGCTACTGAAGAATCTTTATAAGCAATAACTACTACATTTTCTTGCCAAAGCAAAGCCATGACATAAGGTGAACGGATCTCTTGCATGCACATGAGCGTCTTCATGTGAGCACCAAGGAATTTAATTCAGATTTAATTTCAGAAGGAACAGTCATGTGCAGTAGCATTTAACTTTGGTCAGGAACAACAGAAAGTTACCAAGTTCCTCCATAAGCTCAGTTTCCCCAATGCTCTTGCAATGTTATCAGATAGTATTAGAGATATTTCCATCCTTGTGTCCTCAGGCAGGACATGAATCCCTAAGGTAAGGGGCCTCGATAAGCAAAGAGTGTCTACTGAAAAAATGATGGACCTTCTGTGTTCCCCAAAACAAACTAAAAGAGGCCGTGTGGGTATTCTGGGAGGTGAACAGACCGAAAACAATAGAAAAATAATAAAAGCTAGAGCAGCAGATCCAAAGCACTGTATGAACTCATTAATCTAAGAACAGATGGTGCTGAAACTGGAAAAGAAACTGCTTTTTCTCTGGCAGCAGGGAAGCTTTTATGAAATACTGACAAATGAAAAGGATTCTCCGTTAGCCTGTCTCTTCCCAGCAACAGGATGGAAAGCCAATCCCTGTGAGAGTGGGCTAAAGGAACAATAACAACTTGATTATTTTTAACTAATCTTTAAAAAAAAGGAAGGGTGGGTTCTATCAGAAAACACATTTAAATGGCTGGAATTTGAAAGCAAATTCATCACAATGAAACTGTTTAAAAGTTTTTGTGATGCTCCTCTGATGTTCAGAAGGCCCAGAGCGATGCCATTCAACAGGCACAGCACTGTCACATTTTTTTTCCTCATTGTTCAGAAGTTCATCTATCATTTCTTCAGCTCTCATCTTTGTAAACATCTTTTTTTTTGCAGCTGGATCCTAGAGAGTGCGTTGCTTTGGAGCAACGTGCAGAATCTTGGGCTTCACGGTACCAAGACTAGAAGTTCAAGTGACCAAACAGACGCTTTGTTGGGTGGAGGCAAGGACTGTCATTCCATGAACATTAATAGCAGAGTTAGGCATTGCCAAATCACCCTGCATGACAAATGTGGACCGGGTCAGTCATGGGTGTAAAAAGTGCACAGAACAAATAAATAAAAAAAAACAGAGCGAGCTTATAGAAGGTCAGCATCTCTGCACTACGCAGTGGCAGCAACTCTCATCTGGTGTTAGGAACTCCAAAGTGGAACTTACGAAGCACTGAACCATGGTCAAAGTACTTTTAAACAGGTCAGAAAACTGTTCCCCCCCCCAGGCCAGTTAAGTCAGCAGGTAAAACACTTCAAATGTACATACAGTTTTCCAATCAATGCTCCCCTTTTACTACTTTGAAAAAGGAGATACTAGAAAAAACCAAACCAAAACTGGAGATGGTTACGTACCCGAGTTAGGGTGAGCTGAGGTTCTGCGTAGAAAGCTTTGCCCATTACTGGTTTTCTGTACGTCTCATCCACATCTGTCAGGGCCTAGAAGATAAAAGAAACGGAAAGGTCAAAGTTAAAAGAAAACATGAAGCAGCTTTGGACCAGCTTTTTGTCATGGCATAATGAAATTATGCCCTATCTGAGAGAGAATCAATTCCAGGAACAAGCTGTGCTTTGGAGCTGGCTTCTTAGCTCTGCTGGGGTATAAAAGCAACAGCAAAGCCTAGCATTCATGCTGCATTACTTGCAGAATCTTTATGAGCCTTGCCCACAAAATCCTTCCCACCCTCTGCCCACGTTTTCAAAATTTTCACAGCTTCAGGCTCACATATTAACTACTTTTCCATCCACTCTCTTCAAGATCTTCAGGAGGTAGAACACCGGGAAAAGTTTTGCCACTGAGATCTCAGTGACGCGTTAGTGAAAGAAAACAGAGAAGTGGCTCCCACTGTAAGATCGTGTTTTGCAGAGAAATCTTTGGAAGCTTCTAACATTCCTCATATTCCATTTTCCTGGGTTCTTATACAAAACATCCAAAGATGCTGGGAATGCTTCAAAGCTTCTTTCTCACCTAAAAACTCCTCTAAGATGGGGAGACACCTCTCAGACTTACCAGTCCAACACTGAGCAGCACTTCAGTCAGAAACTCAGCACTCAGTGCCAGAGCAAATTAGCTTTATGAACTACAATACCACATTCATCTTCTCAAAATGTAGTTTGTTTAAACCCATTGCAAATTTCAAGTTTTCAATATAGCAGTTATAAATCAAGGGCTGGAACAATAATTACCATATTCCAGAACTTGTCAAATGCAACCAAAAACCCTGTGCAGACTCCACGAAGCCCTTTGAAAGTGCGGATATGGACATTGATTTTCACACCATCTCGGACACAGCGATGAAGTTCCCCCAATGGGCTGCCTTCATGGACTAAAACAGAAAGAGAACATCACTGGTCTGTGACAAAATACAGATATATATGTAAATATGTATGTAGAAGACTTCTCTATGTAGAAATGCAGCAGACCTTTCTAGAACACTTGTGTTCACAGCAAGAGAAATGAGACACCCTGTAACACAGTGCGACTGTAGATACTAAACCACCAAAACTCTCCTTACAGTGGGGACAGCAAAGACTTCAGAAAACATGAAGTTTTTGGGTTTGCTTTATATAACCCAAAGCTAAATTAGCCTTAGCTGAAAATCTTTTTGCTATATTTCAAAAACATTCTAAGTAATGCTAATCTTAAATAAAAGTCGTTTGGAGGGAACAGAAAGCTCACAGATGCAGAGAGTTTCGCAGAAAAGGCAAACACCTAGTTAAAGCTACCTCAAATTACTTACAATCTGTTTTAATAAAGTACTGTATCAGATACATTGCTTTTCTTTACAAGGAGATTTCTGAAGCAACAAATTAACTCATAAGTTCTTCAACTAACTAAACTGGATCAGTTTAAGTCCATGAAAACTTATTGTTTCAGTTCAAACTTTCACCAGCCAGCTGACATCCTTCAAAGATGTACAATTCTTTGGCAAAGAAATAAAATCACTAAAAGCAGCAGCCACCAATGAAACCACACTAAACTGCAGCACAATAACGCTTTTAGTTGGGGCAAACCCAAAGTAATTCAGTGAAATGTACAGCTTACCTGGTACACACAAGCCTTATCTTTGCAAGTGCACATTATCTAGAGGGGTAGATATTATTTAGTTTACAACTTCCACCCATGCCACAGTGAAGCCATTCAAGCCATAAATTACAGCTACCTGTTTCTTTGGGCAAACACAACCCCAGGATTGCTGTGCAATTCCTACTGAGAGCCAGGGAAAGGTATAGGTCTAAAATCTCACACAGTTCTTCATACTAATCAGACTATCTGAGTCACAGATGACCTCTTGCATTGCACTTCAGGGATTACGTATTCAAGGTTTGATCTGCTCGCTAGAGAACGCATCCTGTGAGTGCAAATGTGACTGTACGACAGCTGATCTGCAGTATGCGGCTGCACGGTAATTCTTAGCCACAGCAGGGAAATCTAAAGCAGTTTCCTCCAAATTAAGCTCATCACATTTATTTTTTGAGATCTGTTGTCTTCTTTCCAGCCCTCTCCAGCTGGATAGCTGCAGAAAATTGCCCTCACGCAGAGCATAAGCTGTCTCGGTGCCTCCCAGCTTTGCTTATGGGGGTCATTTAATTAGTCTCTGTGCTTTCTTCAGCTGAACTGATGACAAACCTATGTTCTGAATTCTCAGGTCCATCACAGGAACCAGAGATGACAACATCACCACATCAGATTAATGCTTTTAATCAGATAATGTGTTTGTTTTTTCCTAACCAAAACTGAGAATTTACAGGACCATTTTAGATTTTGAATTTTTTTTAGATTTTCGTTGCCCATGTTCCTTTTATATAGGAACTTTATACAGGAACTTCCTTTATACAGGAACTTCCTTTTATATAGGAACTTTATCTACAGATTCTTATAGAAATCCAATCTTTATTTCCAATTACACCTTTGAGTGTTGGCACCCCATTAGGCCTGGTAGAAAACACTACTTTACAGCTCTACCAGATGTAGACAGTACAGGCTCTTCCCACTGTTCCTTGCTGTGTAAGGTTCAGGCTTCACCAGGGCAAACCTCCAACTTCACCTAATCAAAAGGACAGAACACATCATTCAAAAAACCTTTCAACAATCTGACATCCACTTCTCAGGAAAAAATAAAACCAGCAACAAAAGGAATTTATCTTTGCAAAATATCTCTTCTGCAAGCATCAAAGCCTGGAACGACCAGGCTCTGCATGCAGCTAGATTTGCCCGTGGCTTTTCATGCTGTTAAGTACCAGTATTAAAAATTTTTGAATCCGTAGGGAAAAGAGTTACCTAGTTGGTTTTTACTCAAAATCCAATCCCTATTTGTATAAAATAAGCACATGCATAATACCAGGATTCTAAAGAATGACTAGAAAACTACTGTAAGCCAGAGGGTAAGTACCCCAGGAGGGAGAAAATACAGATCCAAACTCTGGTTAAGTTCAAGTCCTCGTCCTCAGGGTAGACTTTATTAAGAGAGAAGATTAAAAAAAAACAAGAGCAAAGCAAGTCAGAGCAGTTGAAATAACTCAGAACACTATCAAACGCCTTTCTAACTGCTCCACAGTCACTGCTTGCGCATGAGTTCTCTGCCCCTTGGTAAATGCAAAGTAATTTGAAATCCTGAACTGATCCAAAACAGGCACTGCAAAACTAGCTTCCTTCTTACTTTTATGGCTACATCTGAAATCATCCCTCATGGCAGGCAAAATTTTAGGTCCATTTTACATTTCTAACCTATTGAATTTAAGGAACACGTTATACCTTGTCACAGCTCCCTCAGAGCACAGCATCACAACTGTGGGAGGCAGCAAACCACGTATTACAGTTATTTTCAGAGGCAGCTACCACCTTAAAATCAAAGCTTCAAACGCTGGCCCACCTGTGGTGCAGGCAGGCCCCCTACTTACAGGGAAAGCACACAATCTTGGCTATAAATTATTCTTAAAACTCTCCAGACTGCTGAATAGCACTTTCTATGTCTGTTGTGACACCGTTCTTCAAAGTCCACACTGTCCACCCTCAGATGTGTGGATGTTAAATACGTGCCCTTCACGGAAGCACATAATCTATTTGCTAGACCACCACTAAAGTTAATTTTTACAGAGTTTTTTTTCCCAATTTCCATCACAATAATTCAAACACAGATATTTTACATAAAGATCCTACATCAATATTTAAGGTCAATTCTTTTGGAAAACCTACACCAACAGAACATCTACATTTGTGCAGAACGCTACATTGTTTGGTGTCTAAGCAAAAAGTTCCTCTTTGGGCATTCAGAATTGAACATTTTGAGCTTTGCTTTTTTATAAAAGGAACATTAAGGTGACGCTGGTGATGAGAAGTGATACTTTGATTGCAATCAACACCCAATATTTTTAATTCAGTGCACTAAAATGACATCTTGTTTGACAGCAATGCCATTTGGGCTATAGGTGCAGAAGTTGCATGGTTTAATGTTTAGGGTCTGACTCTGCGAGCATGAATTTTGACAAGAAACGTCTCTCATCGTCACAGATACACCAAACTCCAATATCGCAGATGCCTCCCACCACAGTCCCCTCCTGTTCTATCATCCTGTTGCTGGAAACACCAGTGCTGTATTTCTGCCCCCAGGATATACAGTTACTAACCAAGATACAGCAGCATGTAACAGGCTCACACTGCAGTTATGATTTAACTATGAGGTGCCCAGGCTCAAATCTGGTTCCTGGTTTAAAAACGGTTCTTTCGAAAGCACAATGAGAAACTTATTCCTATTTCCTTAGAATCAAGAGAGTGAATGTAATTAACCAAACAACAGAGCAGGGTATCACCGTAACAAATTCACTGTAATCTCTGAGCAAGCAGTTCTGCGAAATGCGCGGTTCCCCAGTTCTGCACACAATTTTCCCCACCTCGCACACAGGTATCATTTTTCCACCCAAACTCCATCATTTCCCCTTCCCACCCACTCACCCCCCCGCTTCCTTCAGCCGCCGCTCTCTTCAACCCTCCAAAAATTCCCCCCAAACTCCACCCGGGGCCGCGGCCCACGCCCGGGCCCTGCCCGCTCCCTCACCCCGCCTCAGCTCCGCACCACCCCGCACCCCACCCTCACACCCTCCGCCGTCCCCCTCCCTCACCCCGGCC
>NW_015090893.1:10341856-10349329 GCF_001431845.1 Calidris pugnax
GGGGGAGTACAGCGCCAGCAGCGGGTCGAAGCGGCTGGAGCTCACGTCCAGGCGGCTGGGGCTGGGGGAGCGCTCGGGCCCGGGACGGCGGCGGGGGCGCCGCTGCTCCGCGCCTCCCGCAGCCCCCTCGTCCTCCTCCATGCCGGGCTGCGGGCGGCGGCCCGGCCCGCCGACGCTAGGGGGTGCCGCTGCGCCGCCCGGCGGGCCCGCAAGCTAAGCAGGGTCCGGGCGGTGCGGCGAGGGGAGGGGAGACCGCGGGGAACCGCCCGCGCCCGGCCCCGAGGGGCGGAGCGGGGCGGGGAGTTACCGGTCCCCCCGTGCTTCCCTTCTCCGTGCACCTTCAGATAAGCCCCTGGTGCAACTCAACGGCGGGGCTCTGCACTGGGGCCTCCCCCTGCAGCTGCTCTGGGGGTGCTCTCTCGAGCAGGGACCCCGCTCCGCCCGCCACGGGCGATGGGCGGCTGCCGCGTAACTTGCATTTTAATCCATAGAAGGGCTCACAGCACAGGAACTTGTCTCCGAAGAAAAGTGAGGCACCGTGTATTAATGCTGCCAAGCGGTTTTACTGTAACAGATTCCACCACCTACCATTAACCTTTCATAACTGGTTCCTGGACGTTTAGTGGTTCCTGTTATGGCAATGCATCAGCCAGAGCTCGCTGAGCAACGCCGGGGAAACACCTAGCTCTTCTCTGGGTCACTTCTGCAGCTATAGGAAGACCTATAAGCAAGGACACAGGTCAAGCTGCATGTGCCACTAATCACAGAATCGTAGTGGTTGGAAGGGACCTCAGAGATCATCGAGTCCAACCACAAAATGCCAGTCTGCTCCTGGAAACCTGGGAAGATTTATTTTCCCCTACAGCTACAAAGGCATATTCCTTTTTCTAGCATTTAAATTAATACAAATTAAAGGCCATGGCTGTACAGACGATCTATATCTTGGTGCCAAAGTCTGCATCCATATGTAAATAGGTACAGTTTGCTTATTACATATTATGGTATGGACGTGAGTTAATTAGAAAATGCTCTGAGGAGAAGACCTAATACAGACCCATTTTTGATACACACACACAATGTACAGTGTAGAATGTATCAATTGATGTATCAAGCATCATCATATATACCATAAAAAAACCTACCTAATCCTTTCCAAGCATGAATCATGGTTGCCAAAACTTTTTTTCTTCTTTATTCAGACTGCAAAATCCAAATGTTACCAGCTCTGGAACAGTTGCTTTACATGTCATGTCCAGAGTTGGACACCAGGTAGTAACATATGGCATTTCGAAGTCGAGTAAATTACATTTATGTTACAAGACAAAAGAAAAAAACAAACGAAAAAAAAAAAAAAAAACCAACCAGACAGGCAGATAGGAAGTTCTTTGCGGTAAATGACGGGTGCAATGATTCATTCGGAGTCATCATCTCACAATCCCTCATATCCTCTTCCTAGGAATTACACAGCCCATTCTACAAATTGAAATTATATGCATTATCTCACTGCACGAAGGGCACAGTATGAGCACACAGCAGCAGAGGGGAAACCCTGCGCTATTACAAATGTGTAGACTCATTGTTTAATCTCAGGAAGAAACTGTGAAGTGGTAGTTTACAGAAGTACATGTTTAGTGGTTCTTGTTTTTTAAAAAACCCAAAACCCCCAGACACGCACATTGCCTTAAATGTGTAAATTCTTCCTGCAGGAAGAAAAAGGGAAACAGAGGAGTAGGCTGCTACACAAATTCATGGGAAACTAACTCAGAACTGACCTTCCTCATCATATTTCATCCTTTCTTTCCATTTTTATGGCCAGTCCCAACTGCTGACTATCCCTCAGCAACAGCCTGACAGAGTATGGTTCTAGCACCATGTTTTTGAAAGCAGTACAGTTAGAAGCAGTAATAATATCCTTACTAATACCTATTGTATAATTATAGTTGTATTTCTATGCTGAAATAGGTTATTTCCTTCAAATTCGTTACCCTGGGACAAGCCCCCTTCCATTAGCAGAAATATTTCCGCCCTGAGAGCTTGCATGATTTAACTGTTTTGAGAAAGGGTCTTAACTCAGAGTTAAACCAGAACAAAACTATGCCCAGACCAGGCAACACACACTCCCACCCTCCCTCTAACACACACGTGTTGTCAGATCAGCTACATCTGTGTCATTCCAAGAAAAACCAGAGCAGCAAAAGTTCTTGTCAGCATCCTCTTTGCAGGCACAAGGAATGTTCCCCTGTGCTGCTGCCTGTCCCTCTGCTGCACAGCAGGGGACAGGTGACTTCCCTGGCCACAGAGGATGAGAGCACATCTACCCACGTCCTAACAGAATTCACATCTCTACAGCACCTTACTATCAACTTCACTGTTTGGAACTGTCACCAATTACTAGTAAAAGTCTCAGGAATGAGAGAGGCCAAGTAATAAATACAGCAGGGAAGTTTTTTTTTTTTTATTAATGTTACTATATTTAAAAAGTATAAAAACCCTGTACATTTGTCAAAAGCTTTTAAAACCAGTCATACGTAACTGCTGGGGTGACTCCATTTCCTTTCTGCAAGGATCAGAGATATAAGGCAGTTGAACAGTTTGTGACTGATTTGACCAAACACACTGGCCTTGAAATGGAACACTAAATGCCAATTGAAATATTCTGGTCCACCTCGGTTGAAAAAAAAAATAAAAATAATTATTTTTTCTTCTGCTTTTAACTGTTCAAATATGCCAGCTTTATTATAGTTCAGTAGTTCAGTAAAATACCTCATGATTTAAAAGCTATAGAAATGCATGAAATTTCTATACACTTTTTTTACAAATATGCATGTACAAGGAAGAAGCCGCCAATTTATGAGGACTTCTTAAGATTCAAAATGTAATATGATTTTAAGTTTTCCATATTGGCATATCCTTGTGTGTCGGAGAACATAACGGTGTCTTTTCTTCAGGCACCAACAGTGCTAAAACCAGTGCAGTTCCTGCAGAGGGTCACAGTCACCATAGTCTTCACTCAACAACAACCCAAGCAGAGCCAAAGGTGAACTACAGGTTACATTCACCAGAGGCATCAACTATCCTCAGCCAGGATCTCAGGATATTCCTCCCAGAACTGGTCCCCAATAATGTCACAGTGCAGGGGAACAACTTTAGTCCTAGTTCGGGTCACCTCAACTTCTTTTTCTTCCGTTTCCTTCGGCAGTTTTATTTTCTTAGTCGTGACTTCATTAATCTGAAAATACAGGTGACACATTAGCAGGCATAAAAGAGGGGATTCACAAACTGACAAGAAACAAAGCTACAACAAAAGCAACTATCAACCCTGTGGCATACTACAGGATTTGAAGGCTAAATCTTTGGAAAGAGTCTGTTCTCTAACACACAAGCAATTGAAACCGCACGCCATCATCACGTGGCTTGAAGAAGTTACCTGCAAATTCACATAACTGATTGCAAGAATTCTTGAATAAAGTACAGTACTTAATTTGGAGCTATACAAAACAAATGGGAAACCTTGCAAATGACTACAATTACAAAGCAAAAAAAAAAGTATGTATAAAGAACAAGTAGAATATATTTCCAGGTTTGAACCTCTATCTAAGTAGTTCTATTACTTAATTTGAAGTAGATTATCAGCTTTTAGTTTTTTTACGTATGGAAGTTGAAAGGCTGAACAGGTTATGGAGAACTCTCAGCAGATATTTCTAATTAAGATCTCCTACTACAGAAGGACACTGAGGCCATAAACATTTATGATTTTCTGGGGTGTCATCTCATACAAAACACAGGACAGAAACTTCTTAAACTAACTCTGCATCAATGATGCAATCCAAGAATGATGAAAATTTCCAAGTTACCATTAAAAGGAATTTCCCATTAACAGCTGCACTCCTTACTGTGCTCCTTTACAGAAATAGAAAAGGACTAAGCATACTATAAGCCGAGCTCTCTTACCGAACAGAAGTTTGGCAAGATAATTCCTTTGCAGTAGAAATACTTGGGATCTAATCCCAGGACAGGCCTGGCACATGCCCCAGTGATTACCATATCAAACTGGTAACAGTCATTAAAATGTAGTTTTTCAGGAAGTAAAATACTTCCTCAATTTTCAAAGCTGGTAATACTAAGAAACCAACTCTATGATTCATTAAATGAGGGAGATTTATCTAGAAAATAAAGCAGTTTTGTGAAATTTTACGTATACATAGTCATCTGTTGATACATATTTTATTTAAACAGTCATAATGTGTATCTATGCCAGACTTCAGAGACTAATTTTTATACTATGCTCATAGATAAAGATATTTCAAAAACACATCTAAAGAAATTAGTCATCTTACACACCATTATATGGCAAATGTGGTTAGTTTTAAAATAAATTTACACATAGACATACATCTGGGATACATGTGGTGATCTTACAGTGTAGCTTGTTTGCCACAGTGTAGCTGTTTAAAACACGAGCGTGAAGCAAGTGGCAATATAGTTTCCTACCTTCTGCCATATTAAGACAGTTCCTTTTCTATACATCAAAGGTTCATTGTTGTAGTTGATGTTGAATTCAGAAAATAAGATTTCATTCTTATCTCCAGCCAAAGTTCCCTGAGAGAAAATATAAAAAAAGTACTCTTATAGAAAACAAACAAACTGAATCTCTAGAGTAGAAAATGGGTTAATACTAGAAGTTTATACAGGTTTTTCACCTTTAAATTACAAGGTGAAATTAAATTATATCTCCCAACAGAGGGATTCTTTCCAACTGCTAAAAGAGGATATTAAAACAGAGAGGGTTTTTATTATATTTTCAAGACAAATAAGAGAAAGTCAACAGACGCCAAGAGAAAACAGAAATAATCTGCTGAAGTCTGCACAATGAGACAAAATACTACAGAAGGGACTGGGAATCGGTAATTGCTGAATCCTGCCACTGTACTTCGTGTTTATGGCTACCAGATGTTTACATGACATTTTTAAGATTTCTGAACTTGCTAATTAAGAAAGACACAGCTTCGCAAATCTTATGATTTTCTTTGTAGCTATTAAAAAAAAAAAAAAAAAAAAAAAGACCTCAAGAGAATCTTACCTGGAGTCTGTCCTGTGCTTGCACTGGTGTCAAACCACTTCGCTGCACAAGCATCCAAAACACCGTATTATAAAGATTATTAATATGGCCTACAGAAAAAAAGAGTGAAAGAGTATTCACCAAATCTGAGTGACTCCTCAGAAAAAACACACTCAAGAAACAGCCAAGACTAAAGGAGAATTAATAACATCAGTCGCTAGAGAAGACACAATCTTTCTGAGTAATTTTTAAGGTACTGCATACCATGATGTCAATAAGACAGATTTAATTATAAAATTCTGAAAAAAGAGAGGGGAGGGTGAAAGGTGTTTATGTGTAACATAAATTATCTCCTTTTGAGCAACAGGGACTAATGAAAACCAAGAAATTAAATCCACTGGTCTGTTCTAGCACGGAATAAACAGCACTTTTAATTGCTACAATTTTGCTCCATGGTGTGAATTCAAAGATTCACATCTCTTCATTAAAGAAGATTACCTTGGCTAAACAAGCCAGGAAGTTAAAAAATAATGCATTAATTCTATTAATAATTCTCATATTTCCTGGGCTGAAGTCACTCCTAGCCTGCAACAAATATAGTTGTAGCCTGAAGACTCAGCCATTATTTCTACATCCATACAGAGCCCAAGAAAATTCTAATATTGTTTATTTAAAACTACAACGATACCTATATGGCAATAATGGCATTTCTACTTGGAGAGGAAGAGAATTCAACTGCACATATCTCCGTTTTCTAGAAACACTTACAGTCTGCTTGTCTCCAGCTGAGGTAGTCCTTTAAATTTTGGTTGCTGGGATACAACACAATTCGTCCATCAAATCCCGGTGGGTACAGAAGTTGCTGGTCCTTAAAGTAATCCTTCCAATAGAAAACGTAACTTGAGGCAAACTGGGAGACCACATGAGTCATGAACTTACTTGCAAACACAAAACAAAAGAAAAAAAGAAAGAAATATTTCAATATGATTATATATCTGTGAATATTTGAGGCATTAGGAGTGATAATTCTGGTGGATAGTAACATTTCTTAAATAATGGCCCAACTTATCAGCTACGGCATAGATTCTTCTTAAGAACAGGAAGTACTGAGAATCAAGTAAAATAATTTGGAAAAGCAAACATTTTGTTAAAAGAATGTTTGTTCTAACAACACTTGTTTCTAATGTTTGCTTTATCAGATTTTTTTTTATGCTCTGTACCACTGAACACATTTTCCTGAAAGATCATTTGCAAAGACTTCACATGAAGAACCTGAACTAATTGTAGTACACGCACCCAAATACAGTCCTACTCCTAACCTCTCTGTATAGATAAAGGCAAATCTAAAGAAGAATTACAGGTTTACGAACAGATGTTAAAACCAAGTTCACTTGAGTATCAAAGCAGCTATTACCTTGCTCTTCTTTTAAACCATCTACTGTTCTTTTTGAAAACAAAACTGTATTCATCACTCTGTCCATAAGCAATAGCAATATCCTCCAATTCTTGCATCACTGTCTGGGCACACTTGGTCATCAGATGAAGAGCACGGTCATCATTCGGCTTTTTGAACTCATGCTGCTCCGAAAACCTTCAAAGGAAAAACAGTTGAATCAGCATCCCTTAAAGAGCTACTAAAAATGCTAACCCATTCATTTCCCTCATGTTTGCTTTCTGTGAATATTGATTTCAGGTATCCTGTCAATGCTGACACAGAATTCCCTCCAAGTATGAAAAACAATAACAGAACTCTTTTACACTTTCTGCATAACCCATGCTCTTTCCCATTAACATCTCACCCTAACCAGTCCTTCAAAATGACCATCTTCCCAATTCTTCTTGGAATAAGAGGATGACACACACTATTTTATATAAGCTCTCTTTCTCCCAGGGTGCCTTTTGGTCCAACAATGGCAACGTTATCACTAAACCCATCAAAACATGTGAGCTTTACCAGAACCCCCTGTGACTAAACTTACAGCTCAACCCGCCCAGGAAGAACATACCCCCTACCACTGGAGAGAACCGTGTTTTATTTATCCCCAAGAAAGGCGAGTGCCACACCAACACTGACTCCCAACACAAATAAATATCCCTGTACACTAGTTGCTGTCGCAGCCCCAGCACACCCAGGGTATGGGTACTCCGTTTCCCTACCACCCTGTCCGAGGGCACCGTTCTGAAGCTGCCCCTGGCAGACAAACACCCGCAGCAACTCCGTGCCCTGGAGAGGCCGAGCGAAGGGTTCATGGGGATTTGGGAGGGAAAGGAGGATTCACGCAGGTCAGGCAGACAACAGCCAAACCCAAACGCACGGCACCACCCGGCACCACCCGACACCAGCACTCGGAGCCCGCACCCGCGGCGCCTTTAGGCCGAGGAAACCCCCGCGGTAGGCCCCGCCATACCCCGGC
>NW_015090893.1:10349386-10475835 GCF_001431845.1 Calidris pugnax
GCGCCCCCGCCGTTGGCTGCCCCGCCCGGCCTTTTACACCTGTGGAAGTTGCGGCCGTCCAGCCGGACCACTATCCAGCAGTTGGGCAGACAGGTGTCGTCCGTCTCGAAGTCCCGCACGTACTCGAACTTGCTCTTGGCCATGGAGAGGCGGCGCGCACACCGCGCAGCGATGGCCGACACCGCCCGCCGCCACCCCAGCATGGCCAGGGCGGAAGCGGAAGCTCCGGGCGCCCTCTCCCTTCTCTCCCCACCCCCGAGAATACAGAGACGACGGGCCCCTCTGGGCCACCGGGCGGACCTCTCTATGGTTAGAGCGGGTCTCCATGGCGACCGCGTCGCGCAGCGGCGGGCGGGCGGGATGGCTGCACGCCCGTTGGCGGGCGGCGGCGCGAGGGCAGCGGGCTAACGTTGGCCCAACGGCCGCGGGCGGCAAACGGTCGGCGGCGGGATGGAGCGGAGGAGCAGCAGAGGGGCAGCGCTCCGCTCCCAGGCTCCCCGGGAACCGCCACCGGGCCTCTACCGCCCTCCGCCGCCGCCGGCCCCGCCGCCGCCCCCCGCGCAGGAGGAAACCAAGGGCCCTCACAGGGTGGTGCACTTCAAAGTGGAGAAGGCTGAGCCGGAGGAGGGGGGTGGCCACGGCAGCCTCGGGGAAAGCAGAGAGTCAAGGGGCGACTTCAGGCGCTTCCCAGCTCCGTGGGGAGGGGAAGAAGGGGCCCGCGTCACCATCAAGAAGGAAAGGGAGCCTGAACAGGGCGGTGGAGGAAGCCCCAAAGAGATGAAGGTGCTGGAGAACAGGGGCAATGGGAAGGAGCCCTGGAGAGGAGCTGCTGTCAAAGCCGAGCCACCTGAGGGGGCCTGGAGAGGAGCTGCTGTCAAAGCCGAGCCACCTGAGGGGGCCTGGAGAGGAGCTCCTGTCAAAGCCGAGCCACCTGAGGGGGCCTGGAGAGGAGCTCCTGTCAAAGCCGAGCCACCTGAGGGGGCCTGGAGAGGAGCTCCTGTCAAAGCCGAGCCACCTGAGGGGGCCTTCGAGGCCGGCAGGGTGAAGGTGGAAAAGGAGGATGCCCCGGCGGGCTCCCTGTGTGGGCCTGCTCATGCCAGCCCTGCCGAACACAAGGCGCAGCAGAGCAAGGGGCTTGGGATTCTTCCTGAAGACCTGAAGATCCCGGTTGTGTTGCACCCCTTACCTCCCGGGACCCGCATAGAGATCCAAGGCCCTCTGCCGCCAGAGCTGATCCATTTGACCCAAGTGCCGGTGAAACAAGTGCCTCTTAAAATGCAGCCTTTATTGGAACCTTCAGTAAAGATAGAAACTAAAAATGTACCCCTCACAGTACTGCCCTCCGATTCAGGTATTACGTTAAGGGTTCAGTAAGCGGCACACAGTTGGCAGGTTGTCATGTAGGAGAACACAAGTGGAAGGGTCGTGTTAAAGAACCATGCCTGGAGTTTGTACAACACACTTGGTCTTTGTACAAACTTACTTATAAATTACAAGCTTTTGTTGTACAAACTTAATTTACTCATCAGCGTAAGATATAAACATAGAGCAGCACAGAGTTCTCCAGTGGTTAAAATCAATGCAGTTTTGTCCACTTGCTCCCTGATTACGTTAAAGCCCTTATAACAGTTCAGAATTGCATTGAGCTGTGATTGCAAGTTTAAGGTCAGGAATCTTGATTTTTAAAGCTATGAAGCAATGATACGTTGATTGAAAATTTGGACATGTTAAATGAGATTTCTAGGCTTTCAAAATTAATGATTGAAAGTGAGGGCTTAAAGACTAGAAGACTTTTGGCCTTTATTGATAATATGAAAGAGTTTATTTATAAGCCTGCATCGTTAGGGCTTTTGATACATAGTTCTGGTGGTGATGACAAATTTGCAGTGACATGGTCTACGCTATACAATGTTTACTTTATAAATTCACCAGTTTATAAATCCATAAGAAAACAGTCTAACCAAGTGAAACCTAAACCAGTGTGTTAGCACCCCATATGTTTCATATTAAAAAAAAAATAATAATAAGATACACAAAAAGCCAGGTAAATGATTCCTTATGCGGTGGTTCAGTGAAGGTTTGTGGAAGATACTCCTTTAGCCTTAGTTATTTTTCTAGGAACTGCACTCCAAATGGGCATTGAGTTTAATGCGTTCCAAAGCTCTAGTGATTCTTTTGACTGCTGCTGACTCTTGATGTACTATTGCAAGTAACCTGTATTGCATATATTGCCTGGAAGATGATCATCTTTCCTCGTTTTGTTGCACAGGTATGCCAGATACTCCATTTAGCAAGGACAAAAGTGGCCACGTGAAGCGTCCAATGAACGCATTTATGGTGTGGGCTAGGATTCATCGGCCCGCCCTAGCAAAAGCTAACCCAACTGCCAATAATGCAGAAATCAGTGTGCAGCTCGGATTGGAGTGGAGCAAACTGACTGAGGAGCAGAAGCAGCCCTATTATGATGAAGCTCAGAAAATAAAACAAAGGCACAGAGAGGAATTTCCTGGTAAACAAGTATTTATTTACCTGAATGTTTTAGAAGTGCAAGATGTTTTGAAAAATGGGTCTCTTTCATTAAAGCAAGTAATAGAGTTGGAAAAAAATTACAAAAATCTCAAGCACACAGTCCTTCTGTCAGCTTTCTCGTGCCTGAAAGCATATTAATTTTTTTAAGCATCCAAAATGATGTTTCATCCTTCATAGACTCTAATGTTTTTCATTGTCTTAGGCCACCCCAGCTCCAGAAGCTCTTCTGAATGCTTTAGAAGTCAGGTAGTGAGTTTATTGTGAACATGGCCTGCTGCATCATTTTACATGGTCCAGAAATTTCTGCCCAGGTGGCCTGTGGTGACACATGCATCCATTCCCACAGGCAGGAAAGGGAAATGCCACAGGAAACACAAGCAGCATTGTATTCTGTAGGATTCTCCAACATGTAGACTTGAGATTCATAAATAATAGTGCAAAAGATGTTGTTTCTCAGCCTCTTGTCAAGTGTTAAAAATACGTACCCTTAACAAATTAATTTCTGCATAACACTATAGTTCAATAAAACAAATCATAAGTACTTTGAAGAACCTTTTTAAAAGCTGTTGAGATACCACATGTTGTAATCCTTTCTGTTGCCATAATCCTGCTAGTTTGTGATTATGGCTAATCCTGGTAGACAAGATCTGACAAATCTATCATAAACAAGCAAAAGATAAGAGCAGCGTTTTCCCTCTCTCCCTGCACACTGCAAAATTAAAAAAAAAAAAAAAAAAAAAGTTTCTTTAAAGTAGCATTAAGAGTACCTGGTGTAAGAAAAAAAAGCTGCACAGTGTAAATTCATAATATATTGATACATCTGATAGTGTTTGGTTACTGTTGTAAGTCAAAGGCAAATGTACTGCTCCAAAATCTATACAGGTTTCCAAGTGGGTCATATTTTCCATTGTCTCTTGCAACCTGCAGGTATATGTGAAATGTAAGGGGTTAAGGGATCAATCAGGAAAGATCCACATTTTGAACACAGTCACACTGTAAAATACTTCCACACTGAAAGCCCATGGTGCAGTGTCATGTTCTCCTTAACATGCCTTCCTCAGCAGTGCCATGTCACTCCTCGCTGTTCTGTATTTGTCTCACAAACAGTTAGAATTTAGTAACATAAAAATCATGCCCAAATATGTCCATTTAATTTCCACCTCTGATGAAATGCCCCATTTGCTCACTGAAACAAATGAGAGTTTTGCCATTGACTGTAGGAGCAGGTTTTGGACTCATTTTTTTAGATACTTCAGAATTACAGGTATCATAGCTTTACATAATGAATGAGACCATCCCAAAAATTGGATGTCTGCATCTTTTTTCATCTCTGACAGGATGGGTTTATCAACCACGACCAGGCAAAAGGAAGCGCTTCCAACTGCCTGTCTCTGCTGTATTTTCCGGCACTACTCAGACTATCATCACTACAAGTCCAACTGCCATTGGTCCCTTCCAGGCATCTGCTTACTCTGTTGTCATCCCCAATGTTAAGACCAGTATTGGACATCCAGTCTGTGAGTTTTCAGTAGCAAATGATTCTAAAAATTTGGAATTTACCTATTGTAGTGAAAGTTATATATACAGTATAGATATAGTTAAAACAATTTCTCAGTCTTTCTCAACACCACTATTTCTATCTCTTAGTCTCTACCTACTGCTTTCTCAGCCTCTTAAATTCTTCTGGCTTCTTCATTGCCCACAGATTCCTTTGTAGCTCCTGGTTCCCTCCTCCTACCTCTTGGTCTTTTTGGATCTTTATTACTCAACACGTGCTTCCTGTTGAGCTACAGCTGTTTCTGGTTCTTGTTCTGTCTCCACCTCACATATATCTTACCTCCCCAGGTCTAACTGTGCCAGTGCTCAGCCCTGCTCTGCTAAGCCTGAAAAAGCTCATTAGCATAGTCCATGGCACCTCCACCTAGTGTTCCTTGGTAGAGGGCACCACTGCTCTAGAGTGAGACTGCTGATGAGAAACAGCAGATAGAATTGTCAACAAGGTCATCAGAAAGGAAGTTCGTAGGGTGTTAGTGTGTGCTGCAATATCAGGGCAGTCACTAAATCTAAGAAATTTTTCCTTTGCACAATTTCCATGAACATTTACTTAGGTGTCTATGCACACCTGCAACAGTTCTCTAGGTAGTTGTTATGAACTTGTGCATGCCCGTGGTTTGAGCGTACATAACTCAGCTTTTATACAAACAAAAATATAGTTACAGAAGGAATGCATTAAAAAGTTGCACCTGACCTGGAAAGATCCTCATTTTTATAAGAATTCAATATGGACAGTGAAATAGGGTGTAGTAGGAGAGCCCACAGTCAAGTATAGTAGCTGACCTGCAGGGTTTGTAGTGGCAGCTCTGGCTCTGTCAGTGCATGCACAGCAGATTTCAACAACAAATAGCTTAGATCCAGGGAACGGCGTTTTTATCTTTAAGCATACTCACAAGGGCTGTTATCTTTTTCATGAGGCAAGAAAAACACCTGTTTATGCTGTGTGGTAATATTCAGAGATGTAAAAGAGAAAACTCAGCTTTGTTCCAAAATTCTGAGACAGTGATGTGATCCTTTCTCAAATACTTCTGTAAATTTGACTGAATTGAGTATTCTTTGTTTTCTTACCCAAGTATATTTTATAATGTTATTTTGTCCTCAGATGCTACTATGTTTCATTCTAGAGTTTACTATCCTATTGTGGTTGAAATGATTCTTAAATATAAACTGTAAAAATCTAAATGCATTTAAGTCCTGGTGACTTGGAATTTAGACTCTTAGACTAGGTAGTGGGGTTTGAAAATACTTACGCAATGTGTTTTGAAATCTTCCTGTATAAAGGCAGCCCTGTTGACGTGAGATGTGATTTGAAAGTGTACATTCCAGCTAGCAGGTATGTTCATTGGTGAAACAAATAAGAAAAACATATCAGAGAGTAGGGTGTTTTAACTGTCGCTCTGCTCTTCACTGCAGCTTTGGCACCACACAGATTTGGCGAGGATTTGGCAAGGATTTGGTTCACTCCAGCTCAGCTAATAGACTTGGGAGGTTTTCTGAGCTTCAGGTGCTAAATGCACGCTCCAGCCCCATTTTGTGGCCATATGAAGACAAGACACAGCCCTCACCAACCTCATAGCCTTAACACCCACTAGTGCCAATTAGTTCTTCTTTTACCTTGGGTTTCTGTAGAAGGAAGGTTGAATGTGTGGGCTCCAGGCCCATCTGTCAGAACACATGTTGGCCAAGTGGTGTGTGACTGTGAGTTGCGGGGAAGTAATGATGGAAAGTGTTTTGAGGGGAATGGTTCTGGCTCTGGCTCTGTTCTGCTATGCTGCTGTTTATGAAATCTCTTCCTCTATTCATGTCTGATAAATAACTGTTCTGTTTCCTAAAGGTGAAGCTCCTCCTGCCATCCGTCTGCCGGCTTCTTCCATTCAACATGCTGGTCCAATCACTCTTTTCCAGACTACCAGTACAAGCACCCCATCAGTGCCTGTTCCAGCTCCAACCCTGGCCCTGAGCCCTGTCATTCCCCTACAGCACTTTGCTAAACCTGCTCAGGCAGAAGCTCTTGATGTACCATCTGGGCTCAATTGTTCTCTGAAGAGACGTACACCAGTTTTCATTGAGAGCAGAAACCCAAGTAACATAACCACCAATAACAGCAGATTTTCTGTCTCTAATAGTGAGCCCCCAAAGGAGTACCCAGGGGTTCCTATTTTCCCTAGAGGTGTACCTCTTCCCCAGGCTACCCCTTGTCTTCACACACGTCTCTACGAGCCTCCTCCCATTGGTCAGCCATCCAGCCTGTTTGGAGTACCTCCTCGGTTTCCATTTTACCACCCTTACTTTGTACCTGGACCTCACTATTTCCCATCAAGGTAATGAAACCCTTCGTTTCAATACCAGTAAGAGCAAATGCTAAGAGGCAGAGTGTCTTTTGACTTACAGAAAGTAGATGGATCATTTAGAAGGAAAGATGCTCTTACCTTCCTATAGGTCCTGTGTGGTGGGACCTGCTGGCCTGAGGCTGCTCGTAATATATGTGCAGTTATTGAAGGCTCCACAGTGCTATTGCAGTAATTGGCACTCCCAAGCCCACAGTAAATAGAAATATCTCCTCCCTACTTTGTGCACCTAAGTGCAGTTGATTTCTACAGAAAAGCATTAGGTAGAGATAGTGGAAGTATATTTTGAAAAGGATTGGATGGAATTAAAGTAAGTGTGTGAGATGTCTCCTGGGTACTATGATTGCAGCTGTCATAACTACCAATATTTCTGAAATCCAGCCTGGTGGGAAATGTCTCCAGAATTGTTATGTAAGTAGTATTTCCTAGTTTTTACTTTGTGGTCTCTGGGCAGTCAATCAGAGATCACCTAATCAAAGAACTCACAGGCCAACAGATGTAATATCCCGTGAGTATTTCCTAAGCTAAGCATGCACAGAGAGCCCCAGTGCCCTCCCAGCAGCAGGTGCCTTCTCAAATGCAGGAAGTCTGGTGGCCTAATGGTGCTTATTCTTTGTAAGGCATCATTTTTCTTTCATGACTGTGCAATATCAAACATAATAACAAATTATTATGACTATTAGACTTAAATACTGCCCTTTAATACACTGCTCATTGCTACTAATAGCAACAACCAACATGTTCCTATGGCAATAAGATTACGTGGTCATAAATTAGGGCTGATGATGACCCATCAACCTCAAAATAACTTAATGAACTGATAAGTGCAATACAAGATAGTTCTATTTTTGGAGTCCTTTAAAGAAACACAGGACACATATTCCCGAAATTGCTAAAGATGAACTTTGCTTAGCCCTTGGTCTCTGAAATTAGGCAGTTTTGTGAGGCCTCTCGGGGAGAAGAGTGTTCTTGTAGCATAAAATATGGTTCTGAGATGACATGTTAATGGACTCCTAAAGGTTGCCAACATTGCTAATGTCAGGTTCTTTCAAATACAATAATTTATAAGTTCACATTCCTATAAACTCATTTCTTGCGTACAAGAATCATAATTTCTGTGCAGCATTGACAGTGCAAAGGTACGTATGCAGCTTCATGCACAAAAAATTTAAATGTTAGATTGAAAAGATAAGTAGTCTCCTTGAAACCTTAATAGAGATTGTATTGATGTCTTTATGGTGTCTGCACTGTAGAGCTCTATTACTTCTTCATACACTTTGTTTTCTTAACAATGTAGTGAATTTCTATAACACTGTAAATTAAAATATGTGTGTCATTCTGCATCAGAATAAAAATTCAGACTTCTGACACCAGAGGAATACAGTTACATTTGCCATAGTTTTTTCATGCAATCTACTATGTGGTTGCTTTTTAAAAATTTATCACCGTACATTCTTTAAATAGTAACATTGACAACACACATGGGGCACGAGAATTCTCTCAGTCCTCCTGTTCAACAACAATGTAACGACGCAAGAGTTCACTCCAAGAATAAATCAGAGCGTTTGACCCCAGCTCTGTCACAAATTTTGGCATACAGAAATGACACAAAGTGACTTTTGATGCTTTGTTTTACTGTTCTGAATATGTCAGTTAACATACCGCAGGCTTATCAGATGCTAGTTTATCTATGAGATTATTTTTTTGATAAATACTCTGGGGTTTGTGTTTGTTCTCCAAACAACATCCTGCTGTATCAAGCGTGAAGAGGCGCGTACGCACAGATACAGAATCTGTGCACAGCTCTTGTTACGGCCACAGTGTTTAAATTAGGCATGGTTTTAAAGTATGTGTGGTTTGAATATTTCAACAGGATAAGCTGACTAACATGGAACATTAGTGTCATTCTGTTTTTCTTAGCTGCCTGGAAGTCCAGGCAACCTGCATTTCTGAAATCCAACTTTCATTCTCTTTCATTGCAGCACGTGCCCATTCAGCCGACCTCCATTTGGCTGTGGGAATTTCTCCAGCTCACTGCCTCAATGCCTCGGCTTTTATGAAGACAGGTACCAACGACAGGAAATGATGTTTTCAGCCCTGGACGGAAACTATCCTTTCAAGGAATACCCAGGAGAAAGCATCCGTGAGGACCGTCGCCCCTGCGAGAGCCTTGAAGTAGTGTCCTGTTACAGCAGCTGCAAGGAGGAGAGATATTTAAGCCCCCTGCCACAGCTGGACATCGGAACGTTGGAGGAGGTTCTGTCAGCTCCATCTACTCCCTCCAGTGTCCACTTCATCAACGTAACCGACAGCGACGAGGACGACGAAGTCAAGTTGTTTCAAGAATTGTAGTTTTTCAAACAAATTATAAACCAGAGAAATAAATAGCATGGGAAGTAAATTTTATCCTCAACACAGTCTTTTCAGTCAATATGTTCAATGGAAAACCCATGTAGCTTGAGTGAGCCATCTAGGTAATTTTGAAGAGTCTGATGATCTGTTTGTATTTTGAGAGATCTCACAAAGAGCTGGGGAGGTCAAAAGCCTCTGGAATTTTACCTGCTTCATCAGGGCATTGTTTGGGCTCTGCCTCAGGAAAGCACTTAGACAGGAATACAGCTCTAAGCAGGGGACAATGTGCTTTCCTGAGGAGAGCCAAAATAGGTGCTTTGATGATATTTGCCATAATTTTGTAGGTATTAGTTTAGGAACTTTAGCAAGTGAAATAATTCTGGTTTATGACTGTAATTCTTGCTGCAGTAAAATACTATAAGGCCTGGAGAGTGAAGTCAAGAATTATTTGGCAATGCTTTACATTTTTCCTTTGATGAGACAGTTTTAAGCTTAATTTGGTTAGTTTTTAACTGTAGTCTGTATTTGTGGTACAACTGCTATATAACACACTGAAAAGTTACATCAGTTTCAATAATACCTTGGTCTGCAACCAGTCCCATTAATAAAACTGAGGTTGTCCAGAAGTTATGGTGAGGCAGGGTAGGACCCAGAGAGAGGACAATGGATGAGCTCTGGCCCTGTGACTTACACTATGGGCTGTGACTCATTCCCTGAGTATTTAGTACTCTAAAGAATTCTCCAGAGAATACCAAATTCTCTGACAAATATCAAAGGCTTTCAGTAGCTGAACTTGGGAGTAATGAAATTAAAAATTTTTTTGTCAAAATTTGTCATCTATGATACTAATGTTTTTTCTCTCCCCTGTTTTGTGGAAAAGAAGGTCATTTTCTTCTGGGAATCCTGTTATTTTGCTGTTGTTGTATTTGAATAAACTCACCTGAACAATGTATGCCTAATGCTTCATTTTAAACCACGGACATTGAACTGAGTGGGGACAGGGAAACTGTAATACGTGTAACTCCCAGACTTACTGTGCAGCCAAGCTGCATGTGCCTAGAATGAGCTGAAGTCACTTTTTCAGACAATTTGGGCTACTAATACTAGTGTGTGTGTATATATATATGCGTGTGTGTATTTATATTTCTAATTATGTATATATATATATGCGTGTGCGTGTGTGTATTTATATTTCTAATTATGTAAATCCAGCTACCACAGAAATATGGGAAGAGCTGAAAACTGTGGATGGAGAAGGCCATCCATGCTGGACCACCAGAGGATGCTAAGGAATGCTTCAGAGGAAGCTACGGTAAATCCAGCTACCACAGAAATATGGGAAGAGCTGAAAGCTGTGGTTGGAGGAGGCCATCCATGCTGGACCACCAGAAGATGCTAAGGAATGCTTCAGAGGAAGCTACGTTGACAATCCCATATGGGACATCCTGTATTTTAGGGGTTATCCCACTGGATCTGTTGGAACCTGAGCATCCTGTCAGTCCTGAGGCTTAGGCCCCCTATATCCATTGAGATCACATTATTGATAAAGACAGGTAAAAATGAAATTTCCATGTGCCTCAAAAGCTAGTCCTAAGTCAGTGTGGAGTAGGAATCTTCTGGGTTCTTTGAATTTTAAGTTTTCAGTCTTAGATCAATGTTTTCATGCTTTTCTGCTTCTGTGGGCTCGTAATTCCATTTTCCAAGTCCAAAATCAAAACCTCTCCTTTGAAAAATACCGCATTTTGTAGTTAAAAAACACAAAAGCATGAGTAAATCCTGTATATCCTACACACTGCATCTGCAATGCAGATGAATCATTAAGAGGAAAGTCTTATAAATAGTAGAAAATGCCTGTTTGTTTCTAAATTATCTTCTTGCTGAAAGCTGATCTGGCCTGCAGGAATGCATGTGGGCAAATGTACTAATTCCTACACGAGCATGTTTCAGGGTATAAACCAGCTGTTTGTGGGATTATTCTCTAGATCTCACTTCCCTCTTCTCCCATTTTTCTTTTTATACACTAGGGAGTAGGATATATGACATATTGCAGTGCACCAGGATCTAGAATGGTTTCTTGCCATGGATAATATGAATTTCCTTCCAGCACTGAAGGGAGGTGCCTCAGAGCTGCTCATACCCTGTGCTTGCTGTGAACCCAGTGCTGGTAGCTCAGAGTGAGCTTCAGTGGGTTGAGGGGTTCAGCACTTGCTGCACAGCATCCATCTGCTAATGGGGCCTTTGCTGTTTGTGTAGGAAAACACAGTATTATACCCTCAGTGGAAATCTGTCCTGTTTAATACCACAAAGGCCAGAAGAAGAAAAGACTGAGGGTTAATGCATCTTGGATACATCAACATGAACCAAAACGTAGGGCTGATCCCTCCTTCCCTTCCAGTGAGAGCTGAAGTCCTGACATGGGATCTGTGTCTGCAAGTCTTTGGCGTTGGACCCAGCCTTCAGCTGAGCTCTCTTGAAGACTATTGTGTCTTCTCTACAACAGAAGAGAAAATTATACAAACAACCCATCCGAACCTCACTTCCTCTGAATCATTCCTTAGCATGCTCTGGCAGCTCCACATGGGGGAACTCTCTTGTGGTAGAAGAGGTTTTTAGCTCCCATTTCTAGGTCATATTCAGCCACCATCAAAATTATCTCTTAAATGAAGATTTCTGAAGTGCCAAGTATCTGGGCTGTTATTTCTCCTCTTGCAACATGTGAAGTGGGTCTCAGGCAGAGCCTGTCCGTGGCAAGTGTGTGCCCTCCTGCAAGCCTGCTTCATGGCAGGGCAGAGGCTACTTGGGACATGAGAGATATATTCTACTCTCTTATAAGATTTTTTTTTAACCTTCTTTCTCTGCTATTTACCTTAATCTAAACTAAAAATCACCTTGCTTCTCAGCTTGAAAAACAAATCAAATGCAGATTTTTCAAACAAAATTTGCTTTTCTCCTGCTGCTGTAAAAGTCTAAAGACATTCAGTAGCACTTCCCAGTGCATCACTGCCCGTGGCTATCCATTTGCAGAGATGAATTTCTTCTCCAAAGCTACTGGACAGCTCTATGGATTGGATGTTATTAAAGCCCTTTTGCCATTAAACCTGTTCCCTTTTTCTTATGAAAATAAACTACTTCAGTATAATCACTGTTGCGTTGGAGAAGTTTGCAGGCAGCATGGAGGGGACAGTGCTTTACATGTACAAATACAGATAAAAAGCTGCAAAGTGTCTGCATATACAGTCTCCTACTCTTAAATTCACTCGCCTGCAGGAATGAAGCAAAAGTAGCAGCAGTGACCCACCCTTTAAAAAAAGCGTGGAGAGTGCCTTGATATAATTTCACTAACAGCACATCGGGACAAGCCCTCGTCTGGTACCTGATCATCTTACAGCACGTCTCCCTCTTTGGCAGGACAGCTGCTCTAGGGCTCTTCCAAGTATTCCTGCTGTCCTACATGGGTGGTGGAAAACCAAAGCCAAGCAGAAGATTCTGGGTCAGCCGAAGCTGTTCTCAACTGCTAAGACTCAGAATAATGAAGTCTGCTGTTAAATCTCCAGTTCCCTTCATGGATTCTCAGCCTTCCTCTTTTGATCATTTCAAGTGATATCAAGGAGGAAAATGTGCTGAAAAATGGAAGATTTCATGCTCCACTTAAGTCAGCCAAAGACATAGAGTTTCTTTCATCAGTGTGAGTGTCTGAAATGCACAGGTTTGCCAAGACAAAATCTTCTACCTTCTCCCTCTAAGACTTTGATTCTTGGTAACATTTTCTCCAGTGTCAGCAGGAGTCTTTTCAGAGCAGTTCATTCAGCAACCTTTCCCATTTCTGAAGAGAGAGTTCCAATGAAATATTACTGAGCTTTTACTCTGATGCATGTCCAAGTCATTCTCCGCATAAGTCTGTTTCTTTGACAGGCGTTCTCCTCTGTAGGTCTATTTCCTTCTAGACGGCTAACTCCTAATTTACTATGAACATAATGGGAGAATGGTCATTTTTTGCTTTCCAGCTGACAACAACAGTGTTAGACCATCTTGCAGACTGTAGAGTAAGTTCAGAAACTCCACTGCAAAACCATTCGTATCAGCTTTGTCCCGGAGAAGCTGAAACATTGAATTTTCAAACCTAGTGGCCGACCGCACGCACCCACCCTTGCTCTGGGCACTGCACGGGGGCTGCTCTTAATAGGTATGGCCATCCCTTGATCACAGGGGGGGAAAGAGATAAGGGAACAGAGCACAGACGTCCAAACTCCCAGCTGATACTTTTAATCAGGCAGTTGGGATCCTGGAGGAAATGAGTCTGAGTCTGTGTAATTTCTAGATAACTGAAAGCCTGACCTTGCTCTGTGAATCAGGCAAAGGTCCCATTGAGCTTTTAGAAGAGATGGGTACAGGCAGGATCTGACTCATCCTGTGCCAGAGGCAGGTAACGTTACCGCATCTGGGCGCTGTTAATAAGGCTGGAATATCCCGAATCTTTCCATGCAACAATGTCTCAGCAATGTGATACATCACATATATAGAGATTAAACTATATATAACAACTGCACAGTCTGTGGTTATATTTTTATAGAGGGAGTTTCTGGTGATTATAAATTAAGATATCAATTCTCATATTACCAAGAACGAAAGATAAAAATATCACTATATAGCAAATGCAAATATTGCATGTATTTCATTTTTATGATACTTGAATGCTGACAAAAATCACAAGCAGCCAGTTATCGCCCTAAGTATTTTAGCAATCAAAATAAGGCTTCTTTTATTCCATTTGACATTTTTTTGAGCTGATCTTTTAGAGAAATATATGAATCAGGCCCTGTGAAGATTTGTAGTAGTGGCAAGATTTGTGACAATCTTTTAGTGCAAATACAGAAGTTCCTCATAAAAGTTTTTTTTTCTTTGGGGAGACAGAAATTTTATGCAAGGACGAAAGCAGAAGAGCTAAATTTGTGTCTAAACTTCGCTTGCATTTGCATTTGTTTATAATAAATGCATCATCAATAGTGCCATTGTTTTCATCTGTATTACAGGCAGCTAAAAATAAATGGGAGAGTTCACAAAAAATTTAAGGTTTCCCTTTATAAAGCTCCATATGATTAGAAAAAAGCTGAAATCTTGTCCCTGGATATTTGCTTTGGGAAAAAACATGGTTTAGTTGCATGATGAAAATTTGTGACCTGTCTGTGGATCAGTTCAAATGTCATTGTTAGCCTGTTCACCTTGGTGATTCCCTCTAGGTGTCCTCACGATGTCCTAGCTTTCTTCTGCCAGGGTGATATCAGGAATAAACTGACCTTTGCAAGATCACAGAGGTTCAGTGTGTGAAGTGCTGGGGGAGAGAGGGGACCACATATGAAAGTCATAAACCTAAATGGCATCTGCAAATGGAAACAGCCACATTTCCTTTGGGCAACAGTGGCAGGATTCAGCAAAGACCTTCAGGAAAAGACAGCTCAGAGGTTTCAATAGCATAAATAAACCTCTGGACAAGAGACAAAATCATTATTATTATCTAGCAAACCTTTTTTCTAAATGGAGTATTAATTTCCTTTTGGCCTGATTTACCGATACACTGTGAAATGCAGCCAGATACAAATTCTCCCCATTTCTTAAGCTGGTTTCCTGGTGGCTCACCTACACGGGCACTTTAATAGAGATGAATGGAAAGGGTTGTACGGATAACGCGGATCAATGGCTGTCTGAAGAGTATGACTAAGAGAATATAGAGATGAATGGAAAGGGTTGTACAGATAACACGATCAATGGCTGTCTGAAGAGTATGACTAAGAGAGAATGCCTTTCCCTGCCACCCTGAGCCAACCCCATAAAAATCACATAAAAGTCAGTCCAGCCCCGCAGCTTTGCTAGTGTGGCTGCAGTTGAGCTGGCCAGGACTCCCAGCAGAAATACACCAACATAAGGGAAGGCAGGTGCTTTTCACGGGCTCAGCGTGTGCAAGGAGCATCTACAGCACATGGAGCTTCAGTGTTTGCAGCTAGTAACCTCAGAACAGCCCCACTAACTTGGACTCTCTTCTCCTGGTGTGACCCGGAGCCACACTGGCTAACCCTCCCAGCAGTGAGGAGCTGCATCTGGTGGTCCTCCTTAACCCAACCCATGGGTTAGCCTGAAAGGATGCAGGAGAAGACAGGGATGCTCCTTCAGAAACCTCATGGGAGTGAGTGGGTATCCCTGAAGGGCAGCACAGGGAATATGAGCAGTGGGTGCTTCCAAGCCCTTCCCCAGCCCCTCCGTCTCCCCCAAGGGGAGAAAGGCAGTGAACATTTTTTCGCTTTTGCCCATTCCTATCAGAATAAATTTCACTCTATATCCCTTCAGCTGTCCAGGGGCCACGCATTTCCCAGGAGTGGAGGGATGCAGGATGCCTCTGGAAACACGGGTTCAGCCACGAAGGGTTTGGTAGGATTACACATAAATGTAACAAATAAATAAATAAACAACTAAAGCCACAACCCAGCTCCTCCAAGAGCCTCTTGACAATGATTTGGCTGCTTCCCTCCAGCGGGTCTCCCCTTTTTTCTAGCTGTTGAGGCACAGCGGATTTCTGCGCTGGAAAAAGAGCTGGGGGGGGGTGTGAAGTTTTGCAGGGGGAGCCCCAGCAAAGCGCTCAGGCTTCCCCCCGCCCCGGGGTGCCGAGGGTACAGCGGAGCCCCCCCACCCCGGGGCAGAGCCCCTACGGCACCTCGGGGTGCATCCCGAGCCGCTGCCAGGGGGTAGGGTGGAGGAAGAAGAGGAAGAGACACCCCCGGTTTCCCCAGGCAGGGGGGCTGCAGGGGCGGACGGGGCCGGTGGTGGGAGGGGATAAAGGGGCCGGGCGGTTTTATAGGGCGGGCGGCGGCGGAGCCTTGTCTCCTGCCCGGAGCCATGCGGGGCCGGGGGCTGCTCTGCGGCATCGCCTTCTCCTTGCTGCTGCTGCCGCCCTGTGAGTGCGGGGTGCCCCCGGGGGGGCGGAGGGGTCGGGGTGCGGGGGGTCGGGGCGCTGAGCGGCTCCTTCTTGTGTCTCCGCAGGCGGAGGGGCGGGCGCGGAGCCGCAGCCCGAGGTGGTGGTGCCGCGCTGGGCAGCCCCGCGGAGCCCCGGCAGCCAGAAGGTAGGTCGCGCCCAGCGCTTTTATTGATATATTTTATTTCCCGACCTCCCTGCCGTTTCCAGGGAGGGGGGAAGAAGGAACGATGCCGCGGTTAGCGCAGGACCTTGTGGTGCGTGTTTTGTGGTTGGTTTTGGTTTTTTTTTAAGCCGCAGGGATGAGCGGCTTAAAAAAGCCCGAAAGGCCATCTGTAGCATGGGGGGGGGGGTTTCTCCAAACCCCGAGAAAAGCTGGGCAAGCTGGTTGGCACATCTCGGGCACCGAGCCCAGGAACGCTCCTGGCAACTCGCATCCACCCTCTGCAAAAGCTTGTACCGGTTTCCCTCCTGCCATGCTTGTAAACCTAGATGGAGTCTACCTGTTCCATGTGTCTGGGAAGGGGAGGGCATCAATGCAATCAGTGGCATTCAGGGAACAGCTGAGTAGAGGTGTCTGGTTGAGGAGGAGCTGATGAGTGCCAGCTGTGAGGGTACTTCCAGAAGAAAAGCCAACCAGTAGCTCAGGTGTGTCTAATTATGTCTAACACATCAACGTGTTCATACTGATCTTATCCCACGTCTGGGTGGACGGATGGAGTGGGGTGTCAGTGGTTCTTCTGAGAACCCCGGAGGTGCCTGACGTAAACAGCAACTACAACCCGCAGTCCAAATTCTCAGCGTTTGCATTGCCACAATCAAGAAGTTATCAGTTGCGTAATCAAATAAAAAGAGGAAAATCCAGATGGTTCATATTCATTTATGTTGTGAATCGGAAAAAGGGAAGCTGCAGCATTATACTAAAGAAAAATCATGGCATCTCCCCATAAGTGGTGCTGTTTTGGGGTTTATGTCCTCTCCATGTGATGAGACTTTCTAAAACATTTTATTGGTCATAGTAAAAAAAAAAAGCTACAGTGACTCTTCCATGATCTTAATTCTCTCTTTCGTAGTCTCAATTCTCTTTAAAATGTCCTTGTGATGCTGCCTGGAAGTTTTGGTTTGCTCTAGTATACGTAGTGATATGAATACATCTGGACAGCATTACCCCTTAAACAAATTTGCTGGGTCTCAGGGGTCGTACTTGGTTTGTTTCAGGCAAGTTCCTGTTGGCTCTAAAACCAGTGTTAGCAAAGCTTATGTACAGCTGGGATATTTCAGTTGCACAGCAATTGACAGACTCTGAAGTAGTGGGATTATTGAAGGAGAAGGGAAAGTGTTATTAGTAACAATGATGTTTGCACAAGCTTTGTGAAGAGACCCCCAGGCCCCCCCAGTTGGTTGCACGTTACTGAGCACCTGTGATTTCGGTAAAGTAAACTCAACCCCTTAAAATCAGCTGTTGTTGTATAGTATACACTAAATGCATTAACTTGTTTTGCATCATCTGTGTGGGTCTGGTGCAATATCCTGGAAACTGAAAGAAAAGATGAACAAAACCCAGAATATGAGCAGGGAGCTGATGAAAGGAGAAGTTTATAACGGAGCTTGGAATTGATAAAGTGGCAAGCGAGAGTGTCTCTGGGCTGACAGATCTTTCATCAGAACATCCTATTCAGTCAGCCTTGCTTTGTTCTGCTTTCAGTTGATCTGGTCTGCAAAACATCCTCCAACACTGAATTAGGAAATACTACGGGTTAATCGTATCACCAGTTTTTATGATTTTTTTTTCCTTCCAGCTGAATAGAGAAGTCTGTTCTTATCAAATGGGTTATTTTTCATCTGGGGAGTTTATTCATCCCTTTCCTTTTATGAGAAAGCCTTTGGACTTAGAAATCCCCAGCTGACCTTAGCTAGTGGTCCTGTTTTGAGTTGGTCTTCTAGTTGGGCTTCTAGAAAGCATATTCTATACTTCCAGTCTCTTGAATTATTATTTTTTTTAAATGTTGGTTTTAGTGTACACATTTACCATTGCACTAGGAAATTGGGGTCCTTTCTGTTAACAGCAGTAGGCCTTGGGGAGCCAGCTGGCCTGTGTTCTCATTGAGAGCTGTAGGCACATTGCAACCAGGGCTGTGCCCATGTACTTGAACACACCAGAAAGTTGCTATCATGGTTTCCAGTCCCTTGGCAGCCTGGGGTTAATACCAGAGCAGCGGTGAAGTACTGTCTGAACAGCAGCTAGAACGTAAAGGCTTCTAAGGGACCCTGTTGTGTGCCTTTTATTGGCATCTTCTGTAAGGAAAGGAGCTCTGTGAAAACCTCTGGAAGGAGCGTAACTCCTCCTGTCCTGAAATAGGCTCTTAAAAATGTCCTTTTCTGGTGTGACAGCAAAGGAAGCTTTGGTTAACTGGCTTTTATATTTGACTTGTAAACCTCTGGGACAAGTTGGGATGTCCTGTGATGTGATCCTGAGCGTAGTGTACAGGAGAAGGGGGGGCAGTGCAGCCCTCCTACCCAGCTGCACCTCCAGGTGCTCCAGGACCAGGACTTGTTGCTTCATCTGAGCCTGTTATTCCTCCTGAAACCCCAGCATCACTAGCTCAGATACAGCATCCCACCAGGGTGCCTGTACTGCTTCCTGGCTCTGTGTGGTGGGGCTGTGGAGATGCAGCAGCATCCCTGGAGCTGGGAGCCACCATGGTCCCTTCCCCAGCACTCCAGGTCTGGAGGTAGGAGGAAGGTGAGGGGTGGTTTAAGGTCAGCTGCAGTTTCCAGGGGAACAATTTGTGTGTCTGGAGTGTTCATAATTAGGATGAAGTATGAGTAACAGGCACCATCTCTTTTGCACGCAGCATCCATTCAGAGCTGAAGTTAAGGTGAAGGCAGAAGGCCAGGAGCTCATCTTGGAACTGGAAAAAAATGGGTAAGTGTGCTTTTGCCTTGCATTGTGGTCTCACTGAAATAGTGAAAAAGGATTACAGTGAAGTCAACAGGAAAACCTCTACTGACTTCCTCATCCTGTCTTTATCAAAACCGTGTTGAAGTCCTTTTCTGGGTTTCAAGGTTATTCCAGGTCTGAGTCCTCACTGATGTTAATCAGCCAAGCAGTGCTGACTGTAACAGAGCTTTGTCAGCAAAAAACAGATGGTGACCTGGCCCTCAGTGTGTAAACTTATTTTTGCATCATAATTCTTACTACATTAACTAGAAAATGTTGCTGATATGAAGCATGCTATTTACCAAGTGGCTCCATGCTTGAGAGTCAGCATGACTCTAATGAGGATTTCATTTGCTGTGATCCAAAGAGGCCCTGCTCCATTTCCTAGGAGAAACGACCTGACAGTTTCAATTCCATTAGTGCCCTTCATGCTAAAGTAGACTGAAAAAAAATGCTTTTGCATTAACTGAAATGCAACCTCCTCTCAGGCATGATACAGCAATGCTGTGTGATATTATAGGGTGTGATGTGTATTGAATTCAGCTGAAGAAGCAGGAGATTAAGGTAGGTAGAAGGATTCTGGGCTGGGGGATTGTTCCAGAGGCTCTCTGCCCAGTGAGTGCATTAGTTACCAGTGGTGGAACAGCAGCTGGAGATTTAGCTGCGAGAAGCTTGTCTCTGCTAAGCAGTCTGCTTGCACTGTTGATACTTTATTTATTTTTAAACGGGTATGAAGATTTATCTATAGAAACAAAATCAAATGTTTACCTACTAGAACCAGCAGAAATAATAATCTTGGAATAATGACCCTGGTTACATTTTAAATGTATTGTGTGGACATCCCAACCACAGAGCTTGGGAGCTCAACTTTTCCTCCTGAGAGAGTGAAGTGTTGGAAGATTGTATTAGTTCTGATGGTAGCACATAAACCTAAATGATATTCAGCAAGTGTTGGAGGAAAACCAGGTTTTTCTTGGCACCGTCTGCAGTAAAGAATGAAATCTGATGGCTGATGAAAGGCAAGTGCTTCCTGTGCAGTGCTTTCTGTAACAGGCCACCAGGCTACCGGGAGCTTCAGAGCTGCAAAAGCTGGACACGTTTTCCTGGGCAGTCATGCACCTGTTTAGCTCTAACAGAAACAGCTATAAATTCTGTGTGTTTTGGCATTCCTTAGCTGCGAAAATAGAGAAGTGGTAGAAATGACCAGGCAGCATAAGCACGGCCAACTGGGTCCTGTCTGATGCAGGAAAAATAGCTGTTGTTGGGGATGGTGGTCAGCGATGCCAGTCACGGAATCACAGAATCACTTGGGGTTGGAAGGGACCTCTGGAGATCATCTAGTCCAACCCCCTGCCAAAGCAGGTCTACCTGGAGCACGTTGCACAGGAATGTGTCCAGGTTCGTTTTGAATGTCTCCAGAGGAGGAGACTCCACCAGCTCTCTGGGCAGCCTGTTCCAGGGCTCTGCCACCCTGACAGTAAAGAAGTTCCTCCTCATGTTTAGGTGGACCTTCTTATATTCAAGTTTGGGCCCATTTCCTCTTGTCCTGTCACTGGGCACCACTAAAAAAAGACTGGCCCCATCCTCTTGACACCCACCCTTTAAGTATTTATAAGCATTGATCAGAATTGATCAAACTTATAAAAATTGATCAGTTTCTGAGCTGAATCTGGAAGTCACTGCTAGAGCCGGTGGGGGTCTCCTTCCTAGTGGAAGGACTGTTAGGTCTTGCATATTCTGCAATCACTCTGCAAAGGTGCATTCATTCTGGCACAGCTAGAAGCTGGCAAGAGCAAGGATCCTTGCTGAATTAATCCATTGGTGCTCCAAGCACGATGATGTAACCTCCAGGTGCCTTGCGGGAGCGGTGCCGTGCTATTTCCAGTGCGGACAAACCCATTGCTGGTGTTAGTAAACAGAATTAACAATAATAGAGGGCTTCTATTGTGTTTATTTCCTGAAATGCATTTTCATTCATCGAGATGTATACACTCAGGCTGAAGTGTGTGCATAACACTTCCACTGCAGGACAAGTGGCCTTACCAGGACTGATGAAATACAGAAAGTGGTTTGGAGTTCTGTATTTTTATTTCCTGTGGAAAAAGCAAGTGATTCATAGGTAGCAGTGCTTCACATGGGACTCTTGTCAGGCTTCAAGTCCTTGTTCAAAAAAGGTGATGGCACAATCCCAAAATGCAAGCCTGAACTTGATTAGATGGGAAGCTCTGGAGAGCCACCACTTCTCAGAAACTTGTGAAGGTGCAGAAGTAGTTTAGAGACACTCATATTAAAAGAGAAATGATGAAGCAAACAAAAACATGAAGTCCCTGGGAGCCCTGTGGGTGCTGTAATTACCAGCATCCACAGAACAATTCTAAGTGAATGAAAACCACTTCTCCTTGTCGAAGCGTGTGGTGAGATAGAGTCCAGTCTGGTTCCTTGGGTTCCTGCTTCCCCAGGGGGTCACTTCCCAGCACCCAGGAGCTCACCACTGCTAATGCTTACTTTTTAGGGGAGCCTGAGGTCCTAGCTGAGGTTTGGGGTACTGAGTAGTTGCAGCAACAGGGACTTCTTTTCTGAAGGGCTTGTTGGACACCCAGGTAGCAGGAGAGAAGGTGAAATCCCCCATGTGGGAAGCATCCCTTCAAAGCTGTCTGAAACCTGGTTTCAAGTTCATGTGAAAGTGGGTATAACAGAACTGCAACTCTAAGGAAGGTACTTTGGGGCTCTAATTCAAAATGAGCCCCAGAGTTCTAGGTTATTTAATTGATCCAGTTCAGCAGCAAAGATGGTTTCCAGAAGCTCCTCTGAAGTTGGTGCTTTGCTCCATCTCTGTCCCTGGGCTCAGGATAGGGGTGGGAATGCACCTACCTGGCTCCTGCTCTGCTCTGTTAACCATGGCCCAGCCTCCTGTTGCTCTAAGAAAGTGATCCGTGATTGACATCGTCAGGGTCTGGTTGAAAGGAGATGGGCCAAGCTGGTGAAACTGTTGGAAGTGGTGTTCGTGGTAGATGAGGCAGCATCATTGCACATTCACTACTCTCCTTATGGGGAGACAAATCCGATGAGAGTATGAACTTGCTTTGAAAAGGGGCGAAAAAAAAAGTCATAATCTTTGGTAAGGATGCACTAGTTTTGAAATAAATGTGAAATAAACGTTCACGCCCAGCCTGTGATTTCATATTCCAAATGTAAAGGACATTATGTCCATCCATGAGGTGAAACACAGAAGTTACTGCATACATTTCTTCAGAACTGTGCACAACTCTGTATTTTGTAATAAGCTCAGCACACATCATAGTATGGTCTTCATGTATCTACGAAAACAGTTATTGCATTAGCAGTTAACGTAATATTGCATTATTTCCTGACCAGGCATTTGATAAGAAGGTGGAACCACACTATAGTTCCAAGCAGAGCTCACAACACTCTTTAACATTTCTGAGTAACAACAAAAGTATATCCCCCAAACGACTCAGGCGTGTTTTAAATGACTCAAAACCATGTCCTGCAGCTGCAGGATTGGAAAGCTCAAAGCTGCACAAACAACAAATGTATGGAGAAATGCCTATAAAGCAGCTTTAAATTTGGCTGGGGCTTAGCAACGGAAGAATGTGAGTTGCAAACCTTGGATGAAAAGTGACTTTTAAAAAAAGGCATTTGCATTTGTTAATAAAAAGCAGCTTTGGCCAAGCAGGGAGGGGATGCTGAGAGGCTCTGACTGTGTGTGGCAGTGCTGCCTGGTGTGAGCCTTTTCTTTCTAGCAAAGGGGAGAGCTCGTACCTGTGCAGAAAGAACCTGTATGGAATTTGTTTTCTCACCTGAATGCAGCAAATATATCAACAAGACTTTCCTCCCCTTTCTTCCTTTTTGTGTGTCTCATGGAGAGAGCAGATTTGGGATAGGTCCTCTCAGCTGCAAGGGGCGGTGAAGGTTTCTCCAGGAGAAGTCACTTTCTCCAGGGGATGTCCCTGCCTCGGGATGAATCCCGTGGGCTGCATGGGACATCACGGTGTGTTTTGGCTGTATTTTGGCTCTCACCTGCCTGCAGTGGCCGTGATGGTGTGGGGCACTTGGTGGTGGAGCCCCAGTGGAGGTGTGCAGCAGCTGGCTAGGGACACTGCAAAGAAAGCCCAAAGTTCATCTGGTCTGACCTTGGGAGCAATCCAGATAGTTAGTTATTTTTAGGCAACTGGATCTGATAAGGAGCAGTATCATTTTCAAACTCTTCTGGCCCCACCTGGGTAGGCGACGAGCTGTGTTTGGTGCTCTCAGCAGCCTGATAAGAGATCTGTCTGTTACTCGGATTTCACCATTCCCTGCTTTTGCTGGTTTCCAGGGCCTCTCCTACCAGCTGAGTGAGGAAGAGGGGAGGTTGCTGCCCGTCTCCAAGCAGGAAGGATGTATGAGATTATTCCACTGATGGGCTACACATCATCAGTGTCTAATGGGCTTCCTGCACGGGGGTAAGGGTTACGTAAAGGAGGGAAATTGAGTTTGTCCTGCTCTACTGTCTCTTGGAGTCATCAGAAAAACAGGGTTGGGACCTGGAAATCCCTCGCTGCTTTTCAGCCTCTTGATTCCCTTGGGATATTCAGTGATTTCTCTTTGTAGGGCAGGGAGAAGAGGTGAGGAAATGGAACCCTTTAAATCTTTTGCTCCCTGACTCGTTATCAGCCAGTATGCAATTTATTTGATTTCCTTTTTCCTCTCCAGGCAACTTTTATGGTTCCCATTGGTAAGCCAAGGGGCTATGTGACAGATTTTGTGTAGCTCCTGTAACATGATTTACACAGTGAACATCACAGATGATGTGGATGGCAAAAAAGGGATGGAGAGTCTTTAGCTTATGATATTTTCCCAGGCCTTACAAATGGCTAGTTTAGTTCCACCTCAATAGCTGAGAAACCTTCCAAACCACTGCTGTTCACATGATAAACATGTTCTCATGTATATCAGCAAAGGCTCTTGAGGAAGCAAGTTTAAGAGCTCCAGGCTTCATCTGGATGAGGCTTACCAACTCCAAGAAAAAAATTTTGGATTTCAGGGATTTAATGAAGTGCCAGATTTTGGCTGGAGGATTCCAGAGAGGTGAAATCTTCAATTTCCCACTACTAATGGATACAGAAAACAGTCCTGCCTGCTTATGCTGTCAGGAGTCATGTCCAAGATGGGGTCACCTCAGGTTTTGATAATAAATTCTGACTTTAGGGAACACTTAAGTGGCTGGGAGGTAAGGGGTCAAATTCCCCTTCTTACCCTACTTGGATCCTGGTGAAAGGCAGTGGAGTGGGGCCACGAATTGTAGATGGAAATCTGATGTCTAAACTTTTCTTGGGAGAATCAATTCCCTCCACCCCCAGACGCTGGCAGCCTGGTTGGACAGATTTATTGTGATTTGAGGAAAGGGACAGGGAAAGAGATGTAAGAGATTGCAGGCTTCACTTTCCTCGGTCCCACGACTGAAAAAATTAAGAATCAGTGTTTCTCATGAGAGCTTCATGGACTATTTAGCTCTTGGTTTTTGGGAGGAAGTAAAAAATGTCTGTCTCTTAGATACTCATGGGTGTTTTTAACTTGGCAGCTGTTCGTGCAGACTAGCCTCTCTGTAAAATGAACCCAAAGTTGCTCATGGGACCAAATTATACAAATGTCCTTCTTGCTCCAATTAGCAAGAGCACCATTGTGCCACCAGGGCCCTCCCAATGCCCATGGGTGACCTCTGGCTGGTGGAGCTGAGCATGTTCACAGCGTGTCCCCTGGGATGGAGGGCTCCGAGCCTCTCCGAGAGTTGTGTTAACAAATGATGTTTCACAGGCGAGAGAAAACTGCTCCCATTTATCAGGAAAATAGGGGTGAGGTTCTCCAGAGCAGCTGGGAAGTGTGCACTCCCTCAAGTGAATGTGGTCATGCAAGAGAGTCCCCCAGCTTGCTTTCTGCTGTTTTTGGGAGTGTTTGGGTGTGCTGTGCAGCCCTTCCCTTCTCAGCTGCTCCTCTGGGGTGGCCGAAGGAGCTGGAGGCCACAGTCTTGCACTGTCCCTGAGTGTCACAGGAAGAGCTGCCCGCTGAGAAAGCTGGGTTTTGCCCCATGCCCTCAGCCTTCCTGCCCCGTTGAGTCCCCTGGGCTGATGTGCTGAAGTATGTGACCTCCCTGGCAGGACGTCTGGATGTGGCAAAGCAGAGCCAGAGGCTGCCCGACAGCATCGGCTCCGCACGGCAGCGCCCTTCCAGGGAGCAGCACAGCGGCGCGGGGAGGAGGGTGTTGTTTCAAACAATGATATCATTGACAGGCTGGAGCGGGACCAAGATCACTCCACGTCGGTCACCAGCAGAAACAGTCTCAAGCCATCTGTACATTATGGCACCGAGCCACTCTTCCTTCGCTTGGCTTCCTCGCTTGTGTTTAACCCGGCTCCCAAGGCTTTCTGGAGAACAAATCCTGCTAAGAGCAGACTACTGCACTCTGAGCCAGATCTTGGGGAACAACTGATCTTGCTGAAAGCTGGTCACTGTTAGAAAGGTGTGAGGGCTTCTCTAGAACATCTTGAGGGCTCACGCGTAGCATGCCCTGCCTTCAAACAGCCCCACGTGGCAGCAGCCGTGATGAAGGTTTAGCAAAGGAGAGGGCTCACATCCAAAACCAGCTTTTCCTCTGACTTCATCAATTCTTCATGCTGATAATTCCACTAATGATGGACTCCATGCTGCCTTTTAGGAAGATGATGTGTGCTAACAATCTGCCAGCTGCCTGACTGAATCTCAGAAGCCTTTAAATGATGTTCTTTTGCATCCAAACTTTTGCGGCTTCATCTCAAGCTGCTGGAGAGGTAGTGACTAAGACGTATAATGTAGCAGAGAAGAAAGGATCAAATCATGCTGTTTGTTCTAGGTTTTCCCTCTCCAGCAAGGAGGTGAGCTCTGTGCTCCTCTGGAAGTGGTGAATCCGGTCCATTGGCGATTTGCAGGGCTGACCTCCTCTGGAATCAGTCTGGCAATGATGCTGTCCTGAAATGATGGCAGATAAAGGCCACTGCTAAGGTTTTGGGATACTTATGTGGCAGTAATCTCTCCATTTTATGCAACAACTGGTACAAACAGAGAAGAGGGGTAAGGCTGACTGATAGCTCTGGTGTGCTCTGAGATGGAAAGAAGGCTCCTTTTCTATTTATTTACAATTTGGTGGAAAGCTTGATGCTAGCTGAGGAAGTGAGCTGGGCTGGGAATGAACTTTCACAGGCTCAAAGCGAGATAGCACCTCAAGGGTGTTGCAAGATGTCCTGTTTTTTTTCCTCTTTCGTTACTGCCTTCCCCACTGCACACTGTGACAGCCCTTCTCAGCCAGGGAAGGGCCTTCAAAACAGGACTGTTTCAGCTCAGAATAAGAAGCTGGACTTTTCATAGGGAGCCTCCAATGCAGGATAGGAGTCAATGGGTGGAGAGAGGCTTGAAAGTCGTACCATGGCACTGCTCAGCCAGATGAGGCATGCTTTGAGCTCAGTACCCCTAAAAATTCAGGCAGATCTCAACTCCTTAATTCACTCTAGAAAGGGACAGAGCCTGCCTTGGCAGGTAGGAAGAGATGTACGCGCACCATGTGCTGCATGGCATTATCCTGTGCCCTGAAACGTGGTGTGCCCAGCTCTGGAGCTCAGCTCGGCACTGGGGCTGGGCGGCAGCGCCGTGGGGCTGGGCAGGAGCCGAAGCACTGAGCAGTTTATGGGAGATGCTGGAGGAGAGATAAAATAGCTATTCATAGTGAATGCTTTCCAAGAATAAAGGAGCGGGAGGAAAACATAAGCGTGCTTGTTTGGGAATGAAACAAGTAGGCTGTGCAAGCCTCAGCTACTGGAAATCCATGGGCTGGTGTCTAATTCTGGGCAGACACACACTGGTTTAGTGTCTACTCTCGAGATGACAGTCTCTAACACAGACCAGATACCTGCCAGAGCACATTGCTCAAGGCAATTTCCTGCAAGTTAATGCAATCTGTTGATTAAACATTTGTTTCTTGCAGCCTCATGCTGAGCAAGCGACTGCAGTCAGGGAGATGAAGGGAGTTTTCTGTGGGCCGGTGCTTCTGTGCTTATCTTCAGTTTACAGACGTGAGATAGCTGAGTGCTGCAATCTCGCCTTCTCATCACTGACAGGATCTAGTGATGAGAATTAACACATCAGAAAGAAACGAAATGAGTTGTCCTGGGCAACACTGAACTTTTGAGAGTGGAGATAAAAGCTGTTGTATTCCCGGCATCAAATGCTGTCAGATACAGCACTGGCACGCAGTTTTGTCTGGCACTGACCCTCTGGTGCTTGTTTAGGTGTCTGAGCCTTTGGATGACGGATGGGGGAAGCATTTTCAAGCACTCTGAAAATAGGTTGCATTACCTGTTGCTCTGGCCTAATTTAATTAGATATCACAAGCACCCAATCCCTTACTCAGAGGCTTTCAAGGTAGGTTAAGCCTGACTGCCACACACCAAAACCTGAGACAGATGGAAAAATCTTTGGTTTTGTTTCTGATACAGCTTTCTTCATCATCCAGCCTAAAGAAACCAAGCAAAGGCAAGAAGAAAACTGGTTTTTTTGCTTTCTTGCAGGTCATAGTTGCATGAAATGCATTAAACAGGGATGTAGGAGGACTAAAGTGCAAAAGTGCAGCTGCAGTGTTGCTGGCATCATGCTGCCCAGGATACACGTGGCATCCTTGTTGGTGGTGTGGCAAGTGTGGCCCATTGGTGGCCTGACAGCACCGCAGGGTTGCTGCAGAAGTGTGTTGCATACATGGGGTGTGTTCTGTGATCCTTCTCCAAATTTTTGGAAGTGAGACCATTGTTTTAAAAAATTGCTTTAAACCTACTTTTTACTGCTGCGGAGATGGACACAGGATATGACCTTTTTGGTTTGGCCCAGATTTTGACTTGCTGTACTTTTTTTATATCACTGTTTAGCAAATGCAGATGTTTAAAAAGAAGGGGAAGACTGTTTCCTCTGGAACCAAATCAAAATGCTTACTATTCAGTGCACAGGAGTGGCTTTTATAGACTTCTGGTCTGATTCTGGGCTGAAGACAGGGAGAATATTGTCTATATGAGGATGACACGTATAACTTCAGACTGGGGAATCAGCATTTTCCTAGGACAAAGATGTGAATTGGCTTCTGGGCAGAAGTTGAAATGCACATACAGATTAGTTTATAACTGTACACAGATTTGGGCACTGGAGAGAGTCTGGGTTTGAGCTGAGAGCTTGCACTGGTGCCCAGATGTGGCCTGAACTGGCCCATGGTGTGCTTGGTACGTTGGACTTGTGCACTGAATGTAATCCCAGTGTATCTGGGGCATAACTCTGCAGTAGTAAAGGAAACTCTGCACAGAGACTTGTACCTACTAAGGGATGATGGTGATGCTGGGTTTCTGAGTTTTTTTTAAAGTCCTCACATAAAAATTGAGTTGTCACTTGCAGCTGTTGGAACTGGATCCCAGCGCCTAATTAAACTCAGTGATGGGCTCTCCTTTATCATTTCAACTTAATAAATGGCTTAAAAGAGCCTTTAGGAAGATGGCTTGCTGCGCCCTTTCAGAAATGGAAGTGCTCCATGAGAAGTGCTCAGCTCCTGCCAGGGCAGTAGGTAGATGGATGTAGCAAGGTCAACTCTACTTCTACCTTCTGACCCTTTGGCACCACAGCGTGCTCTGCACAGCCTGCGGCACCCGTCCAGCAGCAGCTCTGATGGCTCCTGTGCCACCAGGAAGCCATTAGCTGCTGCCTCCCTGGGGACAGTGTGTTAAGAGGTGCCTTGCAGGCGGGAAGTGCTGGTCCAGAGCAGAGTGCAGAGATCCAGCACAGCTCTCGGCTGGTGTCCCCCAAGTACCTGTCTTCTCCCTGTCCCCTCTGTGTGTTGCAACTGGTTTCTCACCGCAGGCAGCGACTGCCCAAGTCCACAGCAACAGGAGTATTTACAGTTACTTCAGAAAGAGCTGGATCTAGCCCGTCTAGCACACCTAGGAACTGGTCTAAAGAAAGATCTCACTGTCTTCTTCTCCCCCCTCCCCGCCTTTCTTTTCACCCCTCCTCATCTGCAGAAACCTCTTTGCACCAGGCTACACTGAGACTCATTACAGCCAGACTGGACAAACCCAGACCACCTCTCTGACCCACATGGTGAGTGCTGAGACCGCTTTCCCCCCTGTGGCTTGTAGGGGAGACCAGGCAGGGGGCCCAGAAAAGCGGGTGACCTTCTTTCTCCAGAGCCTTTCTTAGAGGCCATGGGTCTCCGTTAAGCTGAAGAGGGGGGCAGTCCAGCTTTCTGACCTGGGGGATTCCAGCAACAAAGCGTCTCCAACACCCATCAATGGTAAAAGCACCTTACTGTTTTGCCCAAGCTCTGATATGAGAGCACAGGTCAGTTTCTAGCATCACTCCCCACATTCTGGGTGCTGGGGCATTGTTTATTCCTTCTGCTGCTCATCTTCTTGCTTTTAGTTTTGTCACCAAGTATTCCATGCTGGGGACATTCTTAGCCTTTGGGAAAACCAGCCCATGTAAGCTGCCTCCTGTTCAGTAAAAATCCCATGAATTACTGATCTCACGCAGGCCTTGGCTGACTCCTGCTGCAGTGGCACAAAGATGTGCATTGGTTGCGATGCAAAAATAAGAGATAAAAACTCCATGAGATCATCTTTACTGATACTGCCCTGGGGCGAGGGGAAGGGATGTGATGAATATGTTGGCGTTTCCTGCCCCAAAGCCTCCTTGTCCCGGCCAGAGGCTGCCTTTGTCTTGCTGGGAGCCCCCAGATGGGGACTTCCCCGCTGCCCATGGCATCACCCTTTCTGGGGCTGAAGGCACGTCCTTTGGGGCCTGACCCAGGGCCAGTTGCCATCCATAGGCAGCTCCCATTACAGGCAGAAAGCTTTGGATCAGCCTTAATGCTGCAGCCATCTGAGTTGCTTCCTTGGGGATTCAAAGCTCTTAATCTTTTACTGGCAACAAGGAGCTGTTTGATGCATTTGCTCAGGCCACGCATGGCAGCTGAAAGGCCAAATTTCGATGCACTGACAGAGATTTAGCTGTGATAGCCAACTGCCAAACGCAGTGAAAGGAGAACAGTGACTGGAGTATTGGCAGTGCTTGCGTGGGACTCGGTGGGACCCAGATATTTAACACATCCATGCTGAAACTGCCATGCCAACCCTGCTCCCCTCTGCCTTCCAGGACCACTGCTTTTACCACGGGGTGGTGCGGGGCCGGGAGCACTCCAGCGTGGTGCTCAGCACGTGCCGAGGGCTGCGGTAAGTTCCTGGGGATGCCAGTGCTGTGGGAATGCCTCTGCCACACAAGTTCTGCTCCCTGGCAGCCTGGTTGCCATCTTTTTTTCTGGGCAGGTAGACCTGTTCTCAGATGCCAGCCAGCCAAGAGTTCTGGGCATAGAAGGGAAGGTGTTGGGGGAAATGCAAAAATTTGGGTATCACTAGTAACCACGGCCTCCAAGCCAGCTCCTAACCGTCCCGTTTTCTGCTGGCAACGTGGACTTCCACTGGAGCAAGAGTCTCTCTTGTTGGTGACTCGGGGCTGCATCCCTTACAGAGAGAGGGGCCCCGCTTTCTGCTGGCAACGTGGACTTCCACTGGAGCAAGAGTCTCTCTTGTTGGTGACTCGGGGCTGCATCCCTTACAGAGAGAGGGGCAGGACTCGCTATGTCCAAGCCCAATGCTCTACACTAACACAGAAACCAGCTCCTTCTCCCAGCCTCTCACAACTGGCAAGTTTCTGTGTGCGTTTTGGGGAAAATTCTTCAAGTCTGAACTTCCTCCTGGGTTGTCATTTCTGTGTACGTTTTGGGGAAAATTCTTCAAGTCTGAACTTCCTCCTGGGTTGTCAGGCAAACTCTCTGCTTTCTCCCTGGGTGGTGCCGGAGCTGTGTGTGTTATGTGTTTAAAACCTTTGCTTTGGTAGTAATGGAGTCTTTGGCAGGAAAAGATGGTCTGTATCCTCAGCAGGAGTAAATGAAATGGTTCATTGCAACCAAGGAGCTGCATTAATTTACACCAGCTGAGAGTTTGTTTCCAAAACACCACATGGGCTTTATTGATATTAGTGGTCATCTGCTCTCAAGCGGTGATTGGAAGCTGAGCTGATGGGACTGGCTCCAGCCAGGAAACAGCCCGTGCCAAAGCAAACCTGAGACATCTTAAGCGAACGTAGCACAGGCCAAAGAGCCCAGTGAGATAAACAGGACAGTGCAGCCACCTGTGGTTTACAATAAATAATCCAAAAGCAAAAGTAGTCACAGGTGTACCCTGCTTCTGTCAGCCCATGTTTTCCTAGGCTGTGCCTTCCAAGCTGCAGAGGAGATAGAGATGTAAGCCCATTTTCCTAGGCTGGGCCTTCCAAGCTGCAGAGGAGATAGAGATGTCTCTGTGTGAGACACCAGAGGCAGTAGCATCCCTGCACCCCTGAGCTGTCACCCCTGTGCTGGCAACTCCTCGACATCGTTTTCTAATTGTCCGGAAGGCGGAGGAGCTGAGCGCTCATGGCTGTTTTCACTCTGGACTTCCACAGGGCAGCCATGCTGCCCAGCAAGCCACACATCTTCCTGTGGGCATCAAACACAGGAGATTCCCAGCTCTGCTGGCTGTAACATGCTCATTGAGAAAGCCAGAACCATGTGGCCATGTGCAAGTCCCAGAGAGAACTGTGTTTTTTAGTGTTGACCAACAAAGTCTTGACATTTTTTAGGTCAGTTATGTTAAAGACAAATTTCTTCAATCTGTTAAAAAGCATTTACTACCCCTAAAGGAAACTCTGTACTTTAAAAAGTCAGTACTTTTCAGGTTGCAGCACATGCTCCAATAGACCCTTAATTGAATGTCTGAGCCCTATTGAATAGATTTTAATATATGCAAGCTCAGGGATTCCCTGCTCTGAACTCAAAATATCCCCATCCTTTTTATTAATAAACTGAGCGGCTTGTAAGGATAAATGCCTTGCCAGGGTCAGATGGGGACTCAGCAGCAGAAGAAGGATTTGTCTGCAGTTGCTGTGATAGTAATTAACTTTCCCTCTTAATGCTTCCTGTTTCGACAGAGGACTTATCATGTTGAGCAGCAATTCCAGCTATATCTTGGAGCCAGTTCCCGACAGCCCAAACCAGCACTTGATCTACAGGTTGGATGACCTGAGGTTGCAGAGAGGAGCCTGTGGCTACCAGGGCACCGGGGACGCAGCCACAGACTGGCTCAGGGACTTCACAACTGGGATGAAACCACCTCACCAGCGGGTGAGCAGGGCTCAAACTGGGTCCCATGTGTGATGCTCTGGATTTCCCACCTGTTCCAAGCCCAAGGAGCCTGCTGTTCCCTGGGAGCATAGCTCAGAAAGGAGAATACTTAAGAGGATTTGTAGCAAGCTGGTTGCCTAATAGTGGCTCCATCAGGGAAATAAATGAGTGTTGGGGACCATTGTGTAGCATGAGGAATCTGGACTGTAGCTGTTTCTGCATGAATTTGTGCATCAGATACATGAATAGATGGGTGGCCCGAGGACAGGAACGTGGGCACTTGTAGTTAAACTGACTGGTGATACTTGGTTCCTATAAGTCAATCACATCTGGAGGTCCCTGTGTGTGATGGGGTGTGGTGAAATGGCCAGTGAAAAGCAAACTGGGAAGAACAGCCTGTATGTATGTTTTGCAAAGAGTTTCTTGGGGGATACTGAGGAAATAACCTGTGCTGCTGCTGCTTCAGGTGAAACGGGAGGCTCTGCAGGCCACGAAGTACGTGGAGCTCCTGCTCGTGGCGGATTACGCAGAGGTAAGGAAAGTGATCATGTTTATACAACTGGGCGCAGAGTGAGCATCCCACCTGCAGCATCTTCTGGGGCAAGGAGGGTGGCTGGAGCTCAACAGGTTTCCTCCAGCAGGCAGGGAGAGCTATGCCTTTGTCACTTTTGTTGTAGCAGCCATAACTCTTCTGATGCCACCATCAGTCACTGTTGGCCAGGGGAGAGATGCAGATTGCGATTTGGTTGAAGGACTGGGGTTTGGGGTCAGTTCTTGGCTCCCAGGGTACCAGTGGCCAGCTCTGGTTGGTGGGAGACACTGCCTTCAGCCTCGGGTGACTTGGGGGGTTTCCAGGAACAATGTGCATGTAACTCTGCAGTACACTTAATCTCCGGAGAAGATAACCATGATTATCCTCTGTTTTGAGCCTTTAGCAGATATATAAATAGATATTTTCAAGGCTCTAGATCACAGAATAGGACTGGAAAAGAATCAGTGAAGCCAGCAATCCCTCCCCCATCCCCAGCCTGGACAGCACGCCAGACGTACTTACTGACAGTGCAAAACACACAGTGTTTTGCTGATCATCTAATCTGCGGCACAGACGGGAGTCAGGCTGGTCCTATTCATTATTTACAACTTGAAACTCCAATAGTGAAAGCCACGTAGTGCTCCGGGCTATAATTTATTCTGAACAAAACTAAAGAGGCAAAAGCTATTTCAGCCTTCTCTATTAGGCAGCAGGGCACCAGGGAAACTATGAGAAAACACATTATACCCAGAAACTGCCATATGCTTTTCACCATTTCATTAGACAAGCTGGGGTAGATGCCCTTGCAGTGTTGTCCTTAAGTGTCCTTACTGCATTTACTGTCTCCCTCACTAGAAGAAAAGTCCCAGGTTTTGTCATCTGTTAAACAAAAAATCTAAACATTTTGCAACTTTAATCCTTGAATCAAACAGTTTGCTAAAATTAACTCATTAATTGCCAAGTGGTTGAAATAGGCAAATTCATTGGATAAGTGAGATGCATCCCCCGTTTGTTGGATGAGTGAGGTGGGATGAGCACTGTGGCAGCACTGACCACAGACATGAAGTCGTGTTACCATAGATTTTACCTCGCAAATGTTTCAGTTCTTTGTCAGCCCCTGGCTCTGCGGGCTCTGATAAGTTTGGGTTGCTCCACTGAGTTACTACCACTGCTTGAGTAACATTACTGCGGTGGGATGCCAGGAGTGAATTCTGAATATACATGTACCGTTGGATTTATGGTCGGACATACAGTTTTAAAAGGCTTTTGGGCTTCACCCGATACTTACCTTCTTATTCCCAGAGTAATGTGGCTTGTTTTAGCACATTTCAGCTCTTCCTAATTGCCTTTGTGCTATCTGACATGTTCATTCTGTTCAGTTTCAGAAGCATCACTTCAACATTGAAGCAACAAGGCTTAAATTAGTGGAGGCTGCTAATTACGTAGATAAGGTGAGAACAGGTGTGCGTGAACTGACAAAAGCCAAGTATGAATCATGAATTATGAGACTTAATTGGGACAGAAGAAAACTGCCTTCTTGGGAGAGAGAATAATGTTTCAAAGTTCTCCCCAGTGACTTGGGGAGTGAAGACCATCTGACAAACAATTCTGTTGTTGGATGTCAGGGGCAGGGTGGGGGAACCTCTATTCCTTACCTTAGAGCCAGCATGAGCAGCTCTGTGTTACAATACATTTGTGTATTAACTGTGTTACTAAATACTGCTTTTTGACGAGGGACTAAGGTATTCACTTCAAATTGTAGAAATCTTGGCAAGTAGAGGTGGAGGAAGCCTTCAGAGGTCATCCTTGCAGTGGTACCCACTGCTGCTGAAGTAAATGTCACAGCTTTTCAGATCTACTCCTTTATACTCCCCTTCTACCCTTAAGCTCCTTCTACTGCTCCCTTCATGCCCCCAACCATGAAGACCTTCTTCTATTTGTACTTGGTGTGGGCAGCAGATTATTTCCTTCCTCTTTTCAGGAATTTTGACATCTCTAAAGCTAAACGTGATGTCATCCTCCGGTCTTTGTATTTCTAGATTATCTTTTTCATTCATTTAAAAATAAAAGTTCCATGTCCTTAGTTCGATCGAGTTTGGGTTTGTGGGTGGTGCCCATTTCTCTCTGCAGAGCTGTGTCGCTAAGTTGCAGTGCATTTCCAGAGGAAGCATCTTCTCTGGGCTTGTGTATCTCTAGTAGCATTTAGCAAGGTTTATATTCAAGATTGACAACATAGTAAAATAAATGCTCATTTTTCCATCTCGTTTCCTTCCTGTACCTTAGTTTTACAGATCCCTGAATATCCGGATTGCCTTGGTGGGGCTGGAGATCTGGACTAACTGGAATAAATGTGATGTATCTGAGAACCCCTACTCCACCCTGAAGTCCTTTCTGGCCTGGAGTAGCAAGGAGCGGGCACACAGAAGACACGATAATGCCCAACTGATCACGTAAGTTCATTTCTCCCGAAATAACCAGTTTCTGGCAAGTGATTTGGGTGGGTGGGAAATCAGTATGTAAGATTATGTTGTTCTAAGATTCGGAGTGGCAGATTTATGAAGAGGCCACTCAGCTGGTGTTAAGCTCTGTCACCCAGAGCACAATCATGTTGGGAAAAGTGAAGGTCCCAGGCTTTGCAGCAGCCTCAATACACAAGCACCAAAGTGCATCAGCTTTATTGTGTGTGCATATCACAAGCAGCTGCACATGATCAGTCTCAGCTACATGTACAATTTCAAGAAAATCTGAACCATAAACAAGACCTGTAAAGGGCAGCTGAGCCCTGTGCAGCAGGCGTTCGTTCCTAACTCATCCCGCTGGGACACAGGGGACACGGTGCTGGGAGCCAGCTGATGATCTGTGACTCATCCTGCTGATCCCATGAGGGTCGGTAGCTATGGCCAGCAATGCAGATGTCGTTGGAAGAAAAATTTGCAGCAACTCTTAGACCTCCTTTACCTCTCCCATGGTAATTTATCCACCAGTGAATAGTGGTGAGTCAGAGGAGAAACCTGTAGGACTGAAATTCAGAGATGTAATGCCTTTTCCTTTGTTTTGTTTGGTTGGGGCTTTGCCCCTTCCCTTTAATATTACTGTATTTCATCTTCATCCAGTCGTGTCCTGAACACAATTTCCAGGGCTCCCATTCCTGACATGCTGGCAGGAATGGTGCAGAATTCCAGTTCGCCAGGCAGGAGCTGAGCGTGGCTGCACCACAAAGGTGTTATCTAGTACTCCAAGTCCCAGAATCCCAAGCTGGCAAATAGCAGGCTTAAAGTAAATTAAGTATTTGCAAATGGTACCAAATTAAGAATCCAGAAATAGTCTTTTCTGTGCTGGTTGCAAAGCTCAGCAGGAACACTTTTTGGCACCAGACCATTATGAAAAATAAGATTGGCTGGTTGGCCCATAAAACAAAACACTAGTCCGAGAAAAATAGGTCTTAAGGCTTTGTAGCTCTGCTAAAATGTCCTGTGCTTGAAGATACCACTAAAGAAAATCTATTCACCTGTATAAAACTGTGGACTACAGAATGCATTGCTCTGCCTTGCCTTCTCAAGTGCCTCAGTGCCACTTCATGGTCTTTCTGGGTTGATTTTAGGGGAGTGCCCTTCCAAGGTACCACAGTAGGCTTGGCTCCCGTGATGGCCATGTGCTCTGATTTCCAGTCAGGAGGAGTAAACATGGTAAGTAATTGCTAACACCTAATACGATGTTTCTTGCCAGCAGTGAATACATAGCACAGGTGCCTCCTAAAGCCCATGAAGAAAATATTTCCCATGAAGGCCTCTAGCTCATCTGCTTGCAGGCAGGAATACCTTCAGTAGATGTTGTCTACATGTACCAATGAGAAGTGCCACTTACCCCATTGACTTAGAGGTGCACCAAACAGGCACAGGAAAAATGTTTGATGTGCTTTGATCTTGCACAGGACCACTCTGATAATGCCATTGGTGTTGCTGCTACCATTGCCCATGAGATGGGACACAATTTTGGCATGAATCATGATTCACCTGGCTGCTGTACTACCCCCGCCGAAGATGGAGGCTGCATCATGGCTTCTGCAACTGGGTGAGTTCATCTGACAGGGGCTCAAGGCGAAATGCAAAGGGCTTTGTTACAAGAGCCTTGGTGGAGGAGTAAGAGCTGGAAATGCAGACTGAAGGTGTGTCTGTTGCTGCCTGTTGGAGCCAGTGTGTTTACAGACAAAACGCTGCTGGGCAAACCCTGGCTCATGTATCAGTAGCAATTTGCTAAATTTCCAATTAACATACTTCTGCCTGAGGTTGGTAATGTAGGAACCTGGCAGCATTTGGAAGTGGAGCTCTAAACTGTCTGGTAAAAAGGAAAATTTTCCCATCTTCTGTCCTAAAGGATTGTCTTAGTACCCCTCTTACCCCTCATCTCTGAGTTTGTCCTTCCCACTGTGTCCTACCAAATGATCCATCACTCCTAAGCAAGTTCAATGCAGATATGCACGCATCCTTCTGCAAAACCTGGACTGCCTACTGCCAGCAAGTAGAAAGGAACAAGGGGTGACCAAAACACATGTGACTTTGGCGTGTCAAGGTTTACATGGGCTTCATTTCTGTTTTGTACACGAGGTGTGTAGATAAATAGTTGATAGGGTTTCTAAAGCATCTTGGGCAAAAGATAATGTGTGTTATAATGTGGTAAACGGGAAAAGGATTGCTTCAAGAAAGAACTGATTTTTGTTAAAGGCACAGTGATAGGGCTGTATTTCTAAATCAGAAGACGTGAGAACAGAATGACTGTACGTTGTTTTAAGAATACTGCTTGGTTTCAGTGAGCCACAGAAAGCCTGTGTTTAAAAGGGAAAAAGCGCTGGCTTTGAGTGAAAGGGGAAGCGAGAGTGACTCTGGAAACCCACAGGGATTCCAGAGCTCATTTTTGATGAGGAACCACAACAGCTTCTTTATTTCAGTCACGTAAAAATGTCAGCCAAACCCATTCACTGGAAGCCACATTCCCTGTTTCCTGAAGCCTTCCTCCTTGGGGATTAGCAGGTTTTTAACAAAATTGTCTCTGTAGATATCTTCTTTCATATGCATGATTTCCTCCAAAAAAGGAAAAACATTTAGGTGGGAAGTGAAACCATACTGGGATACAAGTAGAAGACACAACATGAAGACATACATGCACAGTCGTATGTAGAGGTCTGGCATTTTAGCAACAGAAATTAGTAATTTATGTAACAAAATATTCACATCCTTTGAAATGAGGCAGTAGATAGGAAAAAGAAAATATGATTTTCATCAGTTAAATTCACAAGCAGTTACTCACGGTCCGAGTGCTGGGTTCAGGAATAAGCCACGGCTTCCATATTGAGCAGATAAGGACTGCCAGACCTGTCAGCTATCAAAGTCAAATCTAACCCAAGATACTTTATTTAAATAAAATTTATTTTTTAAGGCAGTTATATTGCTAGACAGTCTTGCAGTGCAATCTCACCTCTTCGTCCAGATGGGTCTGATTTTGAACAGGCACACAAAATCACAATTGGCTTTTGCACAGTTTCACAGACTTCAGAGAAGGACCTGTGCCCTTTGGCACTTGTCAGGATTTGCATGTGCTCATTTTTCCAATATTTCCAAACCATTGCCCAGATCTGTCATGATGTTTTTCTACACTGTCCATATTTAGGCATCCATTCCCCAAGGTGTTCAACCAGTGCAATAGAAAAGAGCTGGAGAAGTATCTGCGGTCTGGTGGAGGGATGTGTCTCTCCAATATGCCGGATACCAAAGACATGTATGGTGGGAAGAAATGTGGAAACGGCTACTTGGAAGAGGGAGAGGAGTGTGACTGTGGAGAGGTGGAGGTAACAATTGTTCAGAGCCAACCATTTGGGGTTTAGTGGGATACAATGATTTTTATTATGTGCTTCACAACTACAGCTGTTGTAGTAATATGTAAAGAGCTTTTGTTTGTGCAGGAGATACGTGTACCTTCCCTGCATGTAAATGCATACGCAGTGTAAATCAAACAGAAGTAAAGTATCACATCTAACTAAAGTTACAGTGACTGGTACAACGTTTCCCAGAACTCAGGGATGATGTAATACACAGTTGAACAGAGCTGGCAAAGACTTCATTTAGAAAAGAAAAGAAAAAATGATCTTAGGTGTTGCAGTTTCATATATAAGTTCACTATACCTACAGCTCCATTCTTGAGCTTCTCTCAGCACGGCATTTCACTTCTCCAAATCCATACTTAGACTGATATGACAAAAGGGAGCTGGAACCAGCATCCCAGGCTCACCAGATGTGACGAGCACAACCTATAATCTCCAGAGGATACACGCATGTAGTGCTGTCATTCAGCACATGCTGAGTATCATGAACATGTTGTGGAAGGAAGGCTGTTACTTTCTTTGTATGTAATTCATCAAGTACGATGTACACCAGCTCTGATGCTCTGGCACATTCTTGTCTTGAACATCAGCCTTGTAAACTCTGCTGCATCTTGCTGTCTTCCAGGAGTGCAACAACCCCTGCTGCGACGCCAGCACCTGCTCCCTGAAGCCGGGTGCCGAATGCGCCCACGGCAGCTGCTGTCATCAGTGCAAGGTGGGACCTTTGGGTTTTCCTAAGAGTGGGGAGGGAATGACGGTGGTGGAAATGTGAGGCTGAAAAATGGAGAGGATGAACACAGGCAAAGATTTCTCATAAGCTCATTCTTGTGTTTGCACGTTGACTGCGTCCTCTCACTGACCTATCCTGAGCACGTGGAAAATAATTTTCCAGGAATCCACCTGAACTCACTCCTTTCACAAGAGACTTGGAAAAACTTTCTAGATGTAACTTCCGTTCTCCGAATCCATGGTGGACAGGACAAGAATGAACTGGCTAAGTTCATAAGCAAGGGAGACATAAGTTACATATTAGGAAAACGTCTCCAGTAGAAATGACAGTGAAACACTGAAATGAATTTCCCAAACGGGGAGGGTTTTAAAAATAGACTACACATGTGTCTGTCAGAAATGCTTTAGGTAAATCAGATCCTGCCCTAGGGCAGGCGGAGAGGGATCAGTGTCCCCTTAAGATCTAGCAGCCTTATTCTCTATGTATGATCTCATTGCTACCTAGGGAAGGGATCCAGTCATTAATTTGATTCTACACAGTTCACCCAGTTAATGAAGTTACAGTCATTTGAATCACTGCTGACCTCAAAAACCCTAAGACAAGGTGGATGAAGAGATGCATGCAAGATTTTTTCTTAGCTACAGGGAGACATTGTGCAGACAATGAAGCCACAAAGGAGTCAAGAAATAATTCATTTTTTTCCCGTTGTATCTTTTTAGCTGATGTCTCCAGGAACTCTCTGCAGGGAAAGATCAGGACTCTGTGACCTCCCAGAATACTGCACTGGCGAGTCACCGTTCTGCCCCCCCAACTCCTACCAACTCGATGGGGCTTCCTGTGATGGAGGAAGAGCCTATTGCTACAGTGGCATGTGTCTCACCTACAAAGACCAGTGCGTGCAGCTGTGGGGGCCTGGTAAGGACACTACTTGCAGTGAAATAAATTGTCCTCTGAACATTATTCACCCTGTGTTAAGGCATTAGTAACTTCCATACCCATCATCAGTGGCAAAGTCTGAGGAGCCTTTTCTCCTGCCTTTCTTACTTGGAGGAGGCAGCAAAAATTTCCCATGCTCAAACCGTCCCAGAAGAACAACTGAGTGGTTGGCGTGGGGTGAGATGGGCTCTGGGCTCCACAGGAATCAGCCACATGAGTCTCTTCCATGCAGGAGCAAGGCCAGCACCAGACGCCTGCTTCGAGAAGGTTAATGCTGCTGGAGACATCTATGGGAACTGTGGGAAGGACATCTACGGCAACTACAGGAAGTGCGAGATGAGGTAGGAAGCAGAGTTGCAGCCAAGAGTTGCTCATTGGAGAATACATTTCTATATATTACAAAATTTTGGGCCAGTAGATAAAACCGATCCATGCTTTGGTTTCACTCGCTCCCTCTGCCTTCTGGGAAACAGCTGCGTCCTCGTTGGACTTAGAGCCCTTATGACTGAAGCTGGAGGTTTACCGTTTTCCCTTCCTTTTGCATTTTAAAACATCTAGTTGTTATTTTTATAAAAGCAACAGAAGAGGAGATTTTCAAATCCATAAGCTAAAATGTAGCTTTTTAACCAAGACAAAAACTTAGTCTTTTCTGTGATTTTGTTGAGGCTGGCCTGCTCATGGGGACAGTGAAACGGTACCATCAGTACCCATCAGACACTGTTGCTTGGGAGGTGCTTGCTCTTTTGCCATTGAGCAATAACTCAACACTGCTGCTTTAATTTACATGTAGAGCTGATGCCGGCAAAATATTCAAGCCAGAATAATCACTTTAGCCTTTCCTTTGAAATCAGAGATGCTAAATGTGGGAAGATCCAGTGCCAGAGCTCTGCTTCCAAACCCGTGCAGTCCAATGCTGTGGCCATAGACACAACTATCCGCACCCAGAGGACGGAGCTGAGGTGCCGAGGGACCCACGTGTACGGATCTGACAGGGAAGAAAATGACCTGCTGGATCCTGGCTTGGTGTTGACGGGAACAAAATGTGGGAGCCATCATGTAGGTACAGTCCTGTCTGTAATGGCCTGGGGGAGGTTCAGGGTGTCACTTATCCATCTGGAAAGTGCTTTGTGGTTATCAAGCCATTCATTTCTTATGTCAAATGCCTTTCTAGGGGATTTTTATGTTTGTTGAAAAATAATTTCCTAATGGCTTCTGAGAAGCAATTGAAGAATACACACCAAAAGCCATGCCTTAAGTCTTTGCCAGATAAAGTCCAGGGCCAGTGATAAATTTGGGATTCACCAGTTGTTTGAGGGTGTCTGGCTTAGAAGTGAGACACACAATTAGAAATCAAGACACCTGAGAGCTCCTTCAGAGACTTGCTGCATGGGCATAGCCAAGCTATCAACTTCTGAACTCCCACTTCCCTCTCTGGTGTGTGTTAGCTGGGATTTAGGGTAGTGATTAAACGTTTGCTAGGGAATCAGATTAACTTCATGGCCTGTTGTTCTGCCCAGGGTATTACTTGTATTGCCAAGGGACCCTGCAAGTCACAAAATAAACCAAGACAGTGTTATGGTATATAACCCAAACAGCTAACACTGAGTTTTTGGACCCTTTCTCTGCAGGTTTGCTTTGAGGGACGCTGCCAGAACACCTCCATCATCTTTGATTCTGAAAGCTGTAGCAAGAAGTGCCATGGGCGTGGAGTAGGTGTCTTCCTTTTCATCTCCATTTCAGACTGAAGCAGGATGGTCTGCCATCCATCTGTGGATGGTTGTTCATCTCAGTTCTGATACCACGTTTAGGTTCACTCCAGACTTCTGCTTCTTGATTATTAATTTGCATATTCATGTTTGATGCAGTTTCTGGTCAGTGACTGTCCCTTTGACATAGGATTTAAGGACATCTACAGGAGGGATAAGAATTGCAATGAACGGAAAACAAGAAGGGACAATTTTTAAAAAAGTCTTATGAGCCCAGTTTAGATTGAATTAACAAAATCAGACTTACTGAGGGAGAAACATAGTAAAAAGTCACATCTAGAACAGTTTATCCCAAACTGTGCTCTGCTGTGCCCCCAGGGGATGGAAAGGCAAGGCTGGTGGGAATTTTTTTATATCTTTTGTAGATGTTTCTGGCAGAAAAGATCAGTGTCTCTCCATCCCTGTGGTCCAGTTAGGCAATGGAGAGAAGTGCAGCGGTGTGTGCCTCCCTGAGCAGCTTGGCAGACCCCAAAAGAGAGGGACTCACCCCACTCTTTCATTCCCAGTCTGCTTCCTCTCTTATGGGCCGTGAAGCTGTAGGAAGTGCTTGCCAGCTATTCCACAGAATCAAATTAAATGCTACAATTAGCACAGGACATCCCTAATCAGAGGAACCAGTCCCTGCTCCTGGGGCTGCCTAGACAATAAATAGCAATGGGCCAAGCAATAAACCTAAACAATGAGAAATCCTCACTGGATGCAAGGCAAGACTCTCAGTTTAGAGATAAGAAAAAGAGAAAGGAATTTTTAAATGCTGCTTTTCTCCTGGATCCAGTTTAGTGGCACATCAGCTGAAAAACCCTTGACTTTTGGGGAAAGAGAGAATTTCTGAGGAAATAAAAGGCACTTCCACTGCCTGAAAAGAAAATGTGTCCAGGCACTTCACTCCCTGTTTATGCCAATGAGAGTTTCTGCTGCAGTGTTTTGTCCAGCAAGGGCTTAATTATTTTTTAGCTTACATATTCTTTAAGAGCTGGCACTAAAGTCTGTGGCTCTTCCTGCTGCAGGTCTGCAATAACAACAAGAACTGCCACTGCAACCAGGGGTGGGCCCCCCCGTTTTGCAACAAGCCAGGGAGGGGAGGAAGCTTGGACAGTGGCCCCCCCATGCCCGAAGGTGAGTGGGACCAAGTGTACAATGGTGGCATTTCAGAAGGACTTGAGTTAGTTTGGGAGCAGAGAGTGTTCCATTTAACCAACTCTTACTTTCTTGCCCTCAGGCTCTTCAGCGCTCGTGATAGCTCTTCCAGTCCTGGCTTCCATTCTCCTCCTCTTCGGAATCATGTTTTTATTCTATTATCTGAAATGCTGGAATAAATTTGCCATCTGTTCTCTAAAGAAGACCCCACAGTTCAGGTACATTGTCAGTGCTGTGCCTTGTCTGCTTTCATCCACCCCCTTTCAGTTTCAGAACAGAAAAGAAATTGCAAAGGCTGTGAGGAATATAACTAAATGGGTTTGTTGCTATAGTCAGTATTTGCTGCTCTTTTTTTTTTTTACTTCAGTTAAAATATAATGGAAAATGCAGCAAAGAAAAAGAAGAAAAATGTATCAAGGAAATAACACTCTTTTCTTTCTCTTGTTGTCAGTGACACCTCTGGAAATGGGCATGCAAACCCTGCCTTCAAGTTGAAAACCCCCCAGGAGCAGAGGAAGGTAAGGGCAAGGTCCACCTCCCTGGGGAGAGATGCAGCCACTGAGATGTGAGATTGGGTTCTCTCTCCCGCTGCAATTAGGGAGTGGTTTTATCAAAGGATGGGAAAAAGGGACAGACATCACCCATGGCTGAAATCAGAGGGAGCTGAATGTAGGATCTATTTCTAGCCATTTCCTTAAAGGCATGAGCTGGGATTTAACCAGGCCTGTGTGGCCACTTGTCTCTCCTGATACATCCCATCTTCTGTCACATCCCCCTCTCAGATCTGTAGAAATTGCAAACTCTGGGCTTATTTGCGTCACTTAAAATGCTAATGCCTGAGTTACTCTGTTCCCATTTCTGCCTCATGATCCCAAATTGTCCCAGTCTATCCAATCAACACCTACTTGACATACACAACACAGACTGGTGTTGCAGGCAGTATTTTCTGCTGTGTGGCTCGTAGACCTCATGTAGATCCTCAAAAGTCTAACAGAGTGTTAAAAGGTGCTTTGAAGTGGAAATACCTAACTCCTGGGATTTGTGGGTCTTCCTCGCAGGTGATTGGCTTCCCTGAAATCCCATCAAAACCTCCTCCCCAGCAAGCTCCAGGTCTCCAAAGAAACACCCAGCAGCCCCCCACCTTCTCCCCTGGCCACAGCTGGGGTGTGGGGCAGCCCCCCAGGCCAGTGCAGCCAGCACCTGCCAAGGATGGTACCCGTCGGACACCCCCAAGCCGGCCAGCACCTCCTGCTCCCAAACCCCCCGTCTCTCAGGTACGGAGTCGCGCCGCTGTCCTGCAGATGTGGTTTGATGGGAGATCTGTTCTGCATGAGGCCAGCGAAGCCTCTTTAACCTGGGGGGGCATAGGAGTTTCTGTGCTCACAGGTTTTTGCTCCAGCTCACCACAGGATAATTACTGATAGTCCTTCTTTTGTAGTGTAGCTGACTGTGACCATGCTGGACGCTGGCTCACACAGTTAATTCTTCATTCAGGTCCCCTGATACCTCTAACCTGGACCTGGAGTCAGGTAGCCTGGATCACAAGGCAGCATTCACTTCAGCAAAATCATCTGAAGAGAAGGCTCTGGGGAGACGTTATAGCCCCTTCCAGTACCTAAGGGGGCTACAGGAGAGATGGGGTGGGACTCTTTATCAGGGGGTGTAGCGATAGGACAAGGGGTAATGGTTTTAAACTGAAAGAGGGGAGATTTAGATTGGATATTAGGAAGACATTCTTTACTCTGAGGGTGGTGAGACACAGGAACAGGTTGCCCAGGAAAGCTGTGGCTGCCCCATCCCTGGAGGTGTTCAAGGCCAGGCTGGATGGGACTTTGAGCAACCTGGTCTGGTGGGAGGCGTCCCTGCCCAGGGCAGGGGGGTTGGAACTTGATGATCTTTAAGATCCCTTCCAGCTTTCACTATTCTGTGATTCTATGATTCTCTGATGTTTTTTAGCTGCAAATCAAATAGATAATTTTCCAGGAATGAAAGGACTGTACAGATTTTTCCCTAAGCAAGCCCAGCATAGCTCTTCTTACCATTTGCATGTATCTTATCTCCTGCAGACAAACCCTTCTGAGATGATCAGTCAGTGATAAGCCTGAGATTCGGTACTGAGTACAGGATCTCCATTCCTCGGGATGACCCCCCAGATATCTTGCATTTGGTCATTCCTGGACTAAAGCCTCGGTAGCCTCAGACAAATTTTGATGTAGAGCAGAAATGGGACCTTAGCATGTTGCATAGGATACACTAGACTTCACCCAGACCCCATCTTAATGTGAGCATCCTAGCCATGAGGTTATTTTGAGGGTTATAAGGAAAGGGTATTTATTTACTTCTCTTTCTGACAATTTTGTTCTAAGCTTAGTACAGACCCCACATTCTTATGGAGCAGACGGCAAATCATTTAAACTGATTTAAACTCATTTTACCAAAATATTTCTCCACTAGCTTTATTAGGTTAGGGCCAGCAAAGAAGCAAAGGGCTCAGTTGCAGGGGATAGCAGGAGGCTGGCTCCCAGGCACTCTGTCTCTGAAGGATATAGAGGAAAACAAACCCAAAATATTTTAGTGAATGAGATTTGTTTCAAGCTCCATTGTTCCTGTGAACAGCCGGCACTTCAGCAGGAAAGAAAACTGAAACAAAAGCAGGAAGCTGACTGTAGTCAGTAAGGAATAGGTATCCTTCCCAGCTGGTTGTTGACAAGTTCCCCACAATCTCCATTGTGTTCCCTCCCCAGTGCATCCAGTCTCTTTATCTCAGTCAGATCTATTAGATGGGACACTTTTCCTAGGATTTCCAAAAGAAACCTTGCCATTTCTGGATTGGAGGAGAGCCACAAGATGTAGAAGGTACAAGGGAAATAATTAATTTCATTGTTTGCTGGAGTCAGTGTCCTTCCTAGACGTTTGCAGTATCTGCCAGATGTGCTCTCTCGCTGTTCCTGTGGGAGCTCTTTGCGGCCAGTGGTCGGTGGGGTTTAGTCTGCCCTGTCCTCCTGCAGTCACAGGGACAGCAATAAACCCCCAAGCATCGGCTGATGCAGCCGTTGAGCGTTGCACTTATGCATAGTCTAAGGAGACCGCAGGGTTTTTGGGTGCCCTCCAAGCTGTGAGTGCAGCTGTGTTTATTAAATCCACACCTGTAAGCCAGCGACTTAGCACAGAGACTAAGCAGCAACAGTTCTTGTGTGGGTAACTTCTCCCCAGGGCCGTGCTTTACACTGGAATTCATTAGGCAAATGGAAAATATAATGCTCTTGAGTATCCTATTAGGGACAGCTGTGTGCACAAACAAAGTAATAACCGATTGTGGGGGGGTGAAGGGCTGTGTGTGTATGGACACATGTATATACATGTACGGAGGGTTTACAGGCATTGCATGGGCAATCATGCAATGAGTGTATGCGTGTGAAACTTGCATCCAACCTCAAGTGCATCAATAATGGGGCTAATTAAAAGGCTCTGGAATATACCTTCCCTATTACTTGCAAAATTCAAGGCTCAAAACTTCTGGATCCCTTAGTAGCCAGAATAGGATGAGCCTGCAGCTCTGTTCAGGAGCCTGAGGAAGGTAACCCTCTTACCCTGGTTGGTTGTCCTTGGTTTGAAGCCAGCTGCCCAGCAGCATAAAGCCAGTCTTCCTGAAACTTGATAGGTGAGAAGCTCTGCATTGAAAAGCACTAACCACTTGCATAATAGTATAAGTAATAGCAGCAGCCACCCACGCTCCCTCCTTGCTTCAGAAAGGAAGAAGTCTTTGCAAGCATGGTTTTACCTGTGTCCCTTTGGTCCTTTGTCTTAGGCTGGGGATGCTACAGGCTGAGTTGTGATGAGGACTCCTGCCCAGTCTGTAAGGTTTCTCCTGCTTTTCATCGTGCAGCCCTTAGATTGTAATATCCATGGGGCTTACTCCACACCAGACACACCGAGGTGTGCAGCTGCGTATCAAATCTGCTGTCTCAGACTTACAGAAAATTAAAAATATTGTCTGTGCTTTCAGGCCAGGCCTCTTTCCAGGCTGAGAATTCAAAACTGTTTCTTTCTTGTGTAGGATATTTCTAGGCCCCGGCCGCCCCAAAGAGCTTTGCCAGCTAATCCTGTCCCAAACAGAGCCAGAGCCTGGCCAGGGAACAGCCCCACCATCTCGCTGCCTCCTGCACACCCCAGAACCCCAGGAGGACTCCAGCCTGCAGCACAGGTAGGCACTGAGTGAGGTGATGGAAGCACAGCAGCCATCCCCTCACCACAGGGGAGGAAAACTACTCTGAAGGGAGTAACCTTGCTATTGTATGGCAAAACACCTTCACACACAGCCCCAACAGGTGGAAACAGGGTTGGTTGCCTTTATTGCAGAGGGTTCTGTTTTCAGCTGTTCCTTATTAAGCATTTACTAGGTTAAGCAAAACAGTTAACTTAGTCCTCTGTGTCTCTGAGCACTTTCTCAGGTAAAACATTTGTGTGAATGGGGTGAGCTATGGGGGTGTGGGGGACCCAGAATGGTTAGTGAAGAGTGACAAAAACAGGAAAGTCCATGCCAGATTTGAGGACCCCAGTAAGGAACAGAAACTGGTCCAGCCTCTCTAGCCATGGCTAAGGAGATGCTTTCTCTGTAGGGAGTGTTTCCCAAAAGTGTCCTTAATAAGGATCATTAATAAGGGACTTTGAGTTGCTGAGCTCAGCTCCCTGCAAGCTGGACCCCTTCACACAAAACACCTGCAACTCCACACACCGCAGGTGCTGCCTCCAGCCAACCACATACTTGAGGCCAGCTGCAAAAAATTGGAAAAAAAATAATGCATGAACTTCATTGTGTCACTGGTAGAGAGGAGGAGAGTTGCTGATGTGATGCATTGGGGTGTAATTAGACAGGCTTCTCCCTGTAGCTGATGTTCTGCTGTACCATCAGCTCTGGGAGAAGGAGAAGGAAGCGTCTGCTCTTTCACCAGTGCTCACCCCTTTCTCTTTTCCCCATTTTCCATCTCACCCAGAATACTGGTGTTGGGACGGCTGGAGCAGCAAACATCTTGCAAGTGGTGCAGCCAGGCTCCCGTGGGCACTCATGAACCAACTGTTCCCAGCTGGCTCTGACCTTCACAGGGTGAAGACTGGATGGCCTTCATCACCCCAAAAAAATGTTTGCAGCCACAGACAGTGTCTTGATTCCTCTCCTCTAACCTCACATGATTCCTCTGCAACTCAACAAGCTGCAGTCAGGCTTGGCCCAAGTGCCCCCAGGAACTGCGCCGGTAACATGCCAAGCTGAACTCAGCCCTCTCTGCTGATAGCCTTTGCCATATAGGGATGACTTGTTTATACGGTATTTAAACATTATTGTGCAATATCCAGTGCAGGGATGGGGTGATGGGGCCTTCACATGTTTTTAGTCAGTTATTTAAGTGTTACCAGGGAGATCAAGCTGTGAGTGCAGGTGCTGACCCTGATGGGTTTTCATGTAAGACCCAGCCCTGTTGGTTTCCTCAGCCCATCCACACAGCTGCAGGAGCATACGTTGGTGCTACACAGAAACTGCTGCCTCTTGAGAGAGCAGAAGGCAGCCGTTGATAACTTTCTTCAGCATATTCTCAAGTTTACAGCAGGTGGAAAGCCAGGCCACAACAGGGAGCAAACCATATTCCTGGTTATGTGGGTCACTATGGATTTTGATTTAGCTTTTACAGAGTGGATTAATTATTTTCCCCCATATAACCATCTTCAGCAAGAGCATTGCAACCTGTCTGTCCTCCAGCACTCACTTGTCTTGCCTCAGTGCTGTAAGACCTGACAGCATCCCCAGCGTGGCCCGTGCACTCTCATCCGTGTCTTTGGGACACAGTCAAGGTACGACAGGGAAACTCTCTGGCCAAGATACAGAGTAAATGGCCAGAGGGAAGCTCAGCAAAAGGCAGTGGTGAAACCTCCTCTCCAGCATACGGTACCGTGGATAATCAGTAGACACTTCTGCACGTGTCTCCTCAGGCTTCGGTCTGTGCTGAGCAGTAATTCAGCACGGGCTGTCTGCTCCCCATACAGCTGAGAAACCTACCTTGAAATTGCCCAGGTGGTAAAACAGCAGAAACATGAATGCAACACATGGTGCTTTTGTAGGGCAGCTCATTTACTCCGGGTTTTTTTCTCCAGGACGTGGAGGGAGAGAGCTGTCTGTGTGCACTTTAAGCAGCTGATGGTTCTGACCCTGAGGGGACCCTCCCTTATGAATTTGGGGTTTTTTCTCCTAGAAGTTTTGGCTTTTGTACGTTTTTTTCCTCAGGATTTTAAATTAAGACCTTTTGTTATGCCAAACTTTTTTTCTTTTTTTTTTTTTTTTTCTTGAAATGATTTCCTAGGAGAACACAGGGAATTCTGGAACTATAGTTACAACAGTTCTGTTGTGTCTGATTTATTATGGACAAATCCTCAAACAGTGTGATTGCTGCTGCACATGTGAGAAACTGTGTTATTGGCATAAAGAAAAAAAGTCTTGGCTGATGGTTCTCTTTCCCTAAGCTCTACTGATTGGAAAAACACCAGATAAACCCTAAGCACTCATTAAATTTGTAGTTATATGTAGCAGCATGTCTGTAGGATGACTTAAACCACACTAGTTTTCGCAACTTTACTACCTCTTTCTCCACAAGAAAACAGGACACAGGGTGTGTCTTCACTTTCTGGTTGATTATTCCTTCCCTTGATAATTTTGGACCTTTTCTTACCTTCTCTGTGCCTGAAAAACAGACCAACCTAAAATACTTTTCTCTGAAATGAGGGATGACAAGTGAAAGACATCGGCTTTCTGATCTTTATATGTCTTTTTCTACAGTTGGATTATATTACATCTAAACAAAAGTTGGATCAGTAAGCTGGGCACATACTGCACAAACACTGTGGTAGTATAGATTCAGCCACAAGAACTTGATCTTATATCTGAGCCCTCGCTGACGACAGTAGCATTACCTCTGTTACAACCCCTCATCTTTATCAAATGGTCTCCAAAAGGTAGTTTCAAGTATGTTCTTTTACATTTTTTATATGTGTGCAAGTTGAGAGAATAAGAATAAGGGAACTGTAGGAGGAGTAAAAGATGGTAAAACGTGATTTTTTTAAAAATACGTCACTTGGGAGAACAAATACCAAAATACATCTCACTTTCTCCTGTGTCCACATATTAATGGTTTACAATAATGCTCTCTGTGCATCTATGCAAATACTTGAAGAATGCAATTCATTGTGCCTTTTGCCGAGTTTTAATAAATTTGTCAGTTGTCATTAACAAATATTCTGTCACTGTGTACTATTTTGCTTCAAATCTTCATTTTATATGTGGCATTTGTCCAGAGATGGCAGGATAGCTGGAGTAATAGCTTTTACAAAATGCAGTTCTAGGCGGTGAGAAGGATGAGTCCTGTTTACCAGCAATTTCTAAAAGAAAATGCATAAAGCATTATACCGATTAGGATGCCAAAAACAAAGCTAAAGTGTATTATTTAGATTATTTTCTGCTACCAAAGGAGGGCGCTGCTGTTTTGCTTGCTGCCCCAGATGCTCTTTCTGCTGTACTCCGCTGTCCTTCAGCCTGTTTATGGCTATATCAGTAAGGTCAGAGAAATCATTAAAAACATTCAGATTTTTTTTTTCTAGAAAAAGCCTTTATTTCCCCTTTATTTCCCTTTACACATTCAAAAAAAAAAAGTACTGAAATGTTATTAAAATAAGAGATTGAATATTCCTTCCCCCCGCCCCAGCCCCAAGCTGCATTTGCTCAGCAGCACCCAGACCCGGGTATAATCAGGTTGGCATCTCAGACAGCATCAGTGCGTGCTGTGGGTCCAGGGCTAACCCAGCCAGAGCTGCCTCCAGACCGAGCCACCTTGGCAAAGCCACCTCAGGCTTTGCTGCTCCCCGTTTGGGATTTGCTGAGAGCAAATGGGCTCCAGTTTCTCATGCTGTAAGACCAAGTAGCAACATGGGAGAAACTTTTAACTGCAGTGACATCTTCTTTTTTCACCTTCCAGCTCAAAATGTGATTTCTCCCATCCCTTCATCCTCACCATCGATACAAATCCAAGAGGGTTTTGAAGGTGAGTTGTGAGCAAGAGTCCAGGTAACATCCATACTATATTGGGAGAGATGGAGAGGGGTGAACGGGACTGCTCTGAGATAAATGGCATCCCGACAGCTCTGCAGAGCATCACCCACTTACACCTGTTTGGCTTTTAACACGCAGCTCATACCTCCCTCTAAACAACAACAACAAAGCTTTTGGGCTTAAATGATAGCAGGACAGGTCATGGGGCTCCAAGAGTTGGGAGGCTCTCCAAGGACATTTGCTAAGAGAAAAAAAAGCCCTTAAAATTTACAACCACTTGCTCTTTCAGGCTGAAAAGATTTTCACAGACCACAAAGTCTTGAAGATGGTGCTGGTGTTCTGACACAGAGCTTACCCTGCCAGAACTTCTCAGCCTGAGCAGGGGCTGCCCTCTGACTGCTTTCACCAACCACATCAACGTGGCCTGGGCACCATAGCTGCTAAGGAAAAAAAAAAAAAACCCAAACAAACAAAAACCCACATAAAACTAACACTGTGCTGCCTGGAAACTCCTGCACCTCACAAAAAACAAAAGCTGAAAAAGATTTCTCTGTCATGATCCTGTAAAAACACTTCATGGCTTGGGTCCTGCCACTGAGCCCAAGTGACTATTCCAAAATTCGCCACAGTTTGCCCATATTCATCAATATTCTTGCAGAGCAAATAATTAAACACGGACGAGCAGAGTCTGAATAGCCGGCGTGCACTGTTCAGTCCTTGTCTGTCACCTCCGTTTGAGATATTGGTGTGTATTTTAGAGTTCATGCATGTGTCTAGAAAGGAAAAAAAAAAAGACAAAAATCACTAATCAATGACTCAATCAGGGCCTGGAAATAAACACATCAATGGTCACCCGGGGCAAGGATTGCAAGAATAAACATTAGCCCTGCCAAGAAGAGATGGGAAGGGGCCTTAGAGAGGAGCTTTGTCCCAGGAGTATCATCTTTCAAGAGGATTTTCATTTTCAGTGGCTGCATGCATTAAAGCCCAGTGAGGATTAAACATACCCCTTGCTGCCACACCATTACAAAGATCCAATCTGAAAGCCCAAATAAAGATTTGGCTTGACTCTACCAAGCTTTAGATAAGATAATGCTGGTTTTATTGTCTGCTTTTCCTTCTTTAAATTTCTCAATAGCATCTGGAATACTGACGTCAACCCAACCCCCAGACCCTCACATAAAACATGTTAGGTGTAGATCATGAATACTTTTGGTTTATCCTCTGGGGCAATGCTGGAGTTGTCCACTTCTATCAGGATATTCTTGTCATCTTGGGTGACTGGTGCTTGCTGTCCACTCTGGAGGACTTGTGGTAGGTTCCCTAAGCCTATGTCCATGTCTTTGAAAGCATGGAGCAAAAACACTCCCAAAATGATGGTGAGGAAGCCACAAACTGTCCCAATGATGTCCACTATGGTCATGGTGACCCACTCCTTAAAGAGGATGATGGAAGTTGTGATCACAATGGTGGTGAACAGCACATAGTAAATGGGAAACACCAAAGAGGTGTTGAAAATGTCTAAAGACTTATTGAGGTAGTTAATTTGTGTAGTGATGGATGCCACCAGCGTGATGACTAGAATCCACGTCAATGGGTGCTGCAGCACAGGCTGGCCAGCAAAGAAGCCTTTGATGGCGATACCCAGGCCCTTCACTGAGGACACGGAGAAGGCACCAATAACGGAGCAGATGGTGAGGTAGATGAGGATGTTGCTCTGGCCATAGCGGGGTGCGAGGTAGAAGATCAGGAGGAAGCAGACAACCAAGAGGATCGCAGCATAAGCAAGAAAACCTGTAAGAGGGAGAAAAGTAACTCAAAACTGAGCAGTGGGCAAGGGGAGCGGTACGCACTGCCCATGACTGAGAGAGAAAACACGACCCCTTGCATACCCGGCTCTTTCAGCTTTGAAGACATTTCATCCAGAGTGGTGACCTCCTCGTCCTCTGGGGCATGTATCACCATCACGGTGCTGCCCACGAGGCTGAGCATGCAGCCCAGCTTTCCCAGCAAATTGAGCCGTTCTCCAAGCAAATACGAAGACAGGATGGCACTGCACAGGACAGAAAAACATCAGCTGGTGTTTTTTGAAGTCCTTCAAAGAAGGAACAGTAGCTAAAATAAGGTAAAGAATGCCTTCATGTGATACAAGGACACAAATTTGGACCAAATTTGTTGGGACTCCAGTGTGTTAGCACATAATCACATTGCATCTACTGACAGCTGAACCTGCAGAGACGCAGGTGTGATCTACAGATCACAGCTCATGTATCAGCAAGGTTAAAAATTGCTAAAGGTGTTAGCACACCCTCAGAAATATTTTCAGGGTCTACAGATTCACTCACGAGCTGTTGGGCATTAAGAAGCCTTTAGTGCCCAAGGAAATGACAGTGTGACAGAGAAAAAAAAAACCCAACCTAACAATAAGAGAGTTACATTAATTTTAACTAAATCATCAGAACTATTAAGCCCCAGAGAAACTCTGAAGGTATTTGGGGCTGTAGATATATCTGCAAAAATATCTAGTTGTTGTTCATAATACTTTGGGGCAAAACACCAGAGCAGTCCTAACTCTCAGCTTGCTTATGCCCTTCACAGTAACAGTCCTTCTATAAAACCTTCAGTACCTGGAGTCATATATTTTGATATGAATGTCCTTTTTAAAAATAACAATAGGGTTTCAGCCCTTTCGGCAACAGACAAAAGTATAAAAACACATCAGAGTATTTTGATATGAATGTACTTTTTAAAAATAATAAAATACAATAGGGTTTCAGCCCTTTCAGCAACAGACAAAAGTATAAAAACACATCAGAGGACCCTAAAAGCTAGAAAATAAAAGGCAAACAAAAGACAGCTTAAAAACAAGCCTGTTATTTTTGACCCTTTTAGATTTTTAGTACTGTTCACAGCAAAAACATACCAAACCAAACCAAACAGCCTTGAATTGGCTAAAGAGATGGATTAAGGAAGGAATTAATATTGATATTTGCATTAATTTAACCTGAAGTGTATGTGACTGTTAATCACATGCAGCATTTCCAGAAGGGAACTGAATTCAGTGGTTTCCAAATGATTCCCCCAAAGGACAACAACTGGTAAGAAAAACCCTGAGCCGTTTTTTCCTTCAGGCAGAATAAATCATATTAGCATCACCTCAAGTCTTTCTACCTTGCAAGACAAACAGGCAAATAAAAAAAGGCAAACTACAAACTATAGAAACATAAATCACCTTATGAGCACGCTCAGAGCCCCCAGAGGCGTGACAATAGTTGCAGGAGCAAAGGCATAGGCGGCAAAGTTGGCAGCTTCCCCTCCACCCACTAAACAAACACAAGAAAAATAAATACCAGTGAGTTACAGCATACTTTTTGTCTTTTCTCTTGTGGGCTTGCAAACTAGTAAGATGTCAGTGAGAGAGTGGGTTTTATTATGGGTGTTTCATGCTGCTGCTTAACAGGGCCTGACAGTGGGTGAAAATCTCTGTATTACAAATTAATGCAAGCAGGGAGGCATACCTGGAGCCCCACACCCACCTGGAGAAGGTCTAGGGGTGCCAGGGCTTGGCCCTGGCACAGCTGCCTGTATTTACTCATTAAACCCCCACAGCCCAGCCATGCAGCTGTACTGGGTCTGGGTGATTAATGAGGGGGTGGGCTCCTGTGGGGGCTGCTGGGAGGTTGCTCCTCACCTACAAAGTGCCTCCTTGGGACTATGGTGTCACCTTCTGGCTGGGTTGTCCTTGTTCCTCGAGCAGTGAGTATTGTGTGTTTGCTTATGGGCTGTGATGTGGTGGTTGTGCAGCAGGAGCTGCAAGGGCAGGACAAGGTGGGGGCACCTTGAGCTGATGCGAGAGCCAGGAAAGACTGCTCTGAAAACACCTCTGCTGCTCTTTGTACAATTGTGAGTCCAATTTGAGGAGATACTGTAGTGTTGCGGTGTGAAAAGAAGGATTTAAGGATTGCTGGCTCTAAGGCAAAGCAAGTTTTGCTCAAGAAAAGGATTTCCACCAACACCTCCTTGCTATCTCCCTTCTGCAGCAGCAGCAAACTTTCCTAGAGTACCCAGGCACGCACGGGAGGCTGTTTGTGTTGTGCCTTGTATGCAAACCTGGCTCTTTGTGCCTTTGATGGGGAAAAACTGAGCTGGCAAGTCCTACCAGCCCTGCAGGAGGACGGTGAGGGAGATCCTGTGCAGCTCATGGCCTCCTATCTTTTTGAGGTACCTCTGCTGAAGATGGGGGAGCTTGGCAGAAAAAAAGGCTTTAAGCCACCAGATGCTGGGCTCGTTCCACACCTGATTCACAGGGACAGGCCCTGGAAAAACTGCAAACCCAGAGAAGCAGTAGGAGCTGCAAGGGCAGGGCAAGGTGGGGGCACCTTGAGCTGATGTGAGAGCCAGGAAAGACTGCTCTGAAAACACCTCTGCTGCTCTTTGTACAACTGCGAGTCCAATTTGAGGAGATACCGTAGTGTTGTGGTGTGAAAAGAAGGATTTAAGGATTGCTGGCTCTAAGGCAAAGCAAGTTTTGCTCAAGAAAAGGATTTCCACCAACACCTCCTTGCTATCTCCCTTCTGCAGCAGCAGCAAACTTTCCTAGAGTACCCAGGCACGCACGGGAGGCTGTTTGTGTTGTGCCTTGTATGCAAACCTGGCTCTTTGTGCCTTTGATGGGGAAAAACTGAGCTGGCAAGTCCTACCAGCCCTGCAGGAGGACGGTGAGGGAGATCCTGTGCAGCTCACGGCCTCCTCTTTTCTTGAGGTACCTCTGCTGATGATGGAGGAGCTTGCCAGAAAAAAAGGCTTTAAGCCACCAGATGCTGGGCTCGTTCCACACCTGATTCACAGGGACAGGCCCTGGAAAAACTGCAAACCCAGAGAAACAACTTCTACTTACTGGTTAACAAGCCAGCCCACCAGAGCCAGTCCTTCAGGTAGCCGTGGCCTCCATCTCCTGGGGAAGCAAAGCACACAGGTATGCAGGAGTCAACAACCATGTTCTTTGGAGTAAGAGATGAGAAACATCCCTTTGGAGAAGGATAAATTGCAAGGGGCATAGTTTGACGCAGAAAACAGCCTGGAAGGACAGACTATGCAGACATACTACCCTATGTGGAATTATGTTGAGACAAGGGATTAGTAGAAGCTGGCACTTGGGGCTGGACAATGCAAATACAAAAAAAACCCCAGGTGTTTAACCCTGGGTGCCAATGGGAATAGCACCCAGCACCTTAAAGCCACAGAGGTTATGGGCCTGGGGTGCAGCCTGCCATGGAGCTTGGGGCTGCCCTTCAGCCCTGGAAGCTGTGGTCATCCTCACTGGTTCATCAGGGTGCATCGGCCCCTAAATCCGGCGATAAACACCCCACCTGAGGTCCTGTGGACTGATCGTGTTTCATCTTGCATGTTCCACTTCCCTATCACTACGGGGCCCTCCTGGAGCAGAGGGATGAAGCGTGGCAGGGGCTGCTCTGTGCTGGATGCCCCCCCACCTAAAGACTGCTCACTGGGACACTGTCACTCCTGTGCTTCACCTCGCACTGCACCAGCTCGCTGTGGAGTCTCACGCGTGGGCACTAAGGTAAGGCAATGAGTTTTTTTCAAGCGCGGGTTATAGCTATGAAAGATGAAGGGGGAAGAGCTGCTTGGTGTTGGGTGCCTATAGGCCGCGTTGCTGTGCAGTTGTGGTGAGGGCTGCCTGTGTCCTGCCCCGGGAGTTATCTTTGCTTTTGTACACTGCTTTGTGTCACGGCTGTATCACAGGGAGTTGGCCTGAGCTGCCAGGAATCCTAATGTTAGCTTTCTGTGGCACAGTCATGGTGTGGCTGAGTTATCACGGCTGTATCATAGGGAGTTGGCCCGAGCTGCCAGGAATCCTAATGTTAGCTTTCTGTGGCACAGTCATGGTGTGGCTGAGCGTTTCTGATGAAAAATGATTCTTGGCATTGGAACAACTCAGTGAGAGAAAATGTGCGTGTCAATGAGCAGGAATAGCCATGCTGTGTTGGACACTAATCCAGCTCGGGTCTTAACCCACAAGCTGTTAGATGTAAGGAGCTTGAGCCTGCTGACATTGTGATCCCTGGTTTTAATTTTACTGGGTCAGAGAGAGCCCGTGTTTCTGAGAAGTCTGACCCGACCGGAGCTGTCAGTTACAGCAATGTTTGACCCGCCTTGGAGAAAAGTGATGTACTCAGATAGCTGGGGTGAACCACCGGGGCTGAGAGATTAAAGGGTGAGATAGGGAAAGGGGGAATGAAGAGGCAGAGAGGAATTTGTTGGAATTTAGCCTCTTCTGGTTCCTCCAGTTCACAAATGCTCAAGTTCAAATGTTATGCTCTGGTATTCCTTAGAAATTGCTGGGTTGCATTTTGTTTGCTTGTTTGTTTGGTTTTTTTTCTTAAGAGTTCTTTTTGTCAACTGCAGTTTTCTGTCATTAATCTCCAATTCCTAGTTAAACATCTTGAAAAATAGCCGGGGTTTGCCCTTGTTTTACTCGCTTGGCTCTGTTGTGGGAGGAGTTCATGGAGGGAAGGACAAGGGGCATCTACAAAACAAACAATATTTGTTTGTCTTCTGCAAATATAAGGTGAAAAGCAAAACTGTGTGAGTTCAGCAGTTGTGTGCAGCCAGCCTAATGGCAGGAGATGGAGACAGACTTGGGACTGGCCTGTGGCTCAGGTGCTGTTGATAGCTTTGCTGGTCACCTGCTGGTTGACTCTGGACGGTCACTTGATCACTCCATGCCTTTGTGTCCTCATATGGGGACAGTGATACTGACTTGCTTTGTAAAATGGTTTAGGAATTGGTCCTAGGCCAGAACTGGGAAGGAGTAGTAGTATTTTAATTATCGTTATTTTGTCTTGTAGTTATGCAAGTAGGTCAGCTGCCAGGTAGGACTTACCCTGCTGCTAGAGCCAATGTTTGTAATGCTGATGGGATGTGTCCAATTCCACAGTGCAATTCTGCTGTAGGCAGTGCTCCTCCACCATTTCCCATCCATATATACGTGCACATAAACACATGCCTCACCCTAACAGCTTGGTGCTAGAGGAAAGTTATCTACACCTGGTTGAGCAACATACCTCAGATGTATCCTTTCTGAAAACCACAACCGGAGTTCAAACAGATCGCAGGGCTACAGTCCTGCATTAATAAATGGCTCTTGCTAATGCAATTAAAGCACCTGGGGCCTCATCCTTGTCTCAGTGGCAAAGCTGCCTAGGGCATTAATAAGAGTGGGGTCATAGAGCTGTGCTGTTCTGCTCTGGTCTGGGGCATGGGGATGACTTGCAGCTTTGCACAAAGGGGGGTCATTTCAAAGAGCTTTCAACATCCTGCATCCTCTTGGCCATATGCTTTCCCATGTAAGAGCTGTGATATGCCTGTATTGTTCTCCTGGTGGGTGCACATCTTATCACACAATACATGTGACTTGCTGTTTGTGGTGCAAGGCAGGGGAAAGCTGCTTTTAGCCGAGCCCTTCCAATGCAGGGCTCTGTAAACTAGCTCCTTGGCTCCAGCACAGCACTGCTCCGAGTTTCATACTCAAACATGCAGAAAAGGTCTGTCTTACATAGCTGATGGAAGGCTGACGTGTACCCAGGGGTATTCCCCTGCCATACGAGTGCTGAAGTTTGGATGATGCGTGTGGTTCTGGGGACAGGTGGACCTCCCCTCTCCTGTCCCCCACAAAAGCCTTACCTGCCCTGGTGCCTCCTTTCTCCACGAGCCGTAGCAGCCCCTTCTTCTTGAGGATGACGCTGCTTCCGATGAGGAAGCTGGAGAAGACAGCCAAGCCCAGGCCAATGTAGAATCCATAGTTGTTTTCCAGCTGAGTTACCCAGAAGATATCCAAAGTCCCATTATCCTGGACAGAGTCAACTGGGTCAGCATCACTGATGACCTGGCACACGACGCGGTGGGAAAGGCACGAAAGGGTGACCAGAGACCCTGTGACACCATCATGGAGATAAGAGCAAATTACTGATGTAACTATCAACAGTGTCTCTATTGTTCTTTGGACTCATTGATGTCTCTCTGCACAGCCACCCGTGCTGTCACCCTAACAGCACGTACCCACCAGCTCTCAAAAACCCAGGACACCTCTTTACTCACATGTGGAAATGGCAAAGCGTTGAGTGACAGATTTATGGAGTGCAATTCAAGCAGCTTGTTGACACTGAATGTGTCTGCCAGTCTACACACTGAACTGGAGGCCACGAGAACCACTATAATAATGTAATTTGAATTTCCAAGTATCTGCCAGTCTACACACTGAACTGGAGGGCCACGAGGGCCACAAGGACCACTATAATAATGTAATTTGAATTTCCAAGTATTTATGCCAGACCTTCTCCATCAAATGTCAACGTTATGAGTTTGAACTGTGCCTTATCAACACTCAACCTTGTTGATTCAAAGGCTGTGGTGCGTTCCAGCCAACCAATCCTTGTGTCTGCAGCTTACAGCTTTGGGTTTGATGCGAGTGATGCCAATACACTGTAACTGCATCTGTCCCAGCTCTATGTACCGAGCAGTGCCATGGGATTGCTTGTTAAGACAACAACAGGCTCGTCCCAGATCAAAGCTTCATCTATACATTGCCTTTACTGTCTAATGGTTTTATTCTACCTATATGCAGAGATCCTGAGTGCTCATAAAACACACCAAGTCCTGCCAGCATGGAAGGCCTGAAAGCAGGCACAGTTTTCTGCTGTTAACACCAAAAGCACTAAGCCCCTGAGTCTCTAGCCAAGGTGTGTCCAAGTGTGTGGGTGGGAAAACTGCTGAGTTTCTTCCTACCCTCACACTCCTACCACATCCAGCACATCTTCCTATTGCAATCCTCATGCACAGTGTAGTAAAGACACTGTGACTGCGACTGGGCTACAGAACAGCCAGGTGGAGTGTCACAAAAGTCCCTTTGTAGTAAGAGGCTTTAATGTTCTGCCCAAGCTCAGGTAGGAACTACGGAGCAAGTATTTGTGTCTCTGCAGGCAGGGGTATGCAACAGCTAAACTGCCTGCAGCGCTGCCAGCAGCCTGGGCACGGGTCCCACCTTTTTCCTGAACCAAGAGACTGGTTTAGATCTTCTGCAGCTGCACCCCGTGTCCCCTGCACCTGTGGCTTGGGGGTTTGGATCTGAACTGGATCCCAACCTTTTCTAATGGAAAAAAAGTCCAGTGATCTTCTAGAAGAGTTTCCAGAGGTTCCCTAATAAGGTTTCTTTTCTAATGGAAAAACGTCCGTGATTGTAGAAATATTTCCTGGGGAGCAGGGGGACTGTCTTGCCTCCTTGGCTGGGTGAAAATCTCAGCAATGTGCTACAGGGCACAAGCATAAGGCAGTGGGATGGGGTGATTACCCACTGCATTAGATAATCTTTAAAGGAAATAAAAAACCAAAACCTAGCTCAGTTTCTTCCGAACTGCTGTGAGGCTGCAACAGTGCAGTGCTCGCTGCTGGCAGAGCTTGTGCACACAGGGAGTTTTCCCAGTCCTATACAGACCTCAAAAACCAAGGAAAAGACCCCCCCCAACCCAGAAAAAGAGAGCAGTGACAGAGAACGGCCCCACAGCTGGGTGGGGATAAGGCTGGGGGGTGCAGTGGGGCTTGCCCCCTCTCCCCGGGGACCCTCCCTCTGAGCCCCGGGGCTTGTCCCCTTGTCCCCCCGCGCTGCCGGCCCGGCCTGGGGGAGCACCCACCGTTGCTGCAGCTGCTGTTGGTCTCCAGCGGCTCCATCTCCTTCGTCCTCCGGGTGGCTCAGAGCATCCTGGAGCCGCTGCTGGCGGGACTGGGCAGGGCTGGGCCGGGCTGGCAGCACACCTTCCCGGCCGGCTCCTCCTCCGGGACGGGGCTGGGCCCTCGCTGGGCTCCCTGCAGCGGCAGCAGGTACCCCTAGGAGCTTTGCGGGTTCCCCTGGGCGAGCCACCATCCCGTGTGTAAGCCTTGTGCCCTGGCCCCCGTGTCCCCCGCCAGCTCAGGACTGGAGGGAGACAGGAAGAGGAGGGTCGGGGTGGGTTCACCCATATGGTGGAGAGCAGCAGGTGGGTTCAACAGCCCTTGCGCAAGGGTCCCCTGGCTCAACCCAGATGGGACTTTCTCCTCCTGGAGTGGGTTTTCTTACCACAGCGGTTGGGAGCAGGAGGGAAGGGGAGAAGGTGCTGTGGAAGCAGGAGGCTGAGCTTCTGGTGAGATGGGGTGTGAGCCTGGTGGTGGTGGCTGAGCTGGGGGACGCTGGGTGTACACGTGTTGTGCGCCCTGCAGAGCCGAGGACCTCATACACATTCAGAGGGCAGTGGAACAGAAATTAAACATGAGAAATTAAATGTTGAACAGTGTTTGTACTCCTGAAGATATCTCCTCTTACTAAACCAGACTGTAACTGTGGTTAACATAGCAAGGAAACATTTCAGAAAGTGTCCTGTCCTTGAAGTGTTGGCGTTTATTGTTCTCCAGTTACTACTGAGGTTGTAGGTACAGCAGGTTGTAGGACTGAAGGGCAAGGCTGGGGGGCTGAGAAACACATGGATGTCTAGGGAAAATGGATATATCCTGATGGAAGTGCAGGGTGTGGGGTTCCCTGTGTCATGTACTCACTGGGCAAAGGCGTATTCCTGGCTGAAGGTCAGGCCAAATTTCCCTAATGATCCTTCCTGACTTTTGAGTTGTAGCGGGAAAGGCCGGATGTCTAGGGAAAATGGATATATCCTGATGGAAGTGCAGGGTGTGGGGTTCCCTGTGTCATGTACTCACTGGGCAAAGGCGTATTCCTGGCTGAAGGTCAGGCCAAATTTCCCTAATGATCCTTCCTGACTTTTGAGTTGTAGCGGGAAAGGCCAGGCTGCTGGGAAACACACATTTGAAAAAGAAATACTGACAAATGACACATGTAATGATAAGGGCACATATCTGATGTAAAGTGTCGTGTAGCACAAGATCAGAAGTCCAGGACACAATTTCGCCATCAGCAGCTGTGATTTAAAACTTAACCGCCTCCATGCTGAATCCCAGTCCTGAGAAAGTCAGCTCCAGACCATGGGTTCCTCCATCACTCAGGCTCATTTTATACCCTTTTATTTGTTACTATTCAGTTGGCAGGCTCCATCATGGCCCCGTGGTTCAGCTCATACTATGGATGATGGTGGTGTGTTTACTGACAGTTGAACTGCAGCGAAAATCTTTTCTGAGCCTTTGTGGGTGAGTGTTGTTGACATCTGTGCAGAGCACTGTTCCCCACTGCAGACAGAGAGGTGTTGGGAGGGAGCAAATCTCTATGGAAGGGATTGGAGGTTAAAATAATCTTTTTTTTGGTCATGGTCATAAATGACTGCCACAGAGTGAGTGGTGCACTCAAAAGCAAAAGGCACTCTGGGCTACAGCTTTACCTTCCCCTGTCAGCATGATTTCCTAAAGGAAAGGGCTAAGTGACCACAGACATGTGTGTTTATGTACCACACTTCATCCCAAAAAATATTTGACCCCATGGGCCACTTTTCCCAGATTTGACAAGGGGTGCAACCTCCAGTAGAAGCTGTTCTCAGCTTTGGGAAGAGAGGAGACATGACAGGGAAGATGTCTAAAAAGGAGAGGATGCCACAGTGTGAGCTGAGTCTATCAGGCACCAGGGAAGGAGCGTGCCTAGTTGTCACCACCGTGGGAAAAGTGTTAGTCAGATCTTGCAATCAACTGTAGGACACAAGTGTCATTTCTTTCTCTCTGGTGCGGGGGCTGTGGGGGTGTGGTATATAAAATCACTGCATCACAAGAGCTGCATTTGATGGATTTAGCAAGGCTGCGTATGGCACTACGGGAGTTAAAAGCCAGGTAGGATTGGCATGGAATTGCCTACTATGCTTAGTCAAGGGCAAGTTCAGACTGATAACAATAAAGCAGGGATGCAACCGATGCCTCTGTTATTGGTTCATATCCTCATTTTAATGGGAAGGCTGTAATTAAGGGAATTCAGCTCCAAGCTATGACCTCACTGGTTGGTACTCGCATCAGATGTTCCCTTCAAAATAACTCATCAGAAATCAGGGAGTTTTCCTTAGCAGCTCATCTTATAACAATGCAGTTCCTCCTGAAATACTGGTTTCCAGGCCAAATACTTGACTGGAATCCAGGGGGTAGAGCAAGAGAGCTTTGCATGCAAATAACCTCTTTAGCAACATCAAAAGGCTTTTCTTTCCCCTGCTCTTCTCTGCTCATCTCTTATGGTCTGGAAAAAATGATGGAAAAATACTGGGTATCAATTGTCCTGTGTTACAAATAATAGTGTAAGCATCCTGCTAAAAGGTAATGGAAACTTTTGCCCTTGGATGTCTGGTAGGCACAGCTCCTGTGGAAACTTTCAGAAGGGTTGCAATATTCTGCTGTGGCTTTGTATAGTTGGAGGGCTCCAAGCAGCTGTTTGCTGCTTCAAAGAAAGAGTAAATCCTTCTCTTTCTGCCAGTGACCTGATTGTGCAGGGGTTAAGGGAATTGCCTGGTGTTTAGGTGATTGCAGCACTACATGAAAGGATGCTCAAAGCTGGAAAGACTGGACTTTGTTGAGCAGACAGCTTTTAATTCAGCCTATCTCAAGGTAACCGTCTGTGCAGTGGCTGTGGTTGCCATTTCATGCTGCAGTAGTTTAGACAACACCACCAACAGAGAGTTCCCAAGCCCATCACACCCATGGTGGGTTCCCACACTTGCTGTAGTGCCCTCCTTGTGCCAGTGCACATACCTGTGGGTCTGAGCTGTGGGGCAGCTGAGTGATCCAGGGTCATTAGGCCATAAAACACACCCCAACACGTTTCTCCCAGGGATGTTAATTTTATTATCCAGATCAGTTCAGTGATCCAGGTCACTGTGGCCCCATAAAGCATGTGTGTTGGCAGAACAGGAGCGTTGGGTTGGTTGGTGATGGATAAGGTGGAGGCATCAGAGCAGCAGTGAGTGCCACTAGGTGAAGTGACGTGCAATCAGCAGATCCTTTGTTTGCAGACCTCTTATCTGCCAGATGTTTGCATCAGAACTCTAAGTCAAGCAAAACTAGATGTGAAAGGCACTCCTGGCTTGCAGAAGGGGTCACAGAAAGGGTCATTTTGTTATGCTTTCGAAAGAATAAAATAATTAGTAATGAACTTTTCTTCACACTGGTGGAGTGCCTTTAATCTGAGGATGTAAACATATTTAGAAACATTAGGAAGAAGAAAAATGTGGGCCTTTGTCTTTGCTGATCCCTTAGGGGCAGTTGTCCGAAACTGTACCCTGATAGTATTGCTTCTGGCTCCAGGTGGCCATGCAGCCTGTGTCATACTATGGATGATGGTGGTGTGTTTACTGACAGTTGAACTGCAGCGAAAATCTTTTCTGAGCCTTTGTGGGTGAGTGTTGTTGACATCTGTGCAGAGCACTGTTCCCCACTGCAGACAGAGAGGTGTTGGGAGGGAGCAAATCTCTATGGAAGGGATTGGAGGTTAAAAGGTGATTGCAGCACTACATGAAAGGATGCTCAAAGCTGGAAAGACTGGACTTTGTTGAGCAGACAGCTTTTAATTCAGCCTATCTCAAGGTAACCGTCTGTGCAGTGGCTGTGGTTGCCATTTCATGCTGCAGTAGTTTAGACAACACCACCAACAGAGAGTTCCCAAGCCCATCACACCCATGGTGGGTTCCCACACTTGCTGTAGTGCCCTCCTTGTGCCAGTGCACATACCTGTGGGTCTGAGCTGTGGGGCAGCTGAGTGATCCAGGGTCATTAGGCCATAAAACACACCCCAACACGTTTCTCCCAGGGATGTTAATTTTATTATCCAGATCAGTTCAGTGATCCAGGTCACTGTGGCCCCATAAAGCATGTGTGTTGGCAGAACAGGAGCGTTGGGTTGGTTGGTGATGGATAAGGTGGAGGCATCAGAGCAGCAGTGAGTGCCACTAGGTGAAGTGACGTGCAATCAGCAGATCCTTTGTTTGCAGACCTCTTATCTGCCAGATGTTTGCATCAGAACTCTAAGTCAAGCAAAACTAGATGTGAAAGGCACTCCTGGCTTGCAGAAGGGGTCACAGAAAGGGTCATTTTGTTATGCTTTCGAAAGAATAAAATAATTAGTAATGAACTTTTCTTCACACTGGTGGAGTGCCTTTAATCTGAGGATGTAAACATATTTAGAAACATTAGGAAGAAGAAAAATGTGGGCCTTTGTCTTTGCTGATCCCTTAGGGGCAGTTGTCCGAAACTGTACCCTGATAGTATTGCTTCTGGCTCCAGGTGGCCATGCAGCCTGTGAGCTCTCAGCACTTCTTAAGGCTGGTGTTAATACTGGGGTGTCTGCGAGACAGCAGCTAAAATTAGTTTAAAAGAAGAACAAAAAAGAAATATTGATGGAGGAAAGGATGAAAACCAAACAACCTGCCTGGTATCAGTGGCTGAGTTAGGAAGAAAGTTCTGCTCTTCTCTCTGCCATTCCCTGTTGCAGAGCCATGTTGAAATCAGTAAACATTGGGCAACTTTCAACCATCAAGCAAATAATCCTCCGCAGCAGCGTGTTACACACAAAGCTGCAGGCACATCATGTGCCCCGTGACTCAAAGCACACCAGAAGGATCAACAGAGCTGCCTGGTCATGGTGTAAAGTCCACTTCCGATTTTACATGAAGAATCATTCCATTTTTATTTCTCTTAAGCTAGGAAGCTGTTCCCGTGAGCAAACCTTGGGAAAAAGCTACGAAAGGCAACATCAGTTACAGTATTTTGTCTAGAGTTGATGTAGCGTAAGTGCTCCAACTCCCATAGATCCATGTCAGTCCTTTCACCCTAATTCCTCCGTACCCAGAAGGTCCTTTCCCCTCAGTCCCCACTGCTCCTTCTGTGGTCAACAGCCACGGCTGCTCCTCGGATGCTTTTAACACAAACCTACAAATGGGTTCAACTGAAAACTTGGAAAAAAAGTAACAAAGAGAGTTTCCTGGAATAAAAAGGCCCCTGTTGAGTTGACAAGGCTGTGGTAATGAGAGGAAATTAGCTCCTCCGTTTAGCTTTGTTTTAAGTAGGACCTGTCAAATTCTATTAAAAATAATTATATAATTTTCCCTCCCCCAGCCCTCTTATACTAAAACATGTTTTCAAATGAGAATTTGTTGCAGAAGGATGTTTTTCTCAAGAATTATCAACTCTTTGATAGGAAAAATTGTTTGCTTGATTTGGTGTTGGCCACAAAGCTTCATTTTTTTTCTTTGTTTTTGACAAAAGCTTGACATTTTTATTAACAAAATACTGCCGTTATTCTTCTTAGCTTTTTCTTTGTGCCAGATGCAATCAGAGGCTCTCCCTAAATAATAGTTATCACAACAATGATGACACCACAAGGTAAAGTCTGCCCATTTCATGAATGAGCCCAATTTTTATTTCTCTTCATCACAAAAGTCATCCCACATTTGTTGTACACACTGTTGGTTGCGGTGTTACGGGACATATCACTATGTACCAGATGCTTTACTCTTGCAGAAGCATTTCTAATGGAGATGGCAGCTTCTGTTAGCTGAATTTTAGAACAACAGCAAAAAATAATAATACAAAACCGAAATATCATCTTCAGCTGCATAGCAAATATGGATCAAAAATTTAACACCGTTATCAGATCACGAGCGTAAATATACCTCACCATAAATAAAATTCATTGTACAAAATAACTCAAGCAGCTTTTCATACAAATATGGTACATTTGACAAGTTTCTGAGAATATTTTCTTGGTTTTTTACACCTTCAATTCTTTTTTTTCTTTTGTTCTTAAACACGCATGAACCTACTGGACTGGAGTAATGCAGGAGAAAAAGGACTAAGGTGTTGTTCAACGCTAATAAGTGCTGTCAGAGTTTAAAAGGAAAACCACTGAAGTGCTGAGCTTGAATTAGTTTGCTTCCCCTTTCTATTGTATCATTGAAAGTCAAGTGTAGCATCACCCAAGGAAGGCAAGTGCACTGCCAATACTCACATCTTATAATGTCAAAGCTGGAGGGAACGTTAAAATAACCTAATCTGACTTCATTCATGACACAGGCCATCCTTTCTTCCCCCTGTAACTCCTGTATTGAGCCAACAACTTGTCTTTGAAGTAGACATTCCAAGTGGTGGCTGGTAAACCCTGGGGAGTGTGCAGACTACTTCAGAGTAAGCAGGAAAATGTAGGTAAAAAAGCAAGCTTGTAGTCAGTGGAATTAAAGTATCCAGACAGGGGTCCCCATTTCCCTAGGAAAAAAAGTATTTGGGGACTGCAAATTGTAAAAGGCTGAGAACTATAGGATTAGAGCTTATCTGTGAGGAAGACACCCAAACTTGGCAGAAAGTTTGGAGAATATGCCTGACCCTGTGGCAATCTGTTACTATTTAGCCCTACTGTCACATTTTTTTCCCCCTATTTCCATTAACAACTATGACATTAAAAAAAAAAGGACAGGAGGAAGAAAATAATCCATTTTCGTGGAGTTCTTTAAAGACCTAAGCCTGGATCTCTTTCAGTCAAGATATACAGTCAAGGAGGGTTACAGAACTGAAGCTAAAGACTATTTGCATCCTTTAGATAATAAAAGGACAATAACATCAAACCTCAGAAATGAAGACCATAAGATTATTCCTAGCTGATATCTCACACTACTTGAGCAACAAGGCAAAACATCTGCGTACACTCTACAGTCAAAAAACACTTTACATTTTGTTCATGCACTTTTGGACATTTTGCTCAAAACATTTCAGCCCTCAGAATCTGAAGGGATTTTGCATTTTTGCCAGCAGATCTGAGGGCAACAAATAGATTCCATTTACCTGTTCTTCCAAGTACACGCAACTGTGTTTTGCAGGGTTTCAGGGAATTACTATGGCAAAACTACAGCAAAAGAATGTAAAGTGATATTTGTGTTTAGGTAAAATATCTCATGGCTCACTCCAGACCTAAACAGATGAAAACTGGCATTTAAAGTCACCTTACTATATCCTATTTTGTCCAGGTAGTTGAGACTGGGCCATGTGGTACAGTTCATCCTTCTGTATTAACTTCTTGCTCGTACTGGTTTCCGAGAAGGCTCCAACATCCCATACCATGTCAGACACAGTAGGACATTTAATTTGTGCTGTGCTCAGAGGTGGCTCTGAGAGCCAGACAGGGACTTGTGCCACCTTTTCAGCAACGCTTTCATACCAAAATAGCAAGCACTTACTATTAGGTCAGGAAAAATAGGATCTTGATTGGATCTATCTTCCTTGTATCTTGTTTTCCACAAAAAATAAAGTGCTTGATTTTCCTCTTCCTTTTAAAAATATATATCTGTAGATACCCTTGTTCCAGTAGTGTAGAAGTGTTGGAAAACGATGGAAAACCAGAACTGACATCCTCAGTGGAAGAGTAAATAGGGAGCAAGAGCCCTGCAGTGTCATCAGGTTCCAGATGCTCTTCTGCTGCTCTTCCTCATGACACAGAGGGAACAACTTGCCTTGCTGGGCTGGGTCCTTCCCTGCCACTCAAAGATTTCAGCCAGACTTCCTGAGATTTCATTTTACTTTCAGATTACTGTGCTGCACAATTTCTTCCCTGCAGTTTAAACGTTGGTCTCAGTAATTAAAGGAAACTCGAGGTGTGAAAATGTCCAGCACTTTTCACGTGTGGGGTATTTATTGATTATCAAGGGAGTAGGTGATGAGTGTCTGCAAGAACAAATTCATCCCACCCAGCAAGATCTGCTCTTGCTAATAGTTGTGTGCTGGCTGTTGTTTCCAACTACAAAATACTCCAGCTGGGACATTTCTACTAATTAACTGTATGTTCCCTCTGAGAGAATAAATGCCCAGGCTCTGCCTTTTTAGCATCTGTAATAGCATGCAGTTTACAAGGCATGATGAAATGCATGAAAGAAATATGTATTATGACAGCTGTATAGTGTAACAGCAATTATCTGCTGTGACCTGGCTAAAGCTGAGAAATTAAAATATTGCCAGTGGTGAGGCTAGCATCGTTTTCTCTTGGAGCATGTGGTTTGATCTCCTTTAACTTCAAGCACAAGCTCTTGTATCACGTCAGTGACACTACTGAGGGGAAGCAGGGAAGACCATGAGTTCTGAAATTCTTAAAGTTGCTACTAAATTTGTTCACAATATCCAGGGATCTTAGATTAGCCGAGTGGGAAACTCCAGTGTTCCCTCTGAATGCTTTTGAGCCTGGAAAATTCTGGGGTTTTTTAATGCTTATCCTGCATTTTACCTTTTCTAAATAATCACATCATTTCTGAGTGAGGGGAAGTTTCCTAAGCCCTGCTGATAGTCACTATTCTCTGATTAAAGATCTTTGGTGGCTGTGCCACTAAAAGAAGGGAGAATAGCATCCCAGAACATACACAAATTACACATCCAGCTCTCATCCTTGGCTGAAGATCAAAGATAACGTATGGTCAAGGTAACTACACCTGTCTCCTGTCAGGACCAGGGATTAATTCCACCCAAATTAATATGTTCAAGAGCACATTCACATGAATGCAGCCTTTTCCATAGTCTGTAAGAAATCTTTAGTCCATGGAAGATGTGTCTTCAGGGGAGAACCCTTTGTATTAAAATAAGCAGATATCCCATAGAAGGGAAAAAGCCATGCCATTTTTTCTTTCCCCAGCTATGAAGTGCTGAGGAGTTATTTGGCAACTACATCATTGCTATTCTGAAATCCTCGTGCCAAAGCTCCCTGAAAAAGATGCTAGAAAAGCCAACAACTCAGCAGAGAGCAGGAAGCAAGCCCCAGCCTGGGGCACGCAGTTATCCAAGACCAGCCCCGCATGGCTCCTCTGCACCCATCACTTGATCCTCAGGCTGCTGCCACAGGTGACATCCTGCCTTCATCCCTTCTTCCCCCAGCGAGTGGATCAGGGGCTTGTCTTCAGACCCTCCTGCTCCATGGCTGGTGGCACATGTCAGAGAGGGGGATCAATTTGCCCCATTGCTTCTGGGGTGGGAGCAGGCTCCCAGCACTGTGGAAGCCCAGAGCTCTTCCACCAGGACCCCCACACTTGGGGCCGCAGTATGGCTTCAGAGTGATGTGTTCGACTGGATGAATCACAGGGAAAAACCGGACCACTTCATGGAAGAAAAGCACATTTCGCCCACCCGCCCCCACCCACCCCCAAGTCTGAAAGCTACAAGTAAAACCAATCACAGGGATGGTACAGAAGAACATGCACTCAAACAGGGCCAGATGGGAAGATGCATCCTCGTGCGTAGTAGGCCTACCCAGTCTTTGTTGCCAGGTCTCACACTGTTGAGTTTACCCCTCACAGCTCTTCTGGGTTCAGTCCCTTCTCCCTTCCCAACCCCTGTGGGGTCTGTGTCCACACTAGCAGGTGGTGGCCAGCGACTGGTGGATTGGGGGCTGGAAGCAGCGCACGTGCTCCACTGTGGAACTGTCTGTTTCCACTGACTTCATGTACTTGTTCAGGATGGCAAATATCTCGTTGTTCAGGATCTGATACTTCCTGATCCTGTCAGCCATCTTCTTCAAGGGCTGGAACGATGGTGAGGGAGAAAAACAAGAGATGAAGAGAGTCTTATGTCATCTGACCCACTAGAAAGTACCAGTACCTCTGCCCTGCTGCTGAGAAATCTTTGCTAAGGCAAAGCGGCTATAACACGTGTTACAGTTCCACTTAGCACCTCCCAGGGACCGGTGACTCACTTCATTATAGGGTTTGATAACTCAAGGCAGAGCATTAACAAGGTCAGCGAGTGGTCCTAAGTTAACTGATCTAAAGTCTAGACTCCCAGCCGCTTATTGATAAAGCCACTGAGATCACAGGATAGTTACTGGAAATACCAGCTTCTCTGCTCCAGCTTCCCAACCCCAGGAAGAAAGCAAAAGCTTTGGGAGAAAAAGGATTTGACTGTCAAGACAATTAAAACCTTGGCCTCTCTGCTGAGACTGCAGATGGAAATCTCACAGCGACTGTGTCCAGTTTGAATAAGGTTAACACCGGGCATGGCTGTAATTTATGAGTTTGGACAAAGCAAGACAGAAAACAGAGAGATAAGTGTGCTGGTTCAGGTCCTTTGGGACCTCACCCTTCAACTTACCACATTTTTTATGATTTCGTCCTTCCCGTCCTGCCTCTGCACCTTCAGCAGGTGGTAGCAGAAGTCAAAGAGGTCAAAGCGCCGTTGCTGTCCAAGGAGAACAATGATAGAGCAACCTGCCCAGTTTAGACCATCTCCAAAGCACTGCCTGGAAGGAGGAAAAGGTGATGGGATGGCGAGAGATGATAGGATAGAGTTAGGTAAGAGAAGTCCTACAATGGCACTAGGAACTTTCTTTGGTGAATTCCTAGGGAAATCAGATTCAGTCCTACTCCTAGAAAGTGGGTGTCCACCTAGAGAAAATGAACTCAGCAGGAGACACACAGAATTACACCGGGGCCAGACTGTGCAGGGTGAATCACATGGCATGGTAGATGAGGACCTTGCCTCTGACTTGGGTTGTTGGCACATCTACCCATTCCTTCTGCATGTCACCTTGGGCATATCCATTTACATTGCTCTTTTCCCCAGCTGTTCAGATAAAAGGCTCTCTGGGCATCTCTTTGTGTCCATGCACAGCAAAGTCCTTTCATCAAGGACCCATGTTTGCTCTCTACCCCTACACTGGCTGAAGCTATCGCTGCAGCTGAGGGCATCTCAGGGGCTTGCTGGCCCCTCTAGCTTGCGAGCAGTGCTAACGGCAGAGCTGACCAGTGGACACTCACTCTGCAGTGAACTCGTTGGTGCCCACGGGGATGCAGTACACAAACTGCATGGCACTCCAGAGCCGGTGGAACTCCACGCACTCGTCCACGTGCATGACCCCGTTCGTCGGGGGTGGCCCGCGCCAGATTGGGTCCTGCAGGTAGCTCCTAATCCGTGTCAGGATCACCTCGAACATGGACAGCCCGCAGCATAACCGCTCCTTGGTCAGCAAGTCACCCTCCCGGGCAATGGCTATTTGCTGAGGAAGAGGACAACCAAAGAAACAGAAGTGACAACATGATACAGATGTACCCTCTCACTGGACTTAATGGTTCCCAGTCTCCCTGGCTCTTTCCAAGTTAGCACACATCCCATACAAGGACCAACCTTACCTCTGATGGCTGCTCCCATGGCACTCCCCACCAGAGAATACTCATCCCTCAAATGGAAGAAGGCTTAATGTTGTGCTTAATTGCATTTCACCAACCTAAGTATCTTTTGAAATAACTACATACGTCAGAAAACAAAAGCTGAAGGTGAAGCTCTGATCAGAAATACTGATCCTTAATTTTGCTAGCACGCTGTTCTGTTACTGCTACTCAGTGTTGCTGGGTTTAATTTCATGATTTCTGCAGATTATGAAAATAAAACAGGAGACAACAGGGACATTTTGCTTCCCAGGACATTGCCATCATCTCTTTAAAAATGTAGATAGCCTATGGCTTTCTTGGTTTCTTTTGTAGGTAGGGTTAAACAGTTCTGAGGAACATGAGAAGCCACTGGAACCTTAATACTGGAAAACCTGTGGTTTATAAGAAAGTCAAATAATATTTTTTTCCAGATGTGGAAGCTTCACGTGTGGAGAATTTCGGTGACATCCCCACTCAGAATTACATGTACAAATCTGGAATGGCTCCACTGGACGGAGTTCATTTGGCTTTGACACTAGAGGAAAATTAGAAGAGAACTGACTTAATTTCAGCCCCATTGCTCCCCGAGAGAGAAAAAAAAGAAGGGGGGGAGGGGGATTTTAAATAAGCAAGCAGGGACACATCCTGGCACGGGAGCACGGACCCCCTGCGTGGGGCTGGGGTGCAAGCGTGGAGTTTGCTCGCTGCCCTGGTACCCTCTTAGCTCCCCATTTCCAGCCGCGTTACTGACTTCTCTTTGCAGTGCTGCCAAAACTAACATGGGAAATGGGAGCCAAGTGCTGCTGGGGTCGTGCCAGCGGCTGCAGGAGGCTCCGGCTCTGCCGTGCTCTCCCCGGGGAGGCGAGTGGCTGCCACGGTGCCCTGGCCCCTCAGGCAGAGCCTTTTCCCCCCTCTCCACCACTTTGGCAGAGGCGTGCAGAGCAAGCGTGACATTTACTGACCGCCCGCCTCTCCCAGAGGACTTCCCGGAGCTTTAAGTAGTTTTTAAGCATTTGGTCCGTTTCCAGCTGTCCCTGTAATGCCTATGAAAATGTCATTCCCACCAGAATCACGGCGGGGGCTCAGAGCATCTGGTACAACGGGCAAGCACATGTCCTGGCCAGACATTAAGAACATGAATTATGCTTGGTTTACTTGGGTGATCTTTATTCCACTCTAAAAATACATGAATATCCCTGCACATCCCCTTTCCTGACTGTTAGTTTATGCTGGCAGTAACCTAAAGCATTCTTAGTTTGGTGGCTATTGAAATGAGAAGCATTACAATTCCTGCTTGTGCCACAATTTCAAGGACGTTCTGGGAGCCTCGGATCAATTAATGTTCAACTAATAGCAAATATCAAGGGAAAGCTGTATTGCGGTGCAGAGGCCAGATTGGGTCTGGAATCCCTAGATTTGTTAAACATAGGAATGATATCACCAGTTTTATAGCATGCACCTGCATATGTTTGCTTAGCAAGTAAACATTTATTTTATCCAGCTTGTTTTTATAGTTAAAGGCTGTACACTTATTCTCCTCACCTGCTCCAAACTCTTATGGGTACAGATTAGTATCTCCACACACTAGTCTGTGATGGCAAAATGGGGACTGAAAAGAAGTAAAGCCATTTCACAGATAAATTATATCTTAGCAAACAGTAATGCTAGCACCTAGTGATAGAACAGGTACTTTTGAGAACAAACTAGTCCAATGATCTTAGTATACTGTATCTGAAGAAATCTTTACCTAGAAGAGGACATACTTGGTGTTCAAAGGATGTAGCGCCACTCAGTTATTCACATTCACAGACAGAATTTGGTTCTAAAATCCATCACCTTAAGACCAGTCTCCAATACAGGACTGTTACTGTTGAGTAGATATTTAACATGGTGGAGGCAGCTGGAGAGCTTTTAGTCTCGTGACCAGATCTGCCTCGCAGTCTGGGGTCTCACTGGTCTCTAAGATCAGGAGAGGAAGGGTGCTCTCTAGATAAATTCTCAAAGGATGTCACTGTGCTGGCTCTACTATTCCTTCTCTCTTCAAAATGAAAGGCTCTTATTATCTCCAATGAAAAAAAATAGACTAACCAAGCACTTTTGGAAATCCCTTACTACGTACCCCTATGATCAGCATTACAAGGGAAAGGATTCCTTTAATGAACCACTTTGACACATACACCCCCCAGTTCTCTATGAATAACCTATGAAACAGTTGCCTCTGGATACCCAATGCAAAATAAAGTTGTTTACAACAATCACTGACAGTTTTCCTGCATTGGATAAATCTGGTTGTGCCAGACCTCTTTTACAGCTTGTTAACTGGCAAACATGCAAGAACAGTACCCAAAGCCTGCAAAGACTGATAGATCCCCAATAACTACAGCAGCCTCTGGCTCAGCCCCTTCACAGCATGTAATTAGATGAAATGCATAGGGCCACCTTTTGGGAGAGGCATCTAGCAGCCAACTTCTGCTCAGATTCTGGACAGTTGCTAAAAGGCACTTATGCGTTCTGCAGGAAAAAAATCCCATATGGCCTGTGTCCAAAACTGCATTTCCAAAATGCATGTCCAAAACTGCATAAGGAGCAAGCTTAGAAGCTATGGAGGCACCTATACAAAGTGACTCTTGCGTTCATCTGAGCTCAAAAAAGATCTGGTGCTCAGCTGTACCTGTGTGATGAATATGGGAACAGTTTACGGAAAAATTAATTTTTAGCAGGACATGAAATACCTTTTTTGTTTTCATCACCGTCATAACTATGGCAGAGATAAGCAACGAGTGGACTCTAATAGCAGATTTCAATGATGAATTTGCATGGAAAGAAGGAGAGATAGAAAGACCAACACAAAGACACAAAAACACAGAGGTGAATTCTTTTTCTCGAGTGTCTCCTTTAAAAGGAAGCCGATGGGAAGTAAGAGAAGTGTCTACGAAGTAAGACAAAGCCCTCAGTTATATGGCCAAATTTTTTTTGTTTCATATGGTTTCCAATGAAGCAAAGTTCAAAACGTCATTGATCCATGAGAAAAACAAGAAAAAAAATTAACAACTTTCTGCCTGCCGTAGATTTGTCACCTCATACATCTGTTCGTTCCACTCCCTCAGCAGTAATTATAGAAAAAGGGTGTTGGTTCATTAATCATTTGAATGACTTTTATCCCATCAACCCCACTAAGCAGGCAGTGGAAGGTTGGCTATTGTTATCAATGGAGCTCAAATTTACCCATTACATTGATCAGTCTATGGAGATATTTTTAACAGTACTCAGTTTCTGCACAAGAGATCTTTTCCAAGCCGAGACCCACCTCAAGAAGACACTTAAATGGAGCTGTAATTTTAAGCATGTGCTGAAGCTCTAAGCATGTGCTAGGAGGGAAACCATTCTCTGATGTATTCCTTGACAGGGATGAGCTTAAAAATATACCACACTGCAGCCCTGAAACGGGATCCCCAAAAGCGATGGCAATTTGTTGAGTCAGGGAGAGACCTGCAAAGCTTCCCTTGAACCACCCCAGGGATTTTCCATCTTTTTAAAATGGAGAGGGAGAGTTTTTCAGAGTTGTTCTTAATCAGAGCTGGCTTCTAGCACGCTTGCCTTACAGCTCCCTGCCAGCTCTCCAGAGCGGAGGCAGCAACACACCATCTCTGGACCCGCTCACAAATTTCCCTTCAAGGTGTCTGCTAGGGCAAGGATTGTGATTCGCTTGTCCGATTGATGTTTTGAAAAAAAAAAATATATATATATAAAAAATAAAAATAGGATCACTCTCCCAAGGCCACACAGGCCATCTGGGGACTGCTACGAATTCTCAACAGCCATCCCTTTCAATGAAATCCTTACCTGCGGAGTGCCCAGCCTCTCTATTAAGGGAACCAGGTGAAGTGGGGCATACTTGGCTTCGAGACGCTTCATGCGCACCTCCAAGCGTTCTCCTTCTGTCAAGCGAGCAGCAAACAGTGAAATGAGAGGAGGAAGTGGAGACCCGCAATTTCCGCCGAGTTTGCTCAGAGCTGCCCCCCAGCAACCATCCAACGAGACTTTGGATCAGTGAGCCAAACCGACAGCAAATGAGGGAACCAGTGATGCAGAGAAGGGAGGGATGTGCGATTGCAGTCTCAGCAGCAGCTTAATCACACATGTCCAAAAGCATGTTCCTGTTCCTGATCAACCCTGTTGAGATGGACATTTCATGCTGTCATTCTCCAAAGAGGCTGCAAAATGGCTTTAAAACCTTAAGGGAACCCCCAAACTGACTAAGGTTTCAGTCTGTAACTAGGCTACAGAAAATGCACTCTTGGCATTTGTTTCCACCTGACTTTTGGCTGTATCCACTTATCTATTTCGAGGGGGAAGCAGGGCCAGAACTAATCCTCAGCAGAAATGAGAGAGAAACAGCTTCTGGGCAGAGACCTTTGAGTCTGTCCACTGCTTCCCTCTCAGCTTCTTACCTTTGATGTAGACCCTGGGCAAAATATTTTGGAAGGGAGCAGCATGCAGCAAATCACAAACTTCTTCCTGGGACTGAGGCAGGAAGAAAGAAAGATAAAGTAAGTTAAAAAATATCTACAGGGGTTGAGTGTATGGCTCAGGGACCTGGGCAACACTACAACAATTCATGTCTATGGCATCTATTCAAATCCAACCCAGCTCAGTAATAACTTCAATGGTTTGAACCTAAATGAACTAATATTGGAAGAAATACCTCTCAACCTAAGCCAGGAAGTTTCCTTTAAGTTACTTCCTGCCTGTACAAGGCCAGAGCTTTATATTTCTTTTCCATCCCACTTACTAACACTACAAGTAAGAGAGGATAAAGAACATGAAGGTTTCAGTTTCATCTTATCCTGATGACTTCCTGCTGTTTATTTTGACAGAGAGTGCCCAGGTGGAAATTACCCTTTGGCTTAGTTATTTTAGGATGTGTACATGTGAAATATACCAATGCATGGTTCTGTTGCAAATAGATACATAATACGTTGATCTGAAATTATTTGGTTGTTCACATGGTGTTCTCAGCCAGTGCTATCAGACCAGAATCCCAGTGGTGTGTGCACCAGGGAGAATAATACAGAAGTCCAGAGAGGAATAACATCATGAGATGCCACCTGAGAGAACGCATGCTGATGCACTTGAGAAAAAATAATCCCAAACACAGATGCACAAGGAGGAGAAACCTAGAAATAGGCAGGTGGAGACTGAGGAGCGATGGCTGACAATACATCGTATACGAGTCTGCAATGGGAAACAGCAGCAAGGAAACCAAAGCTGTTCAACACAGAGGCATTGCGTCACAACAAGGCATTACTTTGCTCCTACAAAAAAAAGTCTAGTTCTAGGTCATGCTTTCAGTTCTGAGCTTACTGTAGAGATTTAGACACACTTGAAAGCAGGTCATGACAGAGCAGCAAATGTCTGCAAATATTCAGGGGCCGGATGGAATGACTCGGCTGGGTCTGTTTGGGATGCAGGGGTGGATACCCTGCCTTCCAGCCAAAAGGGAGAGGACAGTGTAGCATGAAGCTGCAGGAGGCTGTACTGGCACATGGATGCTGGGATGAGAGCAAGTTTGTGGGAGTGCAGTTTGTGACACAGTGCTGGAGGGACAGGAACAGCCTGGGGTCCCTCCATGGGCAGAGAGATGCTGATGCTGCCGGTGTGTGCCTATCACCTTGGTTATTTTGTTTGTAAAACACTATTTGTTCCTAGATAAGTGTTCTTTCAGGGCTGTTTCCCTCTGATAAAGAAAGTATTTTCACCATTTGCAGCCTGCATTCACCTGATACCTGCCCCCAAATTAGTCATTATTAATAGGTCTCCTCCCCAAGGCCCATTACCTATGAGTAAGAATTCTGTGTAGAAATTCAGTCCCAACCAACCCCTCATTCCTCAAATTTAAACAATAAGAAGGGGGTAGGATGGAGCAGACTGCACATACTTCACTAGAGCAGTCTCTGCCAGCAAATACCACCAGCCTTAGATCATTCTGACAGCTATGAAGATAACTTCACCATAAAAGCAATTGCTCCTGCTGCATAAGAGCTCCATTAGAGGGAAAATCTTGTTACGTGATGTCTTTACGCATCTGACATCTTCCAGTGAGCGAGAACCAGTGCCTGCTGCGTGTAAAATGGCTTTATATTCTGAATCTATTTCTGTGTGGAAAAACTGGGGATCAGAGAGGGAGAGACTTTGGCTGGCACAAAGTGGGCAGATGTGGACTTTGATGGGCAGCCTTCCTAAAGGGCCCCCTAAATTCTCCACCGTCTTCTTTTCCTTATTTTCTGCTATTCTAAAATGCCAGTATCCTGCTGATGTACAGCTCCTGGGACTGGAGGAACATTTTTGCATTGAAATGAAGGATTTCTAGAAGAAACCACCGTGTGTCCCTTAAGTGTCCATTTAAAGACGGGACGGAAAAGGCAAATGCAGTCCATCCAGCATAAAATCCAACACTGAGAACAGCAGAAAGCAGTGACAAAGCCACAAAAGGAACAGAAACTGCTGGGATATAGCTGACAACTCTGGTCATTATAGTAAAAAAAGCCAAGCTGCTAGGTGATATACATCTCTCTAGTTTTCTTAATCTTACACAACTGCTGCTCATTGAATGTGTTTGCTACATGATATGAGGAACTAGAAGTCTCTACATCTCAGGTTAAAATGTAAAGGCAAGGGCAGAAATATCCATTTTGTGGGCATGCTGAGATTTTCAGTTTTCCCTGTGCTCTATGGTTGGATAAAACTTGCAATCTTTGAACTTCCTTCTGGTTTTGCTCTGAACAAAACCATCTGGCTTTGCTTGGAAATCCCATCTTCTACTAGGGAAGTCTTTCTGAAATATTTCTGGAAAAACTGAAACAACCCTGCCAAAACCATTATGACATGAAATATGCAATTTTTAATGTAAAATTGTGTTGTTGAACACTCCTCAGTTGGCTTTAGGCCAAACTGAGTGATAAATTCATTAGGAAGTAAATTTATTGTGTGAAAAACTAGAAGCTAAGAAGACGTGTGGCACTCAGCCATAGCCTTTGCCCCATACCAGAAAGGGCATCACATGAGCTGAGAGGCTGAGACTTGTGCATGTGCAACACACTTGTGCAGGGGCAAATGCCAGGTCATTGCTCCAGCTAAGTTTTCAGTGAAGATAAGTCATAGGAAATCTATCATCAGCTTTTCTGAGATTTCCTTCCTGTTGGATTGCTTTATCCTTATCACGATTAGAGTGATAGGTTTTTTTTTTTATTCCACTGGCACCCCAAAAGAGCAGAGGGCTCAAATCTACTTCTCACTGTGCAAATATGTGTATAAAAAAAGCATTGATCCCTGCCCCAAAGAGCTTACAATCTAGAAATAAGCCCCAGTTGGTTTTATTTCTGAGAAGGACGAACATGGGGTAGCTTTGGGTCCAAGAATTAAATCTAGATCTTCCAGTATTCAGATTCTCCTTCAGCTCAGATACCAGTGACCAACCACCGGTGCACACCATCCCCATGGACATGCCCACAGGCCCAAATAACACAGCCCCAGAGAGACCCTGAGCATATGAGAAGCTGCAAAGTAATATTTCCCAAACTCTTCTGCTGGAGAACCCACTTCCACTTATGCTCTTGAGCTGGCAATTTCAAGTACGATCTGTTGGTGCAGGGGGTTTTGCCTTACCAAAGCCTGCTCGATAAGGAGGCAGAAGAGAATGGCATTGCCCACTTCTCTGAGGCTCTGGAACACATCGGTCTTCAGCTCTGCGTACTCAATGATGTCCTTCAGCTGATGGTGGAAAAACTCCAGGATTCCTTAAAAGACAATGAAGGACAGTCAGGACAGCCAGAACAGTGACAGCAGAATCACCCTCCGATAACTTGGATAAAAAGACAATCAGTGCCTGATATTTCCTTAATCACAAATTGCAGGCTGTACTGCTAAATGGATAAACGGAGACTGGCACCAGGGAGAACTGGCGTGCAGTGTCTTAGCCTGCTTTCAGTAACCCTTGGGAAATAGGGAGTAATTAATATGAAGTCCTTGGATTTCCTAATCAGAGGAAAAAAGAGATTCAAGACTGTAATGGATGTCCTGGTGCTGGCTCATGGATACCAGCCAGAGTTTCCCCATCCAGCTCAATGGCAGACTGCAGTCATGCTGCAAAAAAGCTTTGCATCAACTAAGTAGTAGCTTTTGAGAAATATCAGTGAACCCACAATAACAAAAGCATACAAAATCATAAAAACAAAACATAAGCTACCAGGAGATATTCCCTTATCAGTCAGCCCGTGTGTCTGAAGGGAAATTTCTAACAGGAGATTTCCTGGAAAAGAATCCTATACTTTCCAGTGTCAGTAGCAAAGCAGATGAAAGTGTGTCTCAAGTGAGCCTGGCTCATGTTGCACTGGCATGTTATGTGCCAAACCTTGTTTAATTACTGGTGTGTGCTTGAGTCAATGCTGTACCAACATGTGGGTGAGCTCTTGCTCAAACCATTAGGCATCTGTCTGTGGTACCCACCTGGAGACCCATATTCATGTCTTGGCAAGCGGCATATCTTGGGCATCACTTCGATCAGAGTCTTCACGTACTGCAGGATGGTGCCTTGTAACTGTTGGAGACAAAGGGAGGTTAAACCGGAATGACAGCTTCTCCCGGTGTCGGTTTGGAAGGAGGTTGGTTGTAGATGGGTCCACATCTCACAGCACAGGATGGAACTTCAACTGGTGTCCAAGAAGAACTTGCTTAATTTGGATGTCACCCAAATACAAAATTCAGCCCAAGTGCATGGAGCTAGAGTGCTTTTACAGCTTCCTCCCAAATAATAAATCACAGCTGCAGGGATTTTCAACTTCAAAATACAGCTTGCTGTGTTTGCATTGTTTGCAGCTGAAATCCAAACAAGGCTCAGCCTTAGATCCAGGTGGTCTTGTGCTCCTAACCCAAAAAGCATTTCACCAGAGCTGCTAAAAGAGTCACTCCCCAGCACAGGAAATGCTCCTTCCACCTGAGGAATGATCACTAGATACTCAAGAGTCTAAAAAAAGAATTTCCATGTGCGTAGAACAAGTTTCTGACACTTTGAACTCATATGTACAAGAGAAAATTAACTTTCTTAGCTAAAAGTGCTTGCTGTCATTTGGAGTTATACACCTGCATCCTGTAGATGCATTACATGGGATTATGGACTAAACACTGTTTAGCCAAACATAAAATCTTTGTGCTGAATGCTGTCTAATCTTGCACACCAGCTACAGCATTTTCAAGTAAGTGACAAAAATTACATCTTCAGTAACTGTGGTGATTTATAGTAGGGAAACAGGATATACACTTGAGATTTTCAGTTTTACATTGGTTTGTTAGACAAGTTCAAAACTACGTTGTTGCAGTCAAAACAGAATTTAAATATTCATAATGAATCAAAGTCGTCTCTTTTTTGGTAGAAAAGCCTGATCTGAAAAATTATACATTTTTGCACACTCCCTCTCTCCTCCTTAATGCTCTGTATTGTTAGTGCCCTTAGGGAGCACACGGGATCATTTCCTTGCAGACATCAAATTTATCTTCTGAAAAAGAAGAGAGAACTAGAAAGCAGATTGGGCAATTGGCAGCCTGGCTTCGGAATACCTGATGGAAATGGACAGTATGGCTTGAACAAAGACTCACCTACCAGCAGGCATTTTCTCAAAAAAAAGACTCAAAAAGTTGGTTTCATCAGTTTTACTCCCTGCTTTCTACTTTCCTGCAGCTCTCCAGTGCTACAGACCCTTGTGCTATTGCTGAGCACAAGCACATGTCTTGAAGGTCACCCTACACTGCAGCAGAGGCAGTGCTGAGGGACCATGGGTGCATTGTCCCACCCGATCACTTCCCGGTGGCTTTTAAAGCAGCACGTCAGCTCCACCACCCCCAGATGCAGATGGCTGATCATTCCACCATCCCATGGGAACCAGTGAGATTCCTCAACAACAGTGAAAATCACACCATTAATGTGTTTCACTGTGGATCAAGGGATGTGAAGGTGCCCAGATGTGAACACCGTGAGCCCAAAGCCCAGGCTGACTGTCCAACCAGCGCCTCTCAAGATCTCTCCATTGCCAGGGTTAGGGTCAGAATTACCAGACTCTTGACGATCTTCAACAGCTCTTCCATGACCACTGCGATCCCTTGGTAGCCAAGAAGCCGGCAGATTGTCTTGAAATGAGGCGGCCCCACAAAATTGCGGTAGGAGCTATAGATGTGACTGTAGGCAATGTTGAGAGGCTGGAAAATTAAAAGCAGAATGACAGTTAAGACAGGTGCATTTACCAGACCTGTAAGTAACTCTCTTACCACAGTATTATGTTCCATCACTTCAAATAATTTTTAAGAGAGAAGGAGAAATAATAATACCCATGAGAATTCCCATTTCTTCTACTTCTTGTGGCAAAGAGGAGATTGCTTTTCTTCCTATGTAGTCAAGACATATTCTGATCTCAACACACTGTCACATCACAAGGTTTATTATCCTGCTATGTAGCAACACCACTTTTATTTCCAAGGTAATTTACTCTCCCATACATTCCCAATCAGCGATTTCCGTTCACTAGCCCTTTGCTTCTTCAAATCCAAATTCTCTACTAAACTGAAAAGCTTTATATACAGGTGACCAGACAGATTATTTTTTTATGGGAACTTGCTTTCAATGAGGCTTATTAAGAAAAGTAGGAACTGTGATATCTGAGCCTAAGGGCAGTTGAGAGAGACAGTTGGGAGAGAGCTTGCATCCTGCAAGGCTCTACATCAGCCTCTGTACTTAAGAGACACCCCCTTGGGACTGTGAAAACCCCTGGTCTAGGGAGAATAGTACCTGGGGTTCTGGCCCCCAGGAAATTTTTAGCAGCAGAAAACAAAGGGTGATTTCCAGGAATGTGCTCTATCAGTGTAACCTTGGAAATGTGGAAATTTCTGCAATGTTTTGCACAGGAACATTTATAGGATCCATTTGGCATGAGGGAAACAGAAGTAGGGGGAATTAATTCATTTGTGTGATCTGCAAAAAAAATACTGAAAATCAGACTTAGCTGAGACACCGCGTGCTGGGCTCGGGCTCTGCATTGAAGTGTTGGGATTGTGACTCAGCCTGGCAGAGAAAGGCTGCAGTCCCTCCCCACGACATCTATAACAACTGCATCCTCAGTAAACAGCAAAAAAGCATATTCTTGAAAAGACTCTGGCACATAGTGCCCCTTCCAGCAAAACACAGATAAATCCCCAGCTCTTGCTTACTAAAAGATTCTTTCTTAAACAAAGATAAGAAAACAAATTAAGCTGTATCCCCAATGCACTGCGCGAGGCTGACTTCGCTTCTTGTGCAAACGCTGCGCACCAGAGGCAAACAGCATCCTCAGCAGCAGGGAGCTTGTGTCCCTGCAGATATCACTGACCCCACTCTCCATGCACCAGAGGCAGACAGCATCCTCAGCAGCAGGGAGCTTGCCTCCCTGCAGATATCACTGACCCCACTCTCCAGGGATTCCCTTCCCTGCCAGTAACAGGGCCAAGGGAGCTTAGGGTGAGAGGGAGCAAGCACTGAAGCAGCAGAACAGGACAAAATGTTGTCTGTCCTCCAACACTGCTGCTCCCAGCAATGGCGATACAGCCAGCTGAAGGCTTCAGTTATCCTCCAATTCTGACTCACTTCCTAGAGATTTACTTTAACACTTCATTTGAGTTTCTAATGAGTTACAAAGTGAAGTCCTTTTCTAAGAAGCTGACAAGTATTTTCTTTTGCTCTCAGATATAGAATCTCACTGGGCTGATGTACTGATTGTGCTTTCATAGACTTGTCAGTTGCTTTAATCAGTTAATTAATTGTCCCTCACTTTGTAACAGCCCTGCTGCTCTGGTCCAGCAGCTTATTGCCTACTCCAATTCACAAGTTCTCTTTGAAAGAGCTACGGAAAGATGACACAGTTAGAAAAGCAAAGGACAAATGTCACCTCTTGGTCCTGGTAGGTGACGGGGAAAGATGACACAGAACGGCAAAGTGAAATGTCACCTCTTGGTCCTGGTAGGTGACGAAAACCCCTTTCATACTACTATATACAGAAAGGCTTCCTTGGAGGCCCTGTAGTGCATTCATTCACAACACGCATGAACTTTCTCTCCCTTCAAAACTAAACAAAAGGGCCCTGAGTAAGAACTTGCCAGAGTTAAAAAGTTATTTAGGCAGATGGAAATCTACTTTCAAAGTTTCTTGGATGCCAGCTCCTGTTACGAGAAATGCTTTTGAGCATCCTGCTTAGGTTTGAGCATCCTGCTCTATCCACCAAGTCTTTAAAAATCCATCTGGAAGAAGATGATCTGAAGCCGCAAAATACACACACTGATACATGTGAAAACCAGCAATACTTTGTTTTCCAAAATGTGTTTGCTTAAACACCAGGTGACGCCTGTCTGTAACATTTGCCAAATGGCCGACAGCATCATCCCAGAGGGAAGCCAGGGCTGTGCTGCAGGGGTGAGCCAGGCAGCCCCGAGATGGCTCCTCGCACCCCGAGACATGTCTCCTTCACCCTGGTATTTCCCCAGGGTTAGCAGACTGGGGGCTCACCCAGACTAGAGAGGAACTAAATATCCCCATTTCAGTGGGGTCACAGATCCACACTCATTTGTGGAAGCCTCTTTGCTGCGCACACAGCTTAGGAGCCAGGTCTTCAGTCTGTGCCATGGTGCCCTGACCCTGGTACTTCCCCAGGGTTAGCAGACCAGGGGCTCACCCAGACTAGAGAGGAACTAAATATCCCCATTTCAGTGGGGTCACGGATCCACACTCATTTGTGCATTTGCGCACACAGCTTAGAAACCAGGTCTTCAGTCTGTGCCATGGTGCCCTGAGGTGGGCCACCATCAGTACCCAGACATGGAGCAAGTGGTTGGATTTTCCCCATAACGGGGTTGACATTTTGCTGCCCGGGCAGTGAGCGGCTGGTGCTGCCGCCCACCTCGCAGCGCTCCCTCGCCTCTCAGCGGGTTAATGGGGCTGGAGAGCAGCTTTCCAGCAGGCTTTTCCCTCAAGTGGGGGTCCCGGCAATAAGTCTGATTGATTGGGAGAAGACACATTTTAGGACATGCACTGGCTGCAGACGAGCGGGGTGATTCATCCCTGCCTGTCTGCAAGATGAGGTAGGTTCATCAAGCGCTCCGCAGAGCCACGCAGCGCCGCAGCAGCAGGCTGGCGTCTAATAATAATACTCTGCCAGCAATTAAAAATATAACTCCATTTAAGGGTGAGATACGCAGCTTGGGGTAAAGACTGTAGGATGTAAAAAATGACACCAGCAGGTATTTTAAGACAAAACAGCTGAAGGCACAAGCTGGCTGCATGGCACGGCTTGCTCCCTCATGCTGGGCAGCTGCTCCCACCCCTTCAGAGAGCAGGAGGAAAGTCCCCCATCTCGAGAGGTTTTGCTATTCTCAGGAGCAGCAGCTGCCAAAGACACTGCGGAGGCTTGCCCCACCTTTGATTTGGGGCCAAACAGGCAGGTTTTGGGGACAGGAGGCTGGGAGTGCAGGCAGGCTGGGGTTTGCAGCTCCAGGCAGAGTTCCTGGTGTCCCACCAACACAGGTGTCCCCTCCTGCACCCAGGTCTCAGGGACAGCCATCCATACGTGGGAGCTTTGGGAGCTCATGAGGTTATTAGGGATGCTCCGGAACAGATTCAGCAGCAAATGAAGCAAAATAAAACCCAGTTATCATTTCCATGTCTTTGAGCTTGTTGTTGGCCATCACCCAGGCCTGTCTGAGCTCACCTGAGGGAGGGCAGAAAGGGTTTTATCTGATAAAATAGATCAGAGAGAGAGATAATAGACAGATAATGCTTCCTGTGCCAGACCCCCTTTGGAAAAATGAAGAGCTAATGAAAGAGGAATATATTTAGAGACAAAAAAGGACTTGCGCACAGCCCAAGCCTCTTCCAGGCTCCTGGCCAACCTAACTTCAGTGTGACAGCTGAGATGGTGTCTGAGAAAGTGAAAAACAATTCCGACCAGAATTGTCAGAGGAAGGTCTCTAAATGAATATGGCCTGGTTCTTTCCCCTGCCACAAGCAACCCTCACTCTGCCTAATGAAGCTTTACCATCTTCAGCTGTTATCAGCTGGTTGCTAAGACTTTCATCCCCCAAAAACCCCCCATATTCCTTAGCTGGGATGGACAGGACATGAAAAATGCAGCAGGGATGCTTATATACTGTATTGAGACTGTGTATAGAGGCTGTGTCAGTATATATTCTGTGTGTCTGTATATATTTTCTGTCTCAGCATAATGCTTTGCTGTACCGACTAGTGATTTTCAGGGACTGTTCACGCTGCTGTTATTTACAACAAGTGATGGCTGTGGCTGGTCTGGTAGCACAGCCCGGGGAGGTGGCTGGAGGGGACCAGCAGCACCCGCTGCCAGCACCTCCTGCGGGGACCAGGGCTTTGTGCTGTCCCTGCAGACACGGCAGCAGAAATTAGAGCAGCTCCATCCCATTCACACGCTGTACTATTTTTACAAGCGCCGGCAGCACGCGCCGTCCTTCAGGTTACATCTGCCTGCATGCTCCTTAAAAAAGGGGGAGGGGGGGGCAAATTCAAGCAGGGAGGGAAGCAGTGTGGACCCTGGGTCCAGCAGTGCCAAGATAAACCAGGAGCACTCAGGAAAATACATAAATGAAGCTCAATCTAAAGCATTTACAGAGCTAAGAGTGGTTAATGAGCAGTAAGTAGTGGGTTGCTGGTAATTTTGCAGCTTCTTTGTCGGGGACTTGGGAACCTGCTGTGTTTTATAAGTCGCTGAATGGCAGAAAATGGCTCAGTTTCTGCTGGCTACCGGAGCGGATCCACACTCATTTGTGCATTTGCGCACACAGCTTAGAAACCAGGTCTTCAGTCTGTGCCATGGTGCCCTGAGGTGGGCCACCATCAGTACCCAGACATGGAGCAAGTGGTTGGATTTTCCCCATAACGGGGTTGACATTTTGCTGCCCGGGCAGTGAGCGGCTGGTGCTGCCGCCCACCTCGCAGCGCTCCCTCGCCTCTCAGCGGGTTAATGGGGCTGGAGAGCAGCTTTCCAGCAGGCTTTTCCCTCAAGTGGGGGTCCCGGCAATAAGTCTGATTGATTGGGAGAAGACACATTTTAGGACATGCACTGGCTGCAGACGAGCGGGGTGATTCATCCCTGCCTGTCTGCAAGATGAGGTAGGTTCATCAAGCGCTCCGCAGAGCCACGCAGCGCAGCAGCAGCAGGCTGGTGTCTAATAATAATACTCTGCCAGCAATTAAAAATATAACTCCATTTAAGGGTGAGATACGCAGCTTGGGGTAAAGACTGTAGGATGTAAAAAATGACACCAGCAGGTATTTTAAGACAAAACAGCTGAAGGCACAAGCTGGCTGCATGGCACGGCTTGCTCCCTCATGCTGGGCAGCTGCTCCCACCCCTTCAGAGAGCAGGAGGAAAGTCCCCCATCTCGAGAGGTTTTGCTATTCTCAGGAGCAGCAGCTGCCAAAGACACTGCGGAGGCTTGCCCCACCTTTGATTTGGGGCCAAACAGGCAGGTTTTGGGGACAGGAGGCTGGGAGTGCAGGCAGGCTGGGGTTTGCAGCTCCAGGCAGAGTTCCTGGTGTCCCACCAACACAGGTGTCCCCTCCTGCACCCAGGTCTCAGGGACAGCCATCCATACGTGGGAGCTTTGGGAGCTCATGAGGTTATTAGGGATGCTCCGGAACAGATTCAGCAGCAAATGAAGCAAAATAAAACCCAGTTATCATTTCCATGTCTTTGAGCTTGTTGTTGGCCATCACCCAGGCCTGTCTGAGCTCACCTGAGGGAGGGCAGAAAGGGTTTTATCTGATAAAATAGATCAGAGAGAGAGATAATAGACAGATAATGCTTCCTGTGCCAGACCCCCTTTGGAAAAATGAAGAGCTAATGAAAGAGGAATATATTTAGAGACAAAAAAGGACTTGCGCACAGCCCAAGCCTCTTCCAGGCTCCTGGCCAACCTAACTTCAGTGTGACAGCTGAGATGGTGTCTGAGAAAGTGAAAAACAATTCCGACCAGAATTGTCAGAGGAAGGTCTCTAAATGAATATGGCCTGGTTCTTTCCCCTGCCACAAGCAACCCTCACTCTGCCTAATGAAGCTTTACCATCTTCAGCTGTTATCAGCTGGTTGCTAAGACTTTCATCCCCCAAAAACCCCCCATATTCCTTAGCTGGGATGGACAGGACATGAAAAATGCAGCAGGGATGCTTATATACTGTATTGAGACTGTGTATAGAGGCTGTGTCAGTATATATTCTGTGTGTCTGTATATATTTTCTGTCTCAGCATAATGCTTTGCTGTACCGACTAGTGATTTTCAGGGACTGTTCACGCTGCTGTTATTTACAACAAGTGATGGCTGTGGCTGGTCTGGTAGCACAGCCCGGGGAGGTGGCTGGAGGGGACCAGCAGCACCCGCTGCCAGCACCTCCTGCGGGGACCAGGGCTTTGTGCTGTCCCTGCAGACACGGCAGCAGAAATTAGAGCAGCTCCATCCCATTCACACGCTGTACTATTTTTACAAGCGCCGGCAGCACGCGCCGTCCTTCAGGTTACATCTGCCTGCATGCTCCTTAAAAAAGGGGGAGGGGGGGGCAAATTCAAGCAGGGAGGGAAGCAGTGTGGACCCTGGGTCCAGCAGTGCCAAGATAAACCAGGAGCACTCAGGAAAATACATAAATGAAGCTCAATCTAAAGCATTTACAGAGCTAAGAGTGGTTAATGAGCAGTAAGTAGTGGGTTGCTGGTAATTTTGCAGCTTCTTTGTCGGGGACTTGGGAACCTGCTGTGTTTTATAAGTCACTGAATGGCAGAAAATGGCTCAGTTTCTGCTGGCTACCGGAGCACACCCACGGTTTGCATCCTACAGCGAGGAACAAGGGGTCCCAGGAGGGGTCACATCCAGGTCCACCTGCAGATATGGGGAACACCAGCACTGGAGCACTCCTGGCATTGGCATGGTTTTGGCATCTTCTCATCCTGGGAAATGATAGCTCATCACCAGGCTAAACTGGTCCAAGCTTGATTTTGGGAGGAGGTAACACCAACACCACCGAAAGCTTTGCTGCATTTTCCTTTGAGCTGGTGGGGTTAATCACTACATAGAGAAAGGTCAGTAGGACCCTTAGCTGGCCTAGTCCAGCTATTCCTCGTTTCCTCAGTTTCCTCTTTTCCTGCTAACACATCTTATTTGTGAACAGCTGAAATTTAATTTCAAAGCAACTGTGTGCACTGCTAAAGTCAACAACCCAAACGCCATAAAAAGCAGTTCTCTCATGAAAACATTACCGCCTTGTGTAACCCACCTTTCTGAAGCACGGATTTGTATCCAAGGCTCTCTCCCTGCAGGCAAGGATGCACTTTACTCACAGCATGGGACCAGCTAAGAGCTCTCTATCCCCCTGCTCTTGTAAGCAGGACCGAGCCATGTAAGCAGCAGGAAGCCACCTGGGAGCACTTTCATTTCCATCCCTGCCCATAATTATTTTAATTTCTGCTCCCAGTTTTCAGCTCACTGGCAGCTGCAGCTCGCTTACAAAGACAGAAGAAAATAAGGATCTTGGTAGACAAACCCAAACCACCCAGAATTGCAAAGTGTAAATCAAAAGCAACGGTCACACATACTCCCCAGGTTTATAATAGCCTCTCCTGATGCAATTTGCATCTGATCACTGTTGATATTTAGAAGATCTTCAAAATGGTGCAAGCACCTTTCCAGCAACAGCACGGAACGAGTAAGTCCAGACCCAGCATTAGATTTTTCTGGGAAAGTTCCTCTCTCAAACACATTTTGGCTTCAGCTGTGAGTCACTTGGTCAGAGCCTCTCCTTACCAGTCCCAGTGCCACTTCTGTCCCCAGTGCCACTTCTGTCCCCTTCTGGCCACAGACTCGGGCTGCTCCCCTGAAGGCTGCTGGTGCTGGCTTCACCCTCTCACCAGAGTGACAGGGGACATCCCCGAGTTGTCTGTAAGGCAGGGGCATTCAAAAAGGAGAGCCTCTCTTAATCCCACAGGAGTTCAGCCGGGGGTCGAGGTCTTCGAAAACCCAGTTCCTACTCCTACCACACAGCTTGGAAAAAAATTTTAAAAAGCCGGTGGACATTTCTGTGGCATCAGGGATGGAAATCTACTGCTCACTGGCTTTTGCTTAAATCAGTAGCTTAAACATGCAAGAGATCAGAGAATTAGAGACAAAGCCCCTGAGTGCTAAACCACCAATGGGTACCACAGGCCAGGACCCTGGATTTCACACCATGTGCAACGTGTCTCTAAGCCCAGACCCTGCTGGGGGATAGTGACGGTCTTGATGGGAGGCTGTGGACAGAGGAAAAAACCAGAAAGCCCCAAACAACCCAGCAAACAAAACTACCTGGCTTGTTTTTTCCACCACATACTTCTCCCAGGCAAAAGCTTTTAGGGATAACACTCCCAAATCACTCGAAGACGCCTGCCCATCCTTTCTTGTTGGTTGCTATGGTGAGAGATGACGGAGCCCCAGATGGGTATAATAGGAGGCAACGCGCGGTGAAGGGATTTCGCAGAGGCAGGAGGGAGGTGAGCGGTGGGAAGAGAGGAAGGAGCTGCCCATCCCTGGCCACGCTGCTCACCGGCACCGACGGGCCACCGGCGACCTGCCCGGGGAGGTAAGAGGCTGCTCTGGGAGGGCTCAGCGATGGGTGTGTGTGCTGTTCTGCTCTTCATGTAAGAACGCTAAAAGCAGTCATTAAGATGAGCTGATTCTTGAGTGAATGAAAGGAATGATTAAAAGAGAGAGGAAGAAGGAAAAAAAGAAAAGGGTTCTCTGGCGTGCAGCTCCTGCTCTGAGTGCTCAGCCAGTTGGGACAGATAACCCTGCAACGAAGCAGAGCGCCCTTTGGAGATCTAAAGAAATGATGTACTTGAAGTGATTTGTGACTGTTGCTAAACAGTAATTTGTTAGCAATCAGTGTCTTTTATCTGGGGGAAAGCTTTGTACTTATTATTCATATATTTGTATTTCCCTAAAGGCATTGATTTTATATTTCACCAACCTTCAGATTTCACACTTAATATCCTGGTATTACAGCGTGAGATGCTGCAAGAACAGAATGAGTTTATACTCTATTAAGCAACAAGTAAGGTACAGAAAATGCAGTAACAACTTAAGCCAGTGAATTAGGCATTATGCAGCTTTTAAAATGGCATTCAGGTGTAAAATCAAAATATCTATTGGCAGTTTCACAAGGCAAGCTGGAGTTAGTTTAATGATCAGTTTATGTTAATCACACTTGCAGTATCCTTTCTATTCCATGGGAAACAAAAAGCTAAAAAAGCTTCCTATATAGAAAACTAGTCACAAAGAAGAGATTTTTTTAAAGATCTAACTAGAGCATAAATTATGCCCAATGTCCCAGTTGTATTGTTTTGACTATGAAGCAGGGTGATACAGTAGTCTGGGCACCAGCAGGATTCATCTTCTGTAATTTTAGCCACCTAGGACCTACTGTCTGATCTCAGCTAGCCAGGTGTAGTTCTGGCACCAACCTAAGGGCCAGTAAAGCTGGTGGAAAGACTTTGTGATGTCTTGAGCCTGTACAGGAATCAGCCTCTCCTTGCATCTGGTTTCAGGGGCACAATGAACATCGAAGTGCACAACATCACTTACACCAGCGCCACCATCTCCTGGGCCATGAACAACCCCTGTCCAGAGAACTACTACCATGTCATGTACCGTCCCAACTGGAACAGTGTCTTCGCTGGCTATTTACGCCAAAATTTCCACCGTGAGGAGCGAGTTCCTCACCCCCTCAGCTCCCTCGTCCTCCACCGACTCACACCATCCACCATCTACGTCCTCTGCATCACGTGCAAGAACTCTTACCCCTCCAGCAACCATTGCACCACCTTCCACACTCTGGACAAAAGCCCTCTGGTTTTCGGCGGCTCTAAGCATGAGCCTACCACCTCCATGTGGATGGTGAGCAGCCTGTTGCTCCTCTGCTTCGTTGCCCTCCTGGCTTATGGCTGCCTGCAGTTCTGGTCTGCACAGTGCCACCGGGCTGCGAGGCTGAAGCACCCTGATGCCAGCCCCGAAGAAGTAGGAGAAGAGAGCAGCTCACCAGAAGGGCCCCTGAATGATGGGCTGAGAGAGGAGCTTCTGGAGGTCCCCATGACCACTGTGCTAATGAGGAGCTCCAGTTTCATGCGGGAGAGTCCGTACAGCTCCCCTCACTGCTTTTTTTCCTATAAAACCAGCGACGATAAAAGGGCCATCTTGCCACAGCATGGCCTTCAATGAGAGCAAAACAAAGGCAGACCCTGCTTAGAGGTTTGGTTCGTGCTGTCCTTTCCCAGCTCTTGCCAACAGGACTGTCTGTGTGTCCATGGGGGCTGTTTGTCCCAGGGTAGACCATGAGGTGGAGACACTGGTCGCAGGGAGAAAGATTTTTGTCGAGTGACAAAAATATTCTCAGTTGCTGGGTTTTTTTCAAAAAGAACCCAAGCCAGCTCTCTGGGAACGGCCAGGGTTGGCTGACTGTAGTGTCATTAGCTAATCTGCATCTGCTAATCTGCTGTAGGTTCACTTTGGAGTCATAAATCAACATGCACAAGAAATAAACTCCACTCAAGCAGTTTCACACTTGAGCATCACATCCCAAGTCCTCTAACGCCTGTACAAACAGCCATCGCAGCTGATGAGAGATTTTTGTCAGTATTAAGTAGTCTATGTTTGCACACACAAGTATTTTAGTAGTACCCATTTTGAACTACAAATGGGATTCTTGAATTGGCACCTTCCTTAGGAAGGAACTCCAACTCGTTCTCTCTGCGTCTTTAGATGGATGTGACTTGGTCTTGGTACCAACCCCAAGCACAGAGCAGTGTCAGCATCTCCTGACATAGGCATGTGATGGAGAAGAATATGGGAAAGCAATAGCACAAGCACACTGAATCTGCTTCTTGCATGGCTTTTTGGTTTTACATGGCAACGCGACCCTGCACATTTGCACCCGCCATTCTGTTAATGAACTAGTTCTTACATTTCTTTCTTCCTAAATAAATACTTCCAACATCCACCCCTTCTGGCTGTTGTGGCTCATTTACTGACCTTGGATCCGTAGAGGTAATAGGGCTGAACATTGGCTGGCTTGTCCCGCTGGGGCTCCTGTGTGAAGGGGATTGCTGTCCTCACAAACCTGTGGTGGGTGTGGGAGACGGGGAAGAAAGTGATCAGAGACGAGTTAATTGTGCTGAGTGTAGATAGGGCACAGCCTGGGATGAACTGCAGCTGCAGACTAATTAGCAATTCAGTCACCTCAGCTACCTGAACTGGAATGCAAACTCCTGCCCCAATCTCTTGGTGGTGTAAAATGTCAGTTTAACTTACCAAAGGTGAGGTTTCTTCTCATTTGGGGCAGGCAAGGAACCTATATATGAGCAGCTACCACAGCTCTGCTGCTCTGTAAACCAACCCTCTAAACCAGACTAGCTCAGATGCTTGCACTCACTGTCCAAGTCTGTTGCTTGAATTTGTTACTAACATTTTCAAGGCCAAAGGGAGCTGATGGGCTTTAACTTCATTTGAACTGTAACTGTTGCATCCCATAGGGAATGAAAAATGCACGTGCATTGTACTTCAGTTTATGTGGCAGGTTTGACATTTTGGAAAGAAAAGCAGGGTCTCCATGTGCCCCCTTTCCTTGCTTTTCCTCCTCACCTGTTGGTGGATCCATTGTAGCAGTAGTTGGGTAGAAAGTCAAAGTTGAGCTCCCAGAAGACGTGGAGGGTGATGCGCCCATAGGGCGCGGAGACGTTGTGGTTGGCCTCCCGGAACATGGCATCAAAGCTGTCCAAAGTCATGTGCTTGCACAGCAACCTGTGAGTCAGGCGATTGATTTCCAAGAGCCACTCCAGCTCCTGCAGCACATAAAGCAACAGCAAATGCAACGTATTACCAAGATGACAATAGCAACAGCTCATTTAATTACCAGGGGAATGATATGATATCCACACCCACACAGAACTTTGCAGGTGAGGATGCAGCAAATGGTAAAGACATCAATTTCACTCAGTGGCACAGGCCAATTGCACTTCTACTCAAGGGGTCCTGGTCCAGTATCTCCTAAACCTGCAGGAAGCAAAATTAATTTGTTCTCCACTGAGCAGTGTCTGGCTTTCACGTCAGAATCCTTCAAAGGTGGAAAGAGGTAATTTTACACTATTTGACTCTGATGCTCCTGTAATGTATCAAAGGCAGCAAATCCTGTACACACACAAACAGCGTCTCAGCCACCTTCATCCACAGGGGGAATTAAACCCGAGATTTCCTTCTCCCAGGTTACAGGACTCTCTTATATAAGCTCTGCAAAATATGACTGCTGACTGTCACCTTATGACTTACACAGACACTTAATGGACCAATAATAATGCAATTAAACCTGCATAAATAGAAATAGTGAAGATTCAGCAGCATAAATGAGAATGCATGGCTGGCTGAAACCTGCTGTAGATGGGACGAAGCAGAAGACAGTTGCCTGTGTATCCACAGCAGTGTATTATTCTCTCTATTCATACCCTCAGTCAAGAACAGTTCTTACCACTATGGACGTCAGGTCCTCGCTCTCAAAGCGGCTAATGGCCTGGTCCAACGATTTGTACATGGCTGCTGAGATACGCTGCGTAATGAGCCTGTTCAGGTCAATTGATCGACCCAGCAACTGGGAAAAGAGAGAACTGCATGTTATATACAGATGGGGAAAAGGTACTTTATGTTTTTTTAACAGACACAAATTAAAACCAAACATCCAAATCTGCTTAAATGTGAAAGTGCTGATGCAAAGGTCTTGCTTGAGTTTACCATTGCTTAAGAGGGAAGGAGGGAGATGTGGAGTGTAACTCATTTTCCCCTTGAATCCCATGCATGAGTGCAGTGTGTCAGAAACAGGTTCAACTCTTCTCATTCCAGCATCGACCTCAATTGAGCCCAGCACTGGGATGCCACCCACCAACAAAAGGATAGTAGACCAAGAGCTATGAGTGCTGGAGCCTAGTGCTTGCATGGTACCTGGACATGCCTCTGCTTGAGCAGTGTTTCGTAGCGGTTGGATGGTGGGTATGGAATAATCACCCCATAATTCTTACATTCAGCCCGGAAACGTTTGTCCAATAAAACACTGAAAAAAAGATAAAAGATTGTGCTGAAAGATATCACTAGTGACAGGTACTGGTGTGCTCCCTCCTTGAAGATCTGCTGTGAGAACACCTGTTTGGTGATGGTGATTGCTGTCCTTCTCTAAGGCCAGATGTGATCTAGAGACAAAACCCATTGCAGTGTTACACTGAATACTTGGTTAACCTCTGGGGATGTGAGAGGAGGACTTTCACTAGAGTTTATCCATGTTCTTTCAATTGGTAAGAAGGAAATGTCACAACGGGGCTATATCCTTACAAAGGAGCAAGTGACTCTGCAGAAGTCCTACGGTCAGCTGTTCTGATGTGTGACCTAACATACTGAGTACCCTTCTAGCTTTTTCAGGTCCTGCCGCTTTAGTAGAGTGAGGACAAGTGCATATTCCTGTTTCTTAAAAGATGGGAGGCTTCCACTCATCTGCCTGGTACACAAACAGAAGTCAAGCCAGGATATGTCTTCAATAGGCTCGGTTTGCTTTTCTGCTGCTCTCACAAATTGGACTCAGACAGCTACTTAGGATGCCAATTATTATTTTTCACTTTTAACTGTGTCTCCTTGCCACCATTAATTCTTTTTCCCCATCTACACTGGTCTGACATGGACAGCCAGCTCTGTGGGACAGAGATGATCTATTTTGTTATGTCTACTTGCTGCAGCTACTCCCTGAGGGGAACCTTTTGGTTAACAGCAATTTGGATGCAGTGATATCATCAGTCATCATCAGCAGTCAGGTTCAGGTTCTCCTACCTCCCAGCCATTGCTTTATAATAGGCAAAGATCTGATCCGCCAGCTTGTACACAAATTGATCAAAGCACAAATTCACCTGGGAGAGAAAAAAACAAGACGTCATGAGGGTGTACCCAGCACAGAGCAGCTCCTTCCTACGCATGCAAGATCAATACAACTCAACACAGAGCTCTAATTTAATACATACATGTATGTCACACTATCTAAAAACCGCACTGCAGTTCTCACATGCTAAAGGTAAGCAGAAAATTGCAGTTATATTTCCCTTTTATAGTTTCTGCATGTTCTTAGAGGTCCTGGTCCCCCATCCCCAGTCATTCTTCTCCCTCAGAGATCTCGAGTTTCTCATTTTCCTCTGATGTCTCATAACTCTCTGCCCATCAGACTCTTCCACAACCCCAAGTGTTTGACAGCCTTTGGCGTCCATGGTTCCTCATGGGTACAGCTAAACTGAAGCCCTTAATCAGCAGAGTCTGCAAGCTCTGGAAATCTTGATCTTTTGAAAACTTCTCAGTCTGATGGGATCTTTTTTTCAGAAGATGCCTACGATGAATTCACTGAACTGCTGGGTGGGGCTGTCAAACAGGGCAATGTGACCACACTGAGCTCTTTCCATACCATAAAGACGAAGGGAACTTACTTCAGCTTCAATTTCATCGTATAGGAACTGCTTTTTGAACTTGGTCAAGGCATAGTATGCACTGTCATTATAGAGGTCCAAGGGGTACAGTACGTACCTGAGGGCAAGAAGACAGATCATGTCTTACATTAACTTTGGAATGTATCAGCATAAACGTCAGCCAGTGCATATGCCCTGGTTGGTGCAAAAAATGGCTTTTCGCTGACTTTACTTCTATCACTTCTATTCCCTCCAGCCTCTCTCTTGCTGCTTGTGTCCTGCTGGAAACAGCTAGAACAGATCTGGACTTGAGCTAACTGTGACTTGTTCAATCAATGCTTGCTCTGTCTCTGCCCTTAAAAAAGTGCTCTCACTCTACAGAGTGCTCTGATAATGGCTGTACAATGAAAAACAAAGTTTTCCTGATGAGGCAGATATTATGAACATAATTACACTTGCATAGCAGCAATTCTTCTCATCATTTACCATGTATATATATAAAAAAAAGTGTTTAGGTGCCTTAGCCAGGGCCCACATCCCTTGGATTGCACATGCTGCCTGACTGCTGCATGCAGATGACTGCACCATCAAGTTGTGCCCACATCCAAATAGCAGTTGCCAACTGCTGTTTTTTGATGCATAAGTGTGTGCCAGTACCAGGAAGCCGCCCATGTGCGTCTGCTAACAAGGTATTCGCTCAGTACACATTCATGTGACAGCAAGTCAAGAAACATCTATTTTACCTCCCACGTCAAAAAGACTGTTCATCACCAGCCTACCCTTCTCCAAAACAAAATCCCAAGCCCCAGCACATGTACAGTCCCAACACAGCCCATCGGCTCTTACTCCATCATGGAGGGTTCTTTGGTTTCCAGAATATGGTCCGTCAGGATCCAGGGCATGGACATTTCGATGGGGAACTGGATGCGGCGGCCCATGGTCAGCTCCAGGAAGAACTCCCGAAACCAGAGCTGGGAGAGGTCGCAGCACTGCTGCAGCGCTTCTGAAATGCAGAGGAGATCCCCCCAGAGGGAGGGCACCCATGTTACCCCCATGGGGACGGCAGCGAGGGAAATGCACAAGAGGCAGCTGCTGTAGCCTCATATTGGACTAGTTTTGAGTAGGGAACATTTTTCTCAGATGTCTGTTTTTAAACCCAGACCATGTCCATACTGTCTGAGCACTTTGGAGTGGGAGAAGAAAGAAGGGATTGTTCCTTTTGATCTAGAGATCCTTTTGATTTCAATGGCTCAGAGTTATTCAGGAAGATTTCTTTTGTGCCCAACTGGCTCAGAAGTTTGTCTGGGATGGGAAAAACCCTCCAGTCCTAAAAACTAAACTACCACTTGTAGCTATTTACTATTGCAGACTCCTCCCTGTTCACTTAATGATTATTACACAGAAACACACTCTGCCAGCCAGAAGTAGAACATTTGGGAAAAATCAAGGAAAATCTTCTGCATTGGTCAATGAGGAGCAAAGATGATCTACCTTTGCCTATCTTAGCATGCAAGAGTTGTATTCAAGCCTCCCCCCTGCCATAGCCTCACCACTGATGTTGAGAAGGTGGGTGAAAAAGAAGGACTGCTTGTGGAACTCCTCAATGGCCAAGACTATTGGCCCATCCAAACTGCTCCTCAGAGTCTTCTTTGAGCCACTCTTGTCTGCTATGAGGGACTCCAGCATGGTCCGCACCATGTAAAGCTTTGGAAGAAAGTTAACATGCAGTTACCACTCTCCAGTGAGGCATTACCACACACAGCCATGGTGCTCTGCAACTTCTCCCAGGTGGCTACTACTCTCTGCATCCATAAGCTGCCATCATTTTGAGGTAGAAATAATTACACCCCTAAAAAGGGGGGCTTTGGGAACTGTACAACAAACTAGGCACCAAAGCAACATTTAACAGACAAGAGCGTGAAAACTTTGTGAAAGAGACAGCGGAAACAGCTGCTTATCCACTGGATGGGAGAGTCCTACATGGCTGTGAGGCCATTAATTCCCTACAGGGGAGATGGAGATTTACATACCTGCGTACTTGATGGTCCTACTGCTCGTCGTGGGACTTTAATATCAAATCCACCTTTAGGATCCTTCTCACCTCTCAGGCAAGGATCATTCGGAGGCTCTCGACCTCCCTCCCAGTCACAGATCGTCTTCCGAATTGCCTGAAGGACACTGGAGTGGGTGGGAGAGGGAAAGCAGTGCTTAAACTTGATTCCAATTAAAGATGAAAACGTTCACTGCTGTGCACATATGGGAGGAAATGTATTGGAGGTGGGGACATACACTGACGATATCGGGGGAGTCATGCCCAAAAGCTACCTCTAAAGCTGGCCAAGGTGTGTTGGCTGGTTGTGTGCCCCGAGGTGTACGCAGGACCACATGCTTATATAGTATAAATGTGTTACACAAATAAACACATGGGCTTTGCATTACTTTCAAGAAGGACAGACTGACCTGATCAGGACATTCTTCTTCTTCCTGACCGCCTGCCTGAGCGGCTCTCGCAGGGTCACCTGGGCAAAGTCCTGCAGGGCTGCATAGATAGTGTTGCGGATGGCTTGGTTAAAGACACTCTCCATCCGGCCCATCAGCACTTGCAGACCTTTGATCATGGCGATTACCTGAAGCAAAAATTAAAACCAGATGTATTTGTTATTTTTCCATTGTATGAAGAGGCCCATAAATCCAACATGAAGGGAATTTGGGACTGAATTAATTCTACTCAAGTAACTTAGGTCCAGTAATTAGGTGGCTGATTTTTTTTGATGTTGGCTGCTTTACAGATCACACCAAGCTGAGGAGAGCATTTACACCACCAGTTTCTTGAAACTGGCCCCTCTCCCTTGATGTTGGCTGCTTTACAGATACACCAAGCTGACGAGAGCATTTACCAGTTTCTTGAAACTGGCCCCTCTCCCTTGGCAGGCTCTGTTTCCACTCCTGATCTCTTGATCAGGATATCTTTAATAACACACAATCCCAGGAAATGGCACATACTCCACACGTGGGTGCAGCTGCATGGCTTGCTCAGACCTGCATCTGTACCAGGGCACAGTCTTCCTTGTAGAAAGGTATAGTGACAATTCCCAGGAAGGAGTGAGCCACAAAAATTAAGGCAATATTCAAACAACCTTGGACTGTGTAAGGCAAGATGAAGGTGTGAGGGCCTCACACGCCAGGCTCTGAACACGCTCAGGAGCCCTGAACCCCCTTTTAAGGTCAGGAGAGGCTTATTACAGCAATATTAAGAAAGCATAGGGATTCAGCCCTGTCTTTCTCCAGCACACAAACACAGCATAAAAAGAGCAGGATCTAGAAAAGAAGAGCATTGCTCTCATCATGCACTGGTGCAGTGTTTAGTCAGGAGAGGCTTAATACAGCAAAATTAAGGGGATTCACCCCTTTCTCCAGCACACAAACACAGCATAAGAAGAGCAGGATCTAGAAAAGAAGAGAATTGCTCTCATCATGCACTGGTGCAGTGTTTCTATCCCAGTACGAGCTCCTAATAATTTGATTTCCCCCTTAGTTCTGGGCAAATTAAGGGCCACAGGGATGTGGGAACCCTTAATCCCTTGCACAGGCCACAAGGATGACGAACCGGCTGAGTATGGTGAGATGCTCTTCCCTCCTCTTCCCCAGGCCTGAGGAACATGGACAGGAAACCAGCCCTGGCTGGTTCTTCCTCTTGTGCAGTTGGCACCTACCTCCACAAAGGCAAACTTCTCTTCACTGGTGTAGTTGTACCGGGTGGCTCTCTCGTACTCTTCTGCTGTTCCTGGACAATCCTTGTTACAGAACTTATCTGTGGGATGAACCAGCTTCCAAGAGTACTGCAAGATGGAAAGGGACACTGTCAATATTGCCAATGAGTAAGAAGCCAGGATGAAAAGACTGAAGATAGCCCTATGCCAGGAAAACACCCCCTAGACATTACTACAGTTGTTTGACATTCCTTTGGGAGCAGAATTTGCGCTTCTTCATGGCTTTATTATCACTGTACTGAATATTGGGTCTTTTTTATTTGGGAGGTTACCAGTCATATTGGGCTTTTGACATCCATGGACTTGTATTGAGATGCGGTCAAAATTTTCATCATTTGAATTACAGTTTTAGTTGCTTGAGACCCAGACTCATCCTAAAGAGCTTTCAGTACTTAACCAAGGTGTTCAGGTTAGGAGAACAGTTACCCAATCCCCCTTTAACATCGCTGGGTTCTATCCCAGTACAAGCTCCTATTAATTTGATTTCCCCCTTAGTTCTGGGCAAATTAAGGGCCACAGGGATGTGGGAACCCTTAATCCCTTGCACGGGCCACAGGGATGATGAACTGGCTGAATGGTGAGATGCCCTTCCCTCCTCTTCCCCAGCCTGAGGAACATGGACAGGAAACCAGCCCTAGGCCACAAGGATGACGAACCGGCTGAGTATGGTGAGATGCTCTTCCCTCCTCTTCCCCAGGCCTGAGGAACATGGACAGGAAACCAGCCCTGGCTGGTTCTTCCTCTTGTGCAGTTGGCACCTACCTCCACAAAGGCAAACTTCTCTTCACTGGTGTAGTTGTACCGGGTGGCTCTCTCGTACTCTTCTGCTGTTCCTGGACAATCCTTGTTACAGAACTTATCTGTGGGATGAACCAGCTTCCAAGAGTACTGCAAGATGGAAAGGGACACTGTCAATATTGCCAATGAGTAAGAAGCCAGGATGAAAAGACTGAAGATAGCCCTATGCCAGGAAAACACCCCCTAGACATTACTACAGTTGTTTGACATTCCTTTGGGAGCAGAATTTGCGCTTCTTCATGGCTTTATTATCACTGTACTGAATATTGGGTCTTTTTTATTTGGGAGGTTACCAGTCATATTGGGCTTTTGACATCCATGGACTTGTATTGAGATACGGTCAAAATTTTCATCATTTGAATTACAGTTTTAGTTGCTTGAGACCCAGACTCATCCTAAAGAGCTTTCAGTACTTAACCAAGGTGTTCAGGTTAGGAGAACAGTTACCCAATCCCCCTTTAACATCGCTGGGGACACCTCAGCACCTGCAAAGGGTGGTTCAGGTCCAGGATGATCAAGCTCGCTTTCTCCATTTGGTGCAGAGGGTGTTCAGGTCATTAGCTGCCTGATCTTAGGGTGTTTGTTAATGTCTTAAAGCTAGGTGGCATGAGAGCAAGCTCACCTTTCCACAGTCTTTGTCACATGCCATGTTAAAATGTCCATGTTCACCTGGGGAGAGGAGGACATTACACACTCACCACTTCCATGACGTGGGCACTCCACTTGGACAGCAGCTGCAGTCCCCTTAAAGCCAGGTCAAAGAGCTCCCTGTACTCTTCATCTGATTTCTGGCTGTCCAGTCCTGAGCCGGTGACGACCTGGAGAATATCACATCACGTCAGGGCTAGACACAGCAACTTGCTGCAGAGGCTTCACCGAGCCAAACAGCAGCCATAGATCTCTCTCTCAAATCCCAGCTGAAACGAATTCCCCGTGACCTTATGATCAAGCTAAAATTGCGCAGTGCATATGCGGTCCCTCAGGAGAAGCAGCATAACTTGGCAAAGCTCTTTTTACCCAGGCAGACAATTTATTTCCTACAGAAAAATGAGTCTGACCTGTCACCTCAGAGCAAATAACTGACTGTTTTCATTCCACTTTCCCATTCCTTTGTGATGGTCTAATACTACTGAAATCCTTGAGAGTCCTTTACTGATTTATAGTTCAAATAAGCACTTACAAATGCCAAGAAGAAAAAGGCTGAGAATGCTAACGGTTCATTAAACTAACAGTGATGAATGAGGATCAGACATCTGCAAAAAACAGTAACAATCACATCAGAGAAGGCTCCAGCATTCAGTAATTAAAAGAACAGAGATGCCCTCGTGGATTTTCCTCGAAGCCCTTTACAAGCCATGGATGTTCTGCCACCTGGCTGATAATAAACATTTAGTTGCAAAAAACTTTCTGCTTCTTATTTTATCGAGCTGTGGTCAAAGAGCAGAAGCTTTTGCAGTAGATATTCCAGTGCATATAATTTTGAACCTGCAGGGGCCTTTCGTAACTTGCTTTTTTTTTTTAAACTAGATCAAGAAGTGGTTTGTTCCACTTCTTTCCTTCTTCCCTCCTCACTGTACGTCCTTGGCAGACCATACTCCTGCCACACTTATCCTCTCCCAGCCCCTAACAAGCCTGACTCTGGTGACTACCTGCCGAGCTTACCTCACTGTTGCTGTAGCGAGCGAGCTCTGAGATGAAGCGGATGTGGTCATCTCGGATCTGGACCATCTGCTCACAGATGTTATACTGGGGACTTATGCTGCTCTGAGTGCACGTCCACCTGGGCAAAAAAGCAAGGGTTTCAAGGACAGGACATGAGGCTCCGCGCAGACACCCCCAGGGACGAAGCCTTGTGTTCAGCTGCTCTCTCTTCACTTCAACATGCTCAAGACATGCCACCTTCAGGGCAAATGTCAGGCTGTGTCTTTTCTCTCATGTCCCCTGGGTGTGTGGGAGGTCTTCCAGAGGTGATCTCACACAACATGATGGGGTTGCTTGCCTCACCTTTCAGTCTGAACATCTTTGCTTCATCCACCCTGAAGGCTGTTCTCCATGTGGGGCTCACCTACCCCCATGGACAGAGGTGGCCATTTGCCAGGCCACTGCTGGACAAGCTTTCAAAGAAGGATGAATTGCAGAGCATCACCATCATTTGCATCCTTTCTGCTAAACTTAAAGATAATCATCCCCTTAAATATCATCCCTCCAGGACTGAAAGGGCCAGGTCATGCTGCCTTCTCCCACAAGGAAAGACCCTGCAAGAGGCCAGCAAGGAAATATCCCTCCCACTCTGTTTTTGGTTCTGGCTTACACTACCCACTCAATGAACCCTGAGTATAAATGATGAGCAGAATATGATTGAATGAACTAGGTTTTCATTTGCATCAAGCCACATGTACCATGTAACAGTGTAATGGGGCCCTAAAAGGCGGCAGCACTCCCCTTCCAAAGGCACAGTCATAAGAAGTCATATCTCCTCTTTCCCCATTCTGTATGAGCCACAGACGTAGAACCAGAACGGCTCCACCAAAATGCTTTGTGCAAGCAAATGTCTGTCAGGGAGACTCTCATACCTTATTCTGTCATCAGTATCAAAGTTCAGAATTTGCTTTTTCTTCCCTCTAAATAATTGTCCATCTTAAGATAGATAGTCATCTTCTCCAATCTAGATTGGCTGTACAAAAGGAAGGTGAGAAACCTGCCCCTGATATGGACATAGACATGAAGACATACTCCTACAGTTAACTGCGAGGCACTCGTTACCAATAGTTGTGGTAGTAGAAGGTCCTGGAAGTGCTGGGCCATGTCATCCCTTATGAAATCCATCCTCCCACAGTCCCATCGCTCGACTCTTACCCGTTCCAATGTCCTGTGCTCCCCACCGGACAATGGGCAGGTTAGCAGGAATGGCCAGGGCTGCACCAGCCCTCCCTGCCACACACAACCTAGTCCACAGTGCAGAAACAAAGCGCCATGCAGGAAAAACACCAATTAATTCCACTTTCATGGAGACAGGGAGGGAAAGAAAGTGACAAAAAACATTATTAGTAATAAATGGGGATTTGTATGGAACCACCTTGGCAGAGTTAGTGTTGGGAGTCCCATGCAATTTGCTGGGAAAGCAAGCGAGTGAGGAAGAAACATTGGTTAGTAAGGTACGGCACACAGACCTGGCAGACAGATTTCAAGACAGACATTAAAATTGTGCACAGGTAAACAGCCCACGAGCTACCTTGGTTTTGAGATGGGAAAATGAATGCAGCTGACACACGTTTCGTTGAAATGTGCTTTCTGAATGGTTTGGGATAAAATTTAAAATTTAAAAGCGAGTTTTTGAAAATATTTTTTAAATTTACATTTTGTAGACTTCTTTTTTTTTTTTCCAATTTGAATTGAAAACCTTTTGCTTGTGAAAGTTTGCCACGTTGTTTTCAAATTTCTCGCGAACATTTAATCGGCACTTTTCAACCAGCCTTTGGGAGGGCCGTTCCTGGGTGAACCACACGGTGGACACAAAAGCCCAACGCTCCGGGGTGGAAGGGCACGAGCAAACGGAAGCGGAGAGATGAGACTGCAGGTTAGTTCCTGTCCTGCTGAAGACACAGCTTGGTTGGGCTGCTTCTCACAGATGCTGGAGAAATCTGACTTCCATGTGATATGATCCCACAAGTGAATGGCCACTCGCTGGTGGCTTTTGTGCTTAGAGACATAGTTTAGTAATGTGTGTGGGGGAGGTTGTATGGTTTTCTTTTGGGTTTTTTTATCAGAGTTAGGTTAATGGTTGGACTAGATGATCTTAACGGTCCTTTCCAACCTAGATGATTCTATGATTCTATGGTGAAAGCCCAGCTGCCACCAGCAATTCCAGCCAGACACAGCCCAGGTGGTCTTTGCTTATATGTGGGTGCAAATGCCGTTCCGAGGATATCCAAACCTAACACCGATCCTTTTAGCAATAACTGAGCACGATGCAAAGGTACAAAGACACGTGGGGCTTTGCACACACGCCTGGTGTGATGTGAAACAACGCCTGCAAATTCACTTGATGGGAGCAGCAAACTGCCTGTGAACCCAGGCTGGGAAGGACTGCTTTCCACTCCTGAGCACCGCCATTAAAGACTCCATTTCTGCCCTTCTCTCACAACATTTATTAATTTCCATTGAATCTGAGCCCCTAGCTCACCCCCTTCATTCCCACTGCCCTTCTTCACAACACCTGCCTGAGCTAGAGGAGACGCCCTGGCTACTGCAGAGAGGTCCGCTGCCGCCTTCATGCTCTGGAGGATTTTGTCCCTGAGATGAAAAACGTGGATTAAAATCTCTCCAGAGCAGGAACGCGCCGCTCGCACTCACACACCTCGCAAGCACTCCATGGCTGTCCCCCATCCAGGTGCCACCTGCCTTCCCACCCAGTGCCGGCCACCGAGCACCCTCCCAGCCCTTGGGAGGGACAGGCGATGCCCGCTCCCCGCCTGGGCACGGGGGTACGGTTAACATGGAGGTTCTGCACCCACCAGCAGGCAGGGGCTGGCGAGGACAGCTTCCCATGCAGGGACAGGGACAGGGACACGTGCACACAGAGCTGGCACACCAGGACTCACACCTCACAAGGACACACACGGGCACCCGTGCACAGACCTCACGCACGCCGGAGAGTTTGCGGCTCCCACGGCTTTTCGGGACACACACAGAAGCCAAGAGACATTATGGCAGGCACTCACTTGGATTTGTTCTCCTCATAGTGAGCACTGGTCTTAATGTATCTGGCCAGTTCTATCTGCATATCGCCGAATAAAGGAACCACCTGCAGCTGCTGGAAAAGAAAACAAAAGATGGTTGAAACATGGCGGAGAGCGAGCCCGTGGCCCCAGCGCAACACAAGGGACTGTGAAACAGCATCCTGCATCTCTGAAGCTAAGGAAAGTGTCAGGCTGTTTAAAGCAAGGTGCAAACCTGGACCCAGGGTCATTTCACACCTAGGAAGCGACCAAAAATGATCACAGGCTTTTTGTGTGAGGAAAATCACTCCCTGTGAGTGCTCTGGAGCCCAGGACTCGCTGATACCAGGCTGGTTATGGCCAGAATGGTTCAGTGCTGTAAAAGGACAGAGGAAAGGCTCTTTTTACAACAAAAAGAGAGAAGCAGGGCTTATTGCCTCCCACCATAATCCTCCAAGAGAACAGAGGGGTGAAAAGCCAGCATGTTGGCATTTTGGCAGCAAGTTGCCACAGCTCCCTTTGGAGGAGAGCTGTAGGCTGCTGTGCTGCCTGGACTCCCAGGGAGGTGGCATCTTTCCCCAGACTGTACTTTGGCACTGCGGCTGCTAGTGACGTGTCTTACAACTTCTCCAGGAAGAGAAAGACACAGGCAATATAACATGGCTTTACTGGCCCTTTACGTCTCAGGAGGATTTGGATGGGAAATAAATTCAAAGTGCACAGAACGTACCTCAAGCTCAGACAGGTCCCTGCTTCACTAACCTTCCAGCTGCAACCAAAATTCAACCCAGAGCTACCGACATTTCTTCAAGAAAATATGAAGCTCCAACTTCACCCAGCTACAAAAGCCTTGCCTAAAAATTCAGAGAAGATGGTAGCAAATTCCCTGTCCTATTATCACGTTTCTCCTCTCAGTCTGACTTGTGCGGAGGATGTGTAATGCTGTCATCAGGGATTTCCAGTGGCTCTTTCATAAAAGGTTTAAATGAAGGGGTAGTTCATTTTCACGACTCAAATTCCTGGTCAATCCGCTAGAAATTTAATCAGAAGGCAATAAGCAGATGTAGTAACAGGAGTAGTTGGCCTTTTCGTATTGAGATCTGATAGTCTGGAGTGGTACTTAACTGATTAGGTGAGACCACAGCAGATGTTGGAGAAGTGCAAATGGAAAAAAGCTGGAAAGGAGAAAGTTATTCTATTCAACAGAAGATATTTTACCTGTTTCTCTGATGGTTCACAGCCCTTTGCAATGAACAGCAAATCTCTTTGAATGCACCAAGATGACCAAACTCTACAGATTACACTGAGGGCTTGATTTAAACTGAGATTTGGTTGAATTAGCGAAGTTCAACGAGGGAAAACTCGGAAGACTCCGAGGGATGGCATGATAAATCACCTTTGCAGAGCTGCAGTCTGCAGCAGTCTCCCCAGTGACTGGAGGGTATTCAACCACCTCATTATCACCCTGTCCATGAGGTTATGGTGTCTGCCCGTAGTGGAATATGCAGCACTTCAAGCCCTGCTCTCAGAGCTGTCTCCAGGAGGTGATGCAAATTGGGGTAAATAGGCCCCCACTTGCTCAGGGTGAGGATGCAGCAGCTGGTACACCAGCCTTTCATGGAACCAGTTCCCTCCCCTTGCACAGACCCAGCACATCATCTAGAAACCGCAAGTCAGGACAATAATCTGGGAGGCATCTGTCCTGTCACCACAACCGACCTCTTCGCTCAGGCTCCTCAGCAGCTCTCTGGGTAAAGCGGCAGGGAGAATCCACTCTGCTGAAAGAGTGATGGGGAAGAAGTGCCCCCCAAAATCATCATCATCTGATTTTCGCTGATGTGGAGCAAATGTTTGTAACAAAAACTAATCTTTCCATCTCAGGAGAAAGACTAATACAGTGGAGGCAAAAGGACTCTGGAAGGACTGCTGAAGCTCAGTAGACTTAAAAGAAAACTACTTGCTCCATCTGGGAAGTTATTCTGCTATTCTCCTGCTATACTGTAATTCTTTGCTGCCAAAACATTTGTCCCTTGCCAGATCCCACCATGCCTCGTAGACCTGACCTGCCCCAAACCTGAGATACTTCCTAGACCCAGCCTGTGTGCAGAAGCAATGGAAAGGAGGTGCCATTTCCCCCCACAAGTGCTGCAGATGCCCTCTCCATCTGCTGCTACTGGCTGGTGCCTCACACGTACCAGATTTCTGGGGGAAAGCAGACAGGGTTATCCCAAACCTTTCTCGTGCTGAGTGCCCCCAGGGCAATGCAGCCTGGCTTTCAGCTGTGGACCAGCCCAGGGCTGGGGTGGACATGTGCATGGGCAGAGGGAGGCTGCACGGCTGCTTCCCACTCTGTCACTGGGAGCATCCAGTTCTCGTGGGCCTTTCCCCAAAACCTGGATCTCAGATAAGACAAAAATGGTTCATGAAACCACCGGATGAGCCCTTTGAGGAACTGGCTGAGCACCTCCAAGTCCCAGCCAACACAAGCTCCACAAGAAGCTTTTTCTTTCCTACAGGGAGCATGGTTTATACATGAAATAAGACTGCCTGCCACATTGGGTGGCAGGCTGCGTCCCCTGTCCCTCAGCTCAGCAGCTCACTGGAGCAAAGGCGAGTGCAACCATCACCCACACAGACCTCAACAAAAACAGCCAGGCTTGCCAGTGTCTGAAAGCACGGTGCTCCCCAGGGAGGCTGCAAAACCTGCCTCAAAAATGTGCAAAGAGATAGAAGCGATGTCAGTCTGGCACACCGTTCCCTCGCCCACAAAACAGATATCCCACGCGCCGTCACCGTTCGCTGCCCCTTGGCTGGAAGCAACCTCAGAGCTGCTGGCTGCCCAGCAAGGACGTGCAGGGCCCTCAGTGCCCACCAGCTCCAGTGCCAGCAGCGTGGGAGCAGAGCCAGCCCCGGGCATCACTCACACATCCACAGCCCCGCTGGCACCGAGAGCCGGCATCGCTCGTCTCGCTCGTGCTGCAGCTCTGTGCCCACGCACCCTCACAGCAATCCCATCCCTCATCCTTCAGCATAGATAGTTTCTCAACCGTTTGGGGTTTTTTGGACCTGTAAATGATTTTTGCGGTTTGCTTTTTTTTTTTTTGTTGGCAGCACGTGCAATGGTACGGGTCGCTAATTCATCCGTCTGCACTAAACTCCAGCCTCACCCAGTCAGGTCACTGACCTTGAAGAATTTGTCTATTTTGCTAAGGTTGATTCTCTTCTTGGCGTCCAACTTGTAGATGTTGCTGACATTCCCATCCATGAGATACAGGCCAAACCCCATCACCTGGAGAGAACAGAAAGGCCAGGTTTCATTAGCTGGAAGTCAGCAGCACAAGTCAAGACAGTTCTCCATCACTTAACGTAAGAAAAGATCATTTCAGGCTCCTGTACCACCTGACACTCACGAGAAGACTGTATAAAACGTACACACATCTGGAAGATGTACACGGTAGACAGAGGACACATGATGGATTGCTTCTGTTTTCTGTGCAAAAACACATGACACTCACTGCAGTAATTTGTTCCTCCTCTCTCCCACATAACAACAACCCAAAAGGCTTCTCCACCCAAAGGTGAACATTTACTACCAGAGAAAAATTGAAAACATTTATAATATTATCCTGGATTGATTTTTTTCCCCTTTAATTCAGTACTAATCATTACAGATATTCAAACTACCCACATTATCCTTCAAAGAACCTTAGTTGACTCATACTGTGGTAATGAAGTTCTTATGGTAATAGTGACTGCAATCACTCTAATAACTGACTTACAATAAGGACAAATATACAAAACAGGCAGATACTTTGTTCATCTTGAGGGCTCTTTAGAACCAACCCTAGAAGGATCTGCGTCTGCAGGGAATTACTGTTGGGAATGTTCACATGGGAATATGGGAGAAGGCCAGAAAGGACAGCAGAGAAATGATGGGAGAAGGTCCAAGTTACAGCAGGAACAGAGGCAGCTCATGGCACTGCCCGACAGAGAGGACATTTCAGTGCATTGGGATGGGAAATCTCTGACCCATGGCAACAAGCAATCTGTTCAGTTACAAAGAAGAGGTGAAAGAGGAGAAAATGGGAGGATTGAGGTATTGCAGCAGATGACACAAAGTAACAGAGACCAGAAGGGAAACAGGAAAGGAGGAAGGCAGCTTTGCTGCTGCACATGGAGAACCTTCCCATCTTATAGCAACTCCTGTCTAAAGGATGCTGACCCTGCAGAGAAGGGATACATGCCAACCCAAAGCAGGAAAAAATAAAGAAAATAAAGATAAACATTGTCCCAGGAAGGAATTTCATTTTACTGAAAAAAAAAGTGAAACTACACAAGCACCCAGCCCAATAAGCACGGCTGAGTCTCACCTTTAAGAGCATGTGCTTCTCACTGGGCGTGAGATACATCTTGTTTTCATAGTAATCCACACAGATGTTGACAATATCAGCCAGCAATTCTTCATAGCCAGGGATAACCTCTAGTTGTTGGTGCAGACACTGAAACAGCAACAGGAGCCACATTATCCACATGGACAGAGGAACAGCAGGAACCAGTGGAGAAACATATTTGAAGGATTAAGAGTAGAATGATAAGAGGTTTCTCCAAACCTCATCTGTGTGCTTTCCTTAAGTTACAGACAGCAGATTGACCTCATGGTATCATGGGTAAGGAACAACCTTCCTTCTGCAGGACAGCTCTCCCCTTCAGACTTATCACAACAGCCAAATGTCAGATGGTGAGATGCAAAGAAAGATGCCCCAGAAGCAGACTTTCTGACTCTCTCTTGTCTCTGAGCAATGTTATACCTAATTAGCAGAAGCTTCTAGAGCCTGTGGAGTGTGGAGGGCCCTGGGTCTGATCTGCAGTCCCCATGCAGTCACAGAGGTGGACTGGATGGATGTACTGGGGAAAATGGGAAGAATTTTGGGCTGAGAACCCTCCCGAGAGCTCTTCTTCCATCTTTTAAACCTTAATCCTTATCTTGACATAAAGAGACCTTCAAAGCCACCCAGGGTAACTCCTGAGAAGGAGATATGGATAGAATTATACAGCCTGACCCCAAAATCAGCAGAGTCGATGGCAAGGACCCAACAAACATGCCATAGGCCAGTCTGAAGCACTCTCAGCCCTGGCGAGATCATTGCCTTTCTCCACCCACAGAAAGGTTAACAGGTTCAGAGGAAAAAGGACCTGCCTGTGTGATGCGGTTGTGGTTTGCCAGGAACATGGAGAGGTTCTGAGACTCCTGGATGGACTGGGGGTCTGCCATCTTGCGCAGAAACTGGGCAGCTCTGGAAGGGAGAAATCCAACATCACCAAGGATCACTCACCCAGCGTGAGGCTCTCGCCACCCATCTTCCCTGTTGCACCTGCAGCTGCAACACAGCAGCCCCACAGCCCCCCTGCAGCACAGCTCCGCTCCCTCCTTCTTTTACCAAGAGGGAACCGAAACACAGCGGGGCTCACAGATTTGCCTAAACTCACAAAGAGCCTACAACAGCACAGAAACCCAGCCTCCAGCCTCCTGATGTCCACCCTGGCGAGATCATTGCCTCTCTCTACCCACAGAAAGGTTAACAGGTTCAGAGGAAAAAGGACCTGCCTGTGTGATGCGGTTGTGGTTTGCCAGGAACATGGAGAGGTTCTGAGACTCCTGGATGGACTGGGGGTCTGCCATCTTGCGCAGAAACTGGGCAGCTCTGGAAGGGAGAAATCCAACATCACCAAGGATCACTCACCCAGCGTGAGGCTCTCGCCACCCATCTTCCCTGTTGCACCTGCAGCTGCAACGCAGCAGCCCCACAGCCCCCCTGTAGCACAGCTCCACTCCCTCCTCCTTTTACCAAGAGGGAACCGAAACACAGCAGGGCTCAGAGATTTGCCTAAACTCACAAAGAGCCTACGACAGCACAGAAACCCAACCTCCAGCCTCCTGATGTCCACCTGACCTCACTACTAGGCAGAGCAGGTTCTCCCTTGCAGGCCAGGCACTGTCCACAGCAGCCCCACAGCCCCCCTGCAGCACAGCTCCGCTCCCTCCTTCTTTTACCAAGAGGGAACCGAAACACAGCGGGGCTCACAGATTTGCCTAAACTCACAAAGAGCCTACAACAGCACAGAAACCCAGCCTCCAGCCTCCTGATGTCCACCTGACCTCACCGCTGGGCAGACCAGGTTCTCCCTTGCAGGCCAGGCACTGTCCCCGCTCCCGCTGCTTCGCCCCCTCTCACCTTTTGCGCTGGGCAGACCAGGTTCTCCCTTGCAGGCCAGGCACTGTCCCATCCCCACTCCCGCTGCTTCGCCCCCTCTCACCTTTTGTAGGCGGAGTGGTCATTTTTGACACTGCACTTCATGTTCTTCAGCTCATCCAGGACGGCAAACATGTTAATGAACTTGCCCAACGTGAGGAGATAGGCCTCTGAGACAAAGTCCTTCCTCCGCTCAGCGTGGCACAGGCGCTTCACCTCGCTGCAGAACCGCTCGATGGCCTTGCGCTGGAAGGCAGTGGGACAGGGTCATAGAATCAATCATCTAGGTTGGAAGGGACCTTCAAGATCATCTAGTCCAACCATCATCTCAGCAGCAATTCATGTGGTCACCATGCCACTGATGGGACCCTTCTCCACCCACCCACCACCTCTTTCCTTTAGCAAAAGCATTTTTTCTGCTGGGGATGGAGGCTCCAGGGTTCCTCTCTGCTGTCACCATGAAATGAAGCAGCATTGCAAACCTCTGCAGACACACATCTTCAGTGCTGGAGAGGAGGAGAGGGGCTCGAACCCTCTGTTTGTGCCTGCACTGAGCGTGGCATGTTCTATAAAATCAGGCTTCAGTTTTTTGGGTGGGGCATAAGGACCTGACAGGACACAAAACCTAAGCACACTAGAGAAACCCATCTGCAGGTAGTTATAAATGCAGGCAGTGATGAGGAGAGGTCCCTGGTGCCCACAGCAGCTCTGTGTTTGCCACGTGGTCATTGCTGTGTCAGGATCTAAGCACGCTATTTTGTAAGTGCCTCAAGCATAGCAACTGCTAAATTTAATCTCTGGTGTTCTTTGCCAGATGACTCCCGAGTTTAGGGGGCGGTGAGCCCATCCCTATTCCTGCTGGCACAGCAGGAGGATGTCCAGCTGCGTGGCTGCATCCACCCCTGGGCACCAGCTGCACCTCCAGCCCTCAGCTTTTCCTGGCTTTGCTTCAGAGGAAAGAGCAGAAGAGCAAGTTGAGCTGGCTCTGGTGGAGACACAGCTCTTTACATCCACAGAAAAACAGGAAAACAGGAGCCTGTGCCACCCATAGGGGGGCTCTCATCCTCCATGAACTTCAAGAGCTGTGGTGTGCTCATTCCCAACCTGTGTACAAGATTTTGGGGCTCAACAAGGGGGACACGGCAAAGATTTTGCTTTGGACAGGTCTCAGGTATCTGCTGGTGGCTGCAAGGACCTACAAGAGGGCTCAGGGGCTCTTCAGGCTGTCCTGGCAGGCAAGGACAGCACAGCCTTGCTTAGTATAAATTAACACCAAAGTTATAAATTATTTTTGCCTCCTTCCATGACCACTTACTTGAAAATACATGAACTTCATAAGCTTGGTAACTTCTGGCTCCAGGACTTCCACCGTCTTCTCATAAATCTCCACGCGGTTTGGCTGTTCATTACATTTCACCTGTGTCACAAAGACAGATCATCCTCATCAGCTTCAAAGTTTCTAACACGGCTGTGGACTGCAGCAGCCACCATCTTCTGCTTGTTTCACAGTGAATCCTGTCCCCATCTGAGGACAATGGAGGGACCCAAGAGGGAGCTTGGTTTCAAGGCAATAGGTAGCACCAGAAGGGGCTATTTCTCAGATGTGAAATTCTCTCCATGCATTATAAATAGGCACAATCTTGACTCTGAGAAATAAAAGTCTTCTCATGCATTTGTCTGGGATAGAACATATGCAATACAGAGTCTGGACTTGCTGTACAACGTGGGAATGTTATACCATAAAGCTGTCTGAGACTGTGTTGCAAAGTCCCATGGCCACACGAGGCTACAGGCTATGGCTCTGTTTTAGCCTCACTGAAATGATTCTGGTTCTGTCAAAGCCCCATTAAAAATCCCTGGACTTGTATGTGGCTAGCAGCAGTGAAGTGAGTCACCTTCACTGGAATCCTAGGAAGCTAAACTTAAGGACTTGTTCAGTTGTCATCCATGTCATTTCTAAACAGTTACTTGGAGTCACTACCAAACTTTTAGGGAAAACCCCAGCTGCTGTCCTACTCTGGTTTTGTTTCCAGTTGTTGCTAACACAGGGCTGTGACGGGGCTGACAGCTCTGGTGCAAATATAGTAGCCCAGCAGCTGATCCACAGGGCGTGAGGGGACAAATCAGCCGGGTTTACGTGGGGGAAGATGAAAAAGTAGCTTTGCCCTTTCTGCAGTGGGGAATCTAATGTCCCTGCCATGGTGTTTCATGCTGCAGCCAGGCGATATTGATGGCCACAATGATGCAGCTCGGAGTAGGAAAGAGTGTGTGCACATTTGGGTGTAGGCTCTGTTCTTCACCTGTCAAACCGTGGTCCCAGAGGTAGGAAAGGGAGGTGTACATGGCTGAGGGACTGAGAACAGGACTTTCCCAGCCATAGCCATGTGCCCCACAGCAAACCACAGGGGTCATCGCAAGATCAAATCTGGTGCATCTGTAAATGAACCCTCTGCTGTGGTGTTGTCTGGTCCCTCTGTCACACACAGCACTGCCTGCAGCCCCCGGGGGGAGGATGGGGCAGAGAGCAGGGACCCCACAAGCTGTGCACAAACGTCACGGGGTTGACCAGGGTGGGAGGACACTATAACATCAAAATAGATGATCTGTAGCGCTGTCCTGCCATCAGCTCAGCCATGGCCTGCCTTCTGTTAGCACAGCCAGGAGAGGCAACAGCAGCACAGCATGAAATATAAATGGGAGATAAGCAAATATCCAATCAGCAGCAGAAACATCCCCATGGCTGGGTCTCATGAGACCATCAGCAGAGCATAACCCGAGGGGAACTGAGGTTTGACCTTTCCTGGGGAATTACAACCATGGGCATTGTCAGCCATGTGGAAATATTTTTTCCTGGCTCCATGGAAGCGCTGCAAACCCTTTTATCTGTAGGGTTAATGGAATTGCTCTGCACCCGCCCCGACACTTTGTCAGTCGGCAATTCTGCAGTGATCCAGCACGCGTTCAAATTGCAGAAGACAAGCTCCGAGCTGGAGCCTGAATCATGATCACTGGGCCACGTGGGCAACCTTACTCATGCCTGTAGGTGTGTTTTCAGGATGAAGCCACTAAAATTCAGGCTAAAGAGAGAAGGGCTAGAAAACAGTTGAAGGAGAACAAACAGTAGAGGAGGAGAATGATTAAATGTCGGGGTAGATCAGGACCTTCAGGTGTATCAGCAGCAAAAAAGGGCATTTGGGGAAACGTTTCTGGCATATCGAAGTGCTCCTTCATGCATCCTCACAGAACACCTACAATTCTGGGGCTCCTGAGGGAGCAGAGAGAGTACCCCAGAGTCTGGGCAGCAGTTTAGGATGCTGAAACCTGCCCCAGCTGCCTGATCAGCTCTGTGCAAGCGAGGGAAAGCCTGAGTCTGCCACATCTTGGGAGGACCCACTGTTTTCATCCCAGGCTGCCTGGGCTCCCTTCTTCACACAACGCAGGAGTCCCACTCAACATTGGAGCAATTTTTAACTGAAGCTGAAGTTCCCAATGCCATGTAATGGTACGATACCATACAATGGTATCAGGAAAGTGTGATATAAACCAGATCTGATGATTTTGCTCTCAACTTCCGAAAACTAACTGCCTTTGCCTGAAGCAAACTCCATCTCCCCACAACGTGACAGAGAAAAATACTCAAATGGTGCACCAGGGAGGAAATAACCACACTGTTTTAATTAAAGAAAAAGGCTACCTTTTCTCCAGACCAAGAAGTGGATGAAGACCCAAATGAGAAAACACAGCACTATCCCAAGTGCCACGCTGGACCAGAGCGGTGGTGAGCTCAGCCCTGTTGGCAGCTGTAGGACAAACAAGCTGGTCCTGCAGGGCTCATGAAACCAGGAAATGTATAGAAGGCAGTCGGCTTGTGGCAAGTGTGGCTGAGCTCAGAGGCACTGCCAGGACGTGTCAGGGATGGAGCTTTCATCTACACGAGAGTGCAGAGCAGATGCCTTTTACTGGGGTGGCAATATAGATCTGCTTCTGAAATGGCTACCAGCTGCTGAGATCAGTGGTTGAGATTTTGGTGGGGAGAGGACAATTTGAAGAGTCAGTTATCTCCCTTTTCAACCCTGCTATCTGCTTCAGTCTTCTCTGTTCTTTTTTGTGTTTCTGCCTTCAGTTCAAACTAACCCACGCTGAAGACAAAACCAACTAGGTGCTTTGGGAACATCCCTGCCTGGGAAGGGCTTGAGTACCTGGGGGATGGCTCGTGAGCAGCTCCTCCATGTGTAAAGCATCACGGCGTACTCGTGGCCTTCTTCCAGCATTTCATTCTGAAAGACAGAGAGGTGTTGCTGGGGCAGGGCACGCACCGAAGGCTCGGCATCGCTGGGGCAGCGCCCGGGGGACTCACCATGCTGGAGTGCACCGTCGCCTGCTCGATGTACCTGGCAATGCCGGTCACAAAGGCATTTCTGTCTTCAAAGTTTGTGTCAAAATTAGCCTATGGGTAAAATGGAGAGATGGGGATTAAAATACAGCTTGTGGCTTGCTCACCTGAAACAGTCCAGCAAGGGATGTGTTGGAAAAAGGCAGAATCAGGAGGGTTCCTGGGGCAGGGGAGCAGCTTATGAATGATTTGAGGTGCTGCACCGCTAGGTCTGAAGTCAATTCATGCATGCGGCCTGAGATGCTTCTGAATCACACATGTTCCTTAGAGGAAATCCTGCCGATTTTATGTGTGAAAATATGGCAATCAAGACCGACAAACACTTGTAAAATCAAGCCAGACCAGGTGGGGATCAGTTACAGGGAATTGCAGCCACACCAGAGAGCAAACCTCCAGCAATTATTCTAAGGATTTTAGCTTGGTAACTCAAAGACAGATGTGGCCTCATTAATGTCTGTTTGTGCCCTGGCTGCTAGGGGAAGACCACATCCTGTCAGCAGGAATTGCAAAAAATAAACACACAGAAAGGGCAGGGAACGAGATGTCTGGAAAACATAAATATGAAAGTCAGCACTCATCCAGGCCCTATTATGAGCGCTAGGGTTGCTCTTGCATGCAGATGCTTTGGGATCACCAGTTGTTTTGGAAGTTGAGCTACTGCTTTGGGTTGGGACAGGGGAGCTGGGAAGCGCAGAGCAGGGCAGGGGATGAAAAAGCAGCTCCTGGGCCTCTCCACGCCGAGTGCTCCTTCACACGCTCCGTGCTCGGGCAATTTCCTCCGCCGAGGCTGGCTGATGGTATCTGCTGGAGGGTGAACAGAAGTCCCAGGCACCCAGAGCTGCTCCTGGCAGTGACATTAGTATTGTAGCGACCGTGTTCACCTCAATAACTGATTTCCTGAGTAGTGAAGCCAGGAGCACAGAGCTGTGGCCACAGGGGCTACTCTTGGTGCCTCTGGGACATCGCACGTGACTAAATGTGACAACAAAAGCTGAGGCTGCATATGCATTTCTGGCTAGCAGGGGAGAGGGCTACATACGAAGCAAGTATGGTGAGGAAATAGGCTTGGCCAATATCTCCAGATCCAGTTTAGAGGAGGTTTTTAGGCCCAGCTGTGTGCACACACTCGTGGCCGTGAAAGGAGGCTGTGCCATAGGGCTGGACCCCGAGCCCCTCGCGGGACACGAGCCAGCAAAGAGTAAAAATGATTTAAAGAGGAGATAAGCAAAAACGATATCAAGATTTTCCAGGGAGAGCTGAAATGTGAGCTGCCCAGAACTGCCTTTGGGCCCGATAACCCATAGAGATACCAGTGCTACTGAAGGAGCCCGCAGCCTGACCTGCTGAAAGAGATACTGTAATTTCAGACCCCTGGGTAGATGGGAGGGCAATCACTGCGCGGGTGTATTTATACACTGCCGTGGGCAAATCATGAATTCAGGAGCAGCAGGATAGGGAAAGTAACCCCACGTTATATTTAACCCTGGGTGTGTGCTGCGGGGCAGGGTGTGGGGTGGTGGCCCAGCAGCCGAGCGAGGCATCCCACCGCGGATGCAAAAAAAAATAAAGCAGGAGGCTGAGCCATGCCCTGGGCTCCTGCCAAGCCATCGTAGCCACTGCCCTCCCTTCGCCCGCCATCGGCTCCCCCGACCGGCAGCCCCAGCTGTGCCGGCGGCACAGAGGACACGAGCCAGCAAAGAGTAAAAATGATTTAAAGAGGAGATAAGCAAAAACGATATCAAGATTTTCCAGGGAGAGCTGAAATGTGAGCTGCCCAGAACTGCCTTTGGGCCCGATAACCCATAGAGATACCAGTGCTACTGAAGGAGCCCGCAGCCTGACCTGCTGAAAGAGATACTGTAATTTCAGACCCCTGGGTAGATGGGAGGGCAATCACTGCGCGGGTGTATTTATACACTGCCGTGGGCAAATCGTGAATTCAGGAGCAGCAGGATAGGGAAAGTAACCCCACGTTATATTTAACCCTGGGTGTGTGCTGCGGGGCAGGGTGTGGGGTGGTGGCCCAGCAGCCGAGCGAGGCATCCCACCGCAGATGCTAAAGAAAAAAAGCAGGAGGCTGAGCCTTGCCCTGGGCTCCTGCCAAGCTCTGCTGGGCCAGCGCCGCTGCAGCTGCAGCTGCAGTTCTTCAAGGCAGAGAAGCCATCGTAGCCACTGCCCTCCCTTCGCCCGCCATCGGCTCCCCCGACCGGCAGCCCCAGCTGTGCCGGCGGCACAGACTGGCCAAAGCCGGGCAGAACCTCTGATTTTGACCTACTTAGACGCGTGCGCTGCCATAAAAAGGAAGCACAGGAACATGTGCGTCATAAAACATCGCTGAGAACTTTCTGCTCTTATCACAAGTCTTATCTCCTGCTTCTTTCCCGTTTATACTCTCTAGTCCTCATTTTTCGACTTCACCACGTCTTGCTCAGCCTTAAAAATCCCCTTCACCAATCTCCTTTTAAAACCCTTTGGGAACAGATTTGTGGTTAGATCTGTTCTGAACACAGGGTGAGCCCAGGATGTTTTCAGCTAGTTCTCACAGCACCGTGTGCCCCTGTGCTTTGCACGAGCTGCTGGAACAGCCCTCCCTGCCCCACCGCCTCTGGGAGCTGGAGGTACCTGGTACATGATGGAGGATGGAGGCGGTTCGATGCATGGCTGCTGGTCTGGCAGAGGCAGCTCCTCCAGCAAGTCCACGTTGGACAAGGCATCCTCTAGCGTGACATGGGTGGTCATGGTTCCGGATGTTCAGTTGCTGCGCTAAATCCAAAGGAAAAGAGAGGGTGATAGACAGACAGACAGCCAGCAGCCAGAAGACAGAGTGGGAGAGCACCAAAGGACAAAACCAGAACCACGACTGGCTGGTACTGCAGGAGACACGATCCCGGTTTATCTCGTTTTCTTTTTCTTGTGTATTCAACCTACATCTCTATGTCATCTCTCCTCCTGTGATTCAGCAGCAGAGTAGGAAAGCAGAATAAGAGGAACACAACTACCCACCCATGCCCTTCTCTGCTTAACTCTATGCAAAACTGCTTGAGACAGAGCACAGCTGGGTGCTGCAGTGCAGCTTTGGCAGCCCCAAGTGAAAGCGTGTGCTCCGAAATGCAAAGCGGCGCCGTCGAAAATATCTCTTGAAAGAGCCTGATTAGAAAAGTATGGCCGATGCTGACACTCGTGTGTCCTCCTTCTCACACACATGAACGGCGCTGGGAACTGTAAACAACAAACTGCCTTCTCAAAGGTGAACCGGAAAGGATGGAGTGCTGCGCAGGCAGGCTGGGGCACTGCAAGCAGCAAAAGAAGAAGTTGCTGCTAAAAATGTTTTCCCCTTGTTTTTATCACATACTTGGTGTCCCCTGCCCAGTCCGTGGAGCTGCCAACGGTGCCAGCTGCATGCAAAATGAAAAGCAAAGGGAAAGGTTTCTGAAAACTCACTGGCACTTACCCTAATGGGAACCTCAGGACAAACCTCTGTGTCTCTTTATCCCCTTTGCCGTAAGAGCACAAGCGTGGAGGGAGGGCTGCTGTCACCCAGGCTGAGCGCTTGGATAATCACAGCCACAGGGCTTCCCCAGTTAATACCTAATCCATGTGCAATAGCTGTGGCTGACCTAGAGCTCGTGTCTCCTAGAAAAACACCCCACTGTATTTAAACATTTCCAGAGAGAGAACTCGCTTTAAAGATTGACATGTCATTCGATTAGCAAATCGTGCTCCCCGCCCTCCGTGCTTTTTTCCCCACTCAGAGCCTGTCTAGTTTCAAATGTGAGCCATGAAGTTTTATTGCTCTATTCTGCAAGACAGCAGAGCTTGCTATTATCAAAGTTCCCACCAAGACACTCACAGTTTTCAATAAAACACCCCACAACCTTCGCTTTGGCTCAGGCGAGCAGACTGAGCTCTTGGCCTGCCTTGTTCCAGAGCATGTTTTCCAATCCTTTAATCATCTCTTTGGCTTTTCTCTAAGCTTGATCCAATTTTACAACTTTTTAGCTGAAGTGCGGACACCGTAGCAGGACACGGGGCTCCAGCAGTGTCTGCACAAGCGCCAGATACAACAGCAACGCAGGCTCCCTCCTTGTGTACAATCCCATCAGTTCCTTTGGTCACAAGAGCAGCTCCACAGGCGCTCATACTCAGCAGATTATCTGCTACAAATCCCTTAGGTCCTTTTTTTTTTTTAATTGAGTCACTGTTTCCAAGAATAAAAGTTTGCTTTGCCAGCACAGGGAACATAGAAGGACAATGGCTTTGGGATATCCATAGATAGACACACATGCACCCAGCAAGGACCATGGCCAAGGGGGATGCACACTGTGTGCAGTCCTAAGGTGACTTCATGTTGGTGATGAGGGTGCCTCTTGTCATCATCGCTGCCTGCACATGAGTTGGAAGAACATGTATGAGCCTGGCAAAACCCATTCCACCTCCGTAAATGCTTCCCCAAGGTATCAGGCAGCTGAGAAACAGGCCTGGTTATACCTGCACCATGAAACAAGTGCCTGGAGAAAAAAAAATAAATCTCAAGCAGCCTTTTCCCTGTACACTCCAATTTCATTCTGTTAACATTCACCCCTCTCTGTTAAAATCGTTTCCTGTTACAAATTGTAGTAACTGTCAAAACCAGATATTTACATCCCGTCATGCCGCAGGCAGAAGCAGCTTCCTCCCTGCCCTGTGAGCGCCCAGGGCTGCTCCGTGCCCCGTGAGCAGCTTGACTTGCCCAGCCCCATGGACCTCCTCTGGTGCCCACCGCTCTCCACCACCATCCTCCACTGCCTCCACACCCTCCTCTGGGTTCCCAGAACAGCAGCCCCGACACTCACACACACTTCATTACCTACTTCAGTCTTGGGAAGACAAAAAGCTTCCATTTTATAGCTCTGAGGGCTGTGGCTGTTTATTTGGGTATATTTGGGCTGTTCACTAATTTCTCATTTTTCTCAAAGTCCAATCCTAAAGCCATTTGTGCAAGGTGTTGGCAGTTTGCTATAATCAAAGACGCTTCCCCAATAATCCTGTGACACCCAAAGAGCTCGGCAACTCAAGGGCCAAAATTATTGCTGCTGTCTGGGCCATACCAGGAGATACGGTCCCTATGACGGTGTCAGGACAGTGCACAAACCTGCAAGACTAAGCCAGTCCTTGCCCTAAAGATCTTGCACTCAAATAGAGGAAGAGAGGCAGCGTGTAGAAACACATGAACAGAAAAGGAAGCATCAAACCAAGTGGTGCAATCGCCGTCGGCCCACCCTGTGCTCTGCCATGGCTGAGCAGAGCGCAAGAGTCTGGATGCAGATAGAAAAACTACACAGACCTGGTGGGTTCAACAGATGAGTCTTTTATGGCAACTCTGAATTTCCATTCTAAGCTTTCTTAAGCCCAAAAGCAAAACCAAGATATGCTACGGGGAAAAGTGTGGTCTGCCAGGACTTCCCCTGAGTCTCATGCCCGCGGCACTCTTGTCACAGACAGCAACCTCGCAGCCGGAGCGTATCACGGAGAGGCTACTGGTCCAGGGCCAGCATATCTGGATCATCACCCCAGATCATTCACAGAGGATCAGCCCCAAGCAATCCCCCATCTGCCTGTGCCATTACCTCTCGCTTGCTCCTTGGGGTGACTGTGGGGCTGGTGGGGACCCTGTTCTTGGTTGGGGACCACCGCCAGAGCCCAGAGGGGCTGCGCACTGGTACCAAGGCTGGGGAAGGCTCTGAAGGCATCAGCGATAGCTTGGCCCGGTTCATGGGGCGTTGTATGGTGTCTCCCCACCACGGGGGCTGCCCGGCAGAGCCGGAAGGGGAAGTCCCACTGCCACAGACTCACACCGCCCTCCCTCACCTTCCTGCAAGAAGGTTTCTAGTACAAACGTGCTGGGGCTGCCCTGGAAAATCCAGCTTCTTCCCCTCGGTCCAGCGATGAAGGGGGCAGCCATCAGGTAATGTGGCGGCAACCAAGCAGCTCCAGCCCAGGGAAGATGGGGATCCCCGGGGACATTCATCAAAAGGTCCTCCTTAAGCCTTAACCACCATCCACCACCCAGGCCTCAGGGCAGGGGCGGCTGTGCTGGGAAGAGGAGAGTCAGCCCACGGTGGTGGTTTGCTGACAGCACTTTGGCAGATGTGGCTGTGGGGCTGGGGGCCACATCGCCCCAGAAGCAGCGCAGCACCCTGCCCAGGAATGAGGGTTTTTTGCTGCCATAACACGTGCACGGCGGGGTGAGGCTTTCCCTCACACACAGGAAACATATCCTGCCTGCCTGGACTCGAACGCAGCCACGCAGGCTGCTGGGAGCCATCTCACAAAACTACTTGCTTCTCCATATCCCACCGCTGGTCGGAGAGGCCAAAGTCCCACCGGTCCTACGTGTTTTGGCAAAACTGAACATGAGCCTGGCAGGAGCCAACCCCACCCCAGTGAAACCTCAGAGAAGGATGCAGCCACTGGGCTGATTACCTCTTCTAACGAGCGCCGGTGCTAAGGAGTACAGTGCTGCCCACACTTTCTGCCCATCTGCTGCAGAAACTTCCTCTCCCCATCCCACAACTCAATCGCAACCCCACCTTCTAAAGTAAGTCATCTCTTACACCTTCTAAAGCCAAACGACCACACCAAGGCAACGGGGCTCCCAGACATGGCAGGGAGCTGGCCATGAGGGGTCCACACACAGGGCACAGTCCCACCACCCCAAAGCAGGTATTAAGAGTTCCCAACATGATGACCCTGAGGCAGCATCCTGGGGGCCAGATTTGACGGACAGCATAGGAAGGCTTTGAGAAGGAGCGAGGATGGACATCCCAGATGTCTGAACTTGCAGGGCAGGTCCTACCTTCCCCACCAGAATGCTTGCCCAGAAGTATCAGTGCAATATCATTCCCTTCGCAGCGAAAAGGAACAGAGACATCTTTATTGTTAGAGCAAGTTGGGGGAACAAAGGAAGACTCTTAGAAGCGCATCCATAATGAGTATGTTGGATGCACGTGCGCTGGGCTTCGAAGCTGCACAGCTGAGAGCGCTGGGGAAGTGGCACGGGCTGTTTCAGTCTCTCAGCTCACCTGCTCCTACAGCAGACATTCACGCTGGAGCTGCAGTAGCTACTAAGAGTGGGAAAGGAGGCAAGAAAAAATAGGAATTGCCCAAAAGATTGGCAGTAAGACATGGTCCAAGCTCTGCAAGCCTGGGGTGAGACGAGCAGCAAGATGACTTTTGCTGGAGAAATGGCAACGTGGAGAGGGAAGACAAACTTCTTCTGGTCACCTCCTGAGGATCTGGGATTCTTCTCCAGCTCTAATGCTCAGTCCCTGGGCAACCTCAGAAAGTCACTTCTTTTGCTCCTGTGATAATGCTTCTCCCTCTTACTCCAAAATAGCATCTAACCTGTGGTCAGGAACCATCCTGGCCCAACAAGTACCCCAGCAGACTGATGTCTTGGATGCATAAACACAGAGCACTTCTGGTACCTGCTGCTTCACAGCAAGAGGAGGATAAATGCTTCTGGCCATCAGTGTATTTTTAGTCAAGAAGAATAACTTCAGATTGCAGAAGCTTAGTTTGACCCTTGCCTAAAATGCGTGGGATTAAAGTCTCCTGGTTTTTAGCATGCATGTCATCAACCCCTTCTCATATGCTGTAAGAATTATTTGTAGCTGTAACCCCCACCACAGTCAGGAGGTTCTTTGCAGGAACAAATAAACACAGCCAGGATAGCGAGGCTGGCAGAGCTGGGCTCTTGCTCTACACACACACAGATGTTAATAACCATGAAATTACCCTTCCTATTAAAAAAAGGAAGCCAAACTGCATAAATCCTGAAGCTGGTTTTCTGTATCTCCACTCTGCATTTTCTGCCATTCCATTAGGGCTGATGTTCCAGACATTTACACTGCCTCTGTCTCAGCAACACAATTATTTTGGAATTTATTTCTTTTAGAATAACTTCATCATATTTTTTTTTCTGGTGCCAAAGAGGGCCAAGGAATGAGGCAGGTCCAGGAAACTACATCTCCAATATAGTTGAGAAATTTAAAGCAAGTTTTCAAGCAACCCCATTGCTAACAGTTAAAGCGCTTCTTGGGAAATGAAACCAGTATTGTCAATAGTTGGACAATTATTGATCTTTCAAAACTGATCTTCCTGTTTTTCATGAACAGATGATAACTGTGTGTTAATAAAAGTATTATCATGAAATCAGCATAGTCTGATTTGCTCAACCCTGGTCAGAAAAATCAAAGGTTTTTTTCCATACCCCCCAGGTTTTATTAATAATAATTAACTGTACAGAGAAAAGAATTATCCTTTGCAAGGAATTATCCTCAAATTATACATCTGTGACAGACACCAAAATACCAGGCTGGTCAGTGACTCAGTGATTAACCTCAGACAACCGTCATCATGCAAAAGATGCTTTTTCTTTCGGTATCCGTGCAGGGCAGGAGGGGGACAGAGGGTTTAGCGACTTGGCCTAATTCTAAGAGATCTTTGTCATCAACCTCCCCCAGTCAGGAACCCCCCGTGGAAAGCAGCAGATGGCGAAGGGGACAAGCTCTGCTGCTGGCTGTGTCCCCTGACTGCACACACAACCCTCACCCTTCCCCCTTCTCCAAAACAACCCTGAGCAGGCAGAGAGAGAGGGTTTTTTAAGTCTGTGTCGCTTTTTCTTCTCCTCATTCCTTCCCGGCCCTTCCAACCTACGGGAATTTCCTGCAGAATCCATCCATCCATCCATCCATCCATCCATCCATCCCCAGGTGGGATGCGGCTGGCACCAGGCAATTCCAGCCTCCTCGGGTGGAAAGTTCAATACAAAGAAAGGCTCCGCGGGGCGCACCTTCCTCCCGAACGGGCTCTTACAGGGGAAACCCGGCGGTTTGGGAAAGGGAAAGGTTTCTCCCGGCTTCAGAGCGCGAATCTGCGGGCGCCATCGCTGCCAACCCCGGCTCACACCCCGTCGCTTCCTCCTTCCCCTTCCTCCCCCGGGGACACCCTATTTTCACGCCACGGGTGATCCCGGCGCCGGTCGGAAGCCCCCACCGGGACCATCTTCAGCCCCCGGCCCGGCCTGCGGCTCCTCCATCCCCTCCATCCCCCCTTCCTCCCTGCGCCCACCATCGCCCCGACCCCGGCTGGGGGTAGCGCTGCCGCCGCTGCCCGCGGTGGGGCCTGCAACGCCCGGGGCTCGGCCCTTTCCCCCCCCCAGCAGCCGTTCTGGGGGTGCGGAGCCGGGATGCGGCGGCGGAGAGTGGGGGGGGGCGAGAAGGAAGAAGGGGATTTGCGCTATATCCCCCCCACCCCCGGCGCCTTGCGGGGAGGCTGAATGCCGCAGGTAGCTCTAGGCATTGTGGGATACATCCCCGCACATCCCGGCCCAACCGGGCCTCCCGCCCTCCCGCTACCCGGGGGCGGCGGCACCTGCCCCGCCGTTGCCCCCCGCATCCCCCTCCGAGCCCGCCCGGGGATGGGGGAGGGACGGACGGACGGACACACGACCGCGGGGGGGGTGGGAGAGAGCTCCGCGCAGCCCGGGGGATGGGGGAGAAGGGAAGGGGTGAGGCCGCGCAGCCCCCGCGCAGCCTCCGCGCCCCCGCCCCGCTCACCTGGCGCTCGGCGGGCTAGCGATGCTCCGGTCCGCTCCTCTCCGCGGATGCTCCGCGCCGCCCGCACAAAGGGAGCAGGAAATGGCTGCAGCAAGTGCACTTCCGCGGCTCTCCGCCGGCCCCTCCGCACCATCCGCGGCGGCAACGGCAGCGGC